>NC_057720.1:80954545-80967211 GCF_004010195.1 Chiloscyllium plagiosum | reverse complement strand
AAGATTTACAAGGATGTTGCCAGGGTTGGAGGATTTGAGCCACAGGGAGAGGCTGAACAGGCTGGGGCTGTTTTCCCTGGAGCGTCGGAGGCTGAGGGGTGACCTTACAGAGGTTTACAAAATCATGAGGGGCATGGATAGGGTAAATAAACAAGATCTTTTCCTGGGGTGGGGGAGTCCAGAACTAAAAGGCATAGGTTTAGGGTGAGAGGGAAAAAATATAAAAGGGGCCTCAGGGGTAACGTTTTTACACAGAGGGTGGTGTGTGTATGGAATGAGCTGCTAGAGGAAGTGGAGGAGGCTGGTACAATTACAACATATAAAAGGCATCTGGATGGGTATATGGCTAGGAAGGGTTTGGAGGGATATGGGCCGGGTGCTGGCAAATGGGACTAGTTTAATTTCGGATATCTGGTCGGCATGGACGGGTTGGACCGAAGGATCTGTTTCGATGCTGTATGACTGTATGACTATACTAGCCCAGGCCTCTCAGTTGAGGATTTGATTGGTTATTTGCTGTTTATCAATTATCTATTGACCTGGTTCTGTGAGAGAGGGTCGCCTGTTTGCTCTCACGCACCCCCTTTTCAATATTTGTTGCTCACAGCATGATGCCTTCCTGCTGTGTCGGATCCAGCCTCAAAGACCGAAACCCAGAAAGGAAATTGTGGTGTAGTAATTGTGAGGCTTTCACAACCTCCGGAAATCCGCAGGCCCTTTGCGGCGACCGAAGTGGTTTCGAGTTGTAAGCCCCATTGTCGTGTAGGCAATGCAGCAGTTACTTCAGTGCCCAGCCGGTTGGCACAAATGCCAATGTAGGCGAAAGTGAGGACTACAGATGCTGGAGATTAGAGTCGAGATTAGAGCGGTGCTGGCAAAGCACAGCAGGTCAGGCAGCATCCGAGGAGCAGGAAAATCGACGTTTCAGGCAAAAGCCCTTCATCATGAAATCTCAGTGCTGGTCTGAACTGGCTCATTGTGTCTGCTGCATTATTTGGTCAGGGCCAATACGTTTCTCAACTCCATCCTCCTGCCTTCCACCCATCAGCCTTGATCCCCTTACCAATAAGAACCTATCTATCTCTGTGGTAAATACACTCAGTGACTTGGCCTCCACTGCCCTCTGTAGCAATGAGTTCCACAGTTCCACCACCCTCTGGCTGAAGAAATTCCTCCTCATTTCAGCTGTAATGGGTTATCCCTTCACCCTGAGGCTATGCCTTTGGGTCCCCAGCCTCTCCTACTAATGGAAACATCTTCTCCACATCCACTCTATCCAGGCGTCTCAGTATTCACCAAGTTTCCATGGGATTCCCTCCTAATCCTTCTAAACTCTATCGAGTACAGATCCAACGTCACCAAACGCTCTTCACATGAACATGCCCTTCATTCTCAGCATCGTTCTGGTGTCCCTCCTCTGAACCCTGTCCAACACCAACATACCATTCTCCAGATACAGTACCCAAAACCGCTCACAATCTTCCAATCTGACCAGAGTCTTGTACAGCCTCGGCAGCACATTTCTGCTCTTGTATTTCAGTCCTCTTGAAACCAGTGCTGACATTGTATTTGCCTTCCTGACTGAGAACTGAGCCTGCACTTTAATCTTTCAGAGAATCCTGAACTGTTTAAGCCTCTATTCTTCCTACCAAAGTGCAGAACCTTACAGGTTCCCATGTTGTATTCTGCCTGCCACTTCTTTGCCCACCTCCCCTAGCCTGTCCAAGTCCTTCTGCAGCCTTCCTCAACGCAGCCTGTCCCTCCATTTAACTTTGTGTCGTTTACAAACTTAGCAACAGTGCCCTCAGTCCCTTCGTCCAGATCATTAAGATAAAACGTGAATAGTTGTGGTCCCAACACAGACTTCTGAAGAACTCCACTAGTCACTGGCTGCCATCCTGAAAAGATCCCTTTATCCCCACTCTCTACCTTCCGCCAGTCAGCCAATCCTCTGTCCGGGCCGGTACATTACCCCTGAGAGCCTGGGCTCTCACCTTGATTTTGCAGCCTCCTGTGTTGCACCTTGCAATGAGCTGCCTGAGGAAGTGGTGCAGTGGCAGCATTTAACAGGCATCTTGATGGGTACATGAACAGGAAGGGTTTAGCGGGATACGGGCCAAATACTGGCAAAGGCCTTCCGGGAAATGCCAGATTATTATTTGCAACAGGCAGAGCCGACGTGCCGACCAACCAACTTGGAACAGTCTGAATTGTGATTCCGTGTCTTAAAGCCAGAAGGAGACTTGTGTCTGGGGTGAAACGTATGTTGCTGCAGGTCGGAGGGAGTGAGGGTGGTCCTGGACTGGGACGAAAACCCACAGGAACGTGCACTGGTGCCCAGCTGGTTTCGGCCTGTAGCCAGGGGTGTGTTAGACTGAGAGATGAGCTTCCTCTCAGATTGTTACAGAGCAGGTTTTGACATGGGTTTGACAGAGAGCTGTCGGATATTGGTCGATTGCCCATTGGTTAGCAAACATGGTGCGGGATAATCAGAGGCATTGACTTTGCAGCGCCAATGTTTTGAAACTTGAAAGGGTTCAGAGAGGATTTACAAGGATGTTGCCAGGGTTGGAGGATTTGAGCTACAGGGAGAGGCTGAACAGGCTGGGGCTGTTTTCCCTGGAGCGTCGGAGGCTGAGGGGTGACCTCATAGAGGTTTATAAACTCACGAGGGGCATGGATAGGATAGATAGACATGGTCTTTTCCCTGGGGTGGAGGAGTCCAGAACTAGATAGAGGACATAGGTTTGGGGTGAGAGGGGAAAGATATAATAGGGACCTTAGGGGCAACATTTCCTCACAGAGGGTGGTACGTGTATGGAATGGGCTGCCAGAGGAAGTGGTGGAGGCTGGTGCACTTGCAACATTTAAAAGGCATTTGGATGGGTATATGAACAGGGAGGGTTTGGAGGGATATGGGTCAAGTTTTGGTAAATGGGACTAGATTGGGTTGGGATATCTGGTCGGCATGGACAGGTTGGACCGAAGGGTCTGTTTCCATGCTGTACATGGCTATGACTGTTCCTATGAGTGTGGATGTGTTAGAATCCTCCCATCTCTCAACTGCAGGAGAAAAGAAAGAACGTGAGAGGGTGAACGAGAACGAGGAAGGTAGGGAGAAATGGAAAAATGGAAAAG
This sequence comes from Chiloscyllium plagiosum, assembly GCF_004010195.1. Taxonomy (NCBI): domain Eukaryota; kingdom Metazoa; phylum Chordata; class Chondrichthyes; order Orectolobiformes; family Hemiscylliidae; genus Chiloscyllium; species Chiloscyllium plagiosum. The sequence continues at coordinate 80,964,073 of NC_057720.1, read as the reverse complement.
GCAGAGAAAGGCTTGGGGGAGAGGCAGAGAGACAGAGAGACACCGCAGAGACAGAGAGCAAACAGCGAGAAAGAAACAGAAATGGGTACAGCAAGAAAGAGAAAAAAAAATCAGAAAACAGAAGTGAGGTGATGACTGGGATCAAGAAGTTGAAAGAAAAGTAGGAAAAAAGAAGCAAAATCTATCGGGGGAGAGGGCAGACGAGAAAGGTGAGTGACAGAGAGAGAAAGCTATTAGAGAGTGAAGAGAGAGAGGTGGCAGGAAGTCGATACTGCCTGAATCTTTCATGAAACAGAAGCTGTTTGATCACAGCTCACTGAGCAATGAGAATAGCATACAAATTACCGAGGGACGGAGACAAGCCAGAGTACTGTCCAAAAAAATGTCAAGGTTAAAGGGCCATGAATATTGCATGATACCTTCCGGACTCAGTATCAGAGCAGTCCGCAGTGGTGAAGACTCACTGTCAGTGGGGGAGGGGGTAGAAAAAAGGCTGCTGTGCTCATTTACTTGACAACTGACAGCGAGCACTCCTGGTCAGATAATCTCTTGAGCTAGCTTTGCTCAAAAGCAGTCGTATCGATGCCCGGAGCTCGATTTGCAAATCATCACCACAGTCAAAACATCCCTGTTTTCCTTTAAAACCCCCCTTCAGCGTGTGCCCATCCCACTGTGCCAAGGGGCTGGAAGCTCACCACTCGGCTGTTGGCGGTTTTATATCACAACACCTCCGCTGGACACACAAGGAGAATTCACGTGTCTGTCCCGACTTTTTCATTTTTGATTTATGAAGCATGATCAATTTGTTTAAACGTACCCGTCTCTTCAACTGGCCATACCCAAGGGGAGCTTAATAGGACCTGACCCACTCTCAGTCTGTGCGGGTACGTAGAATCTCTGCCCAGGGTGGAAGCAGGCCATTCAGCCCATCCGTTCCACACCGACCCGCCAAAGAGCATCCCACCTAGACCCATCCCTTTACCCTATCCCTGTATGTCCCATGGCTAATCCACCCAGCGTTCCCATCCCTTGGACACCATGGGGCAATTTAGCATGGCCAGTTCAGCTAACCTGCACATCTTTGGACTGTGGGAGGAAACTGGAGCACCTGGAGGAAACTCACGCAGACACGGGGAGAATGTGCAAACCCCACTCAGACAGTCGCCTGAGGGTGGAATCGAACCCGGGCCCCTGGTGCTGTGAGGCAGTGGTGCTAACCACTGAGTCACCGTGCCAACTCTGCAGTATCCCGTCAGTCAGTTAGACCCTGGCTGCCATTAACCGTACCCTGGGTTGGAGCCTTGGCTCCTAAATGCATCTCAAAGACTGCAGGCCGAGCTGAAATTCCAGTCCAGCACTGAGAGGGTGCTGTAGTGTTAGAGGTCTGGCCTTTTTGCTGAGCCAGGACAGAAGAGACCGACTCCTCTCTGGGACGTGTAATCGTCCCCACAGCTGCTGCCCGTAAGAAAACAAGACGTTTGTTCCTGTCCACCAACAAACTAGTGATCGCTGAGCCACCACCATCGAAAGGGATTGGTGGTTTTTAACACATTATCGCATCTGAAACTTGCTCCCAAATTTCAGTAACAAAACCTGGAAAAGATTCTCTCGCGCAAGAAGGACCCACCTCTGACTTTCTCCCTCCTGAAGGGATCTGAGGGAGTACCCGCCATTTCCCGAGGGATTGCTACGTTTTTCTGTTGCCCCCCCCACCCACCCCCCATCTGGGGTCAGCCAAAACAATGCCAGCCCTTGACAATCAGTAAGTTCTTTTTATCCCTTCGTGGGATCTGAGCATCACCAACAATAAGCACCCATCCCTCCTCAGCCAGGCGGCGATAAGCTGCCCTCTTGTATCACTCCAACCCTTTGCAATGTAGGTGCACCCCGCAAGGCCATTTGGAGTGGGGAGGGAAGGGTTTTGGCCCAAGTCAGGACAGCAAATGGCTTGGAAGGGACGCCGCAGATGGTGGTGTTCCGATGGATCAGTTGGCCTTGCCCTCCTAGATGGCAGAGTCATACAGCACGGAAACAGGCCCTCCGACCCACCTTGTCCATGTTGAACAGGTTTCTTAAACCGAACTAGTCCCATTTACCTGTCTTTGGTCCATATCCCTCTAAACCCTTCCTGTCCATGTACCCGTCCAGATGCCTTTTAAATGTTGTAACTGTACCAGCCTCCACCACTTCCTCTAGCAGCTCGTTACATACACGCACCACCCTCTGCATGAAAAAGTTGCCTCTCGGATCCCTTTTAACTCCTTCCCCTCTCACCTTAAACCTATGCTCTCTAGTTTTGGACTCCGCTACATTAAGGAAAACATCTTGGCAATTCACCTTATCCATACCCCTCATGATTTTATAAACCTTTACAGCGTCACCTGTCAATTCCCTACGCTCCCGGGGAGATAGTTTCAGCCTCTCCTTATAACTCAAACCCTCCAGTCTCGGTAACATCCTTGTAAATCCTTTTTGCACCTTTTCCAGTTTAATTGCAGCCTTCCTGTAGCAGGGCCAGCCGTGTGTTTATTCTGTACTGCTCAGTTATTGCTGGACTGTTGATCCAGAGCCCCAGGTAAGGTCCTGGGGAGCTAGGTTCGAAACCCGCCTCGGCAGAAGGTGGAATTTGAATTCAATCAAAAATTTGGAGTTCAGAGTCTAATGATGATTATGAATCAATTACCAATTGTCTGGAAAATCCCGTCTGGTTCATGAATGCCCTTTAGGGAAGGAAACTGCCTTCCTTACCTGGTCTGGCCTCCATGTGACTCCAGACCCACAGCAACGTGGTTGACTCTTAACTGCCCTCTGAGCAACCTAGGGATGGGCAATAAATGCTGCCTAGACAGTGACACCCTCATCCCATGGGTAAATGAAAAAAAGAAGATGCGCCAGAGATCCGGGTTCAATTCCCACCTCAGGCGACTGACTGTGTGGAGTTTGCACGTTCTCCCCGTGTCTGCGTGGGTTTCCTCCGGGTGCTCCAGTTTCCTCCCACAGTCCAAAGATGTGCAGGTCAGGTGAATTGGCCATGCTAAATTGCCCGCAGTGTTAGGTAAGGGGTAAAGGTAGGGGTATGGGTGGGTTGCGCTTTGGCGGGTCGGTATGGTCTTGTTGGGCCGAAGGGTCTGTTTCCACGCTGTAATGTAATCTAATCAAAACACATAAGAACAAGATGTCCCAAACAGAGCCACAACCAATGATTTTGAATTGCTGATGTCATTTAGGGAAGCGATCGGTGTGTGCACAGCAAGATCCAACAGTTGGCAATGGGGCAACATGACTAAAGGATCTCTGTCAGTGATGTTGGTCGTGCTGATGTTAAGGGAGTTTCTCAGTTTCCCCTCTGAATGCCTCATTGATTCTGATCCATGGCGATCCAAGGATCTATCCTTGGTCCCTCCTATTTCACACCTTACACCGCCCCCCGGGGGACATGGTGTGAAAGTGCAGTGTTAGCTTTATCCGTGTTCGCTTGTGGGAGCTGGCTCCACCTCACCATCACCTTGCCTTCCCGTCTCCCACCCCACTGTCAGTAAATGATGAGGCTGTCTATCCCACATCCAGTACTGGGTGTCCAGAAACAGCCTCCAATTCATTATTGGGAAGACCGAAGTCTTTGTTTTCAATCCCTGCGACAGAACCACGTTCCCGACCGACTGACCCCCATCCCTCTCCCTGAGAACTAAACCAGTTCGCAACTCAAGTGTCGTATTTGACCCTAAGTTGAGACTCTGACCACATCTTCCACCCATCACCAGAACTGTGTATTTCCACCGCCCTAGCTATTCCTCCGTGGAAGCCCTCGTGCCATTATTCTAGGTTTAACTGTTGGAACTCACCATTGACTGGTCTCTGTAAAGTTGAGGTCACCTCAAACTCTGAAGTTCCTGCTCTAGTTATTACCAAATTGTGGGTGACACGGTAGCTCAGTGGTTAGCACTGCTGCCTCACAGCACCAGGAACCTGGGTTCGATTCCCGCCTTGGGTGACTGTCTGCGCGAAGTTTGTATGTTCTCCCCATCTCTGCATGGGTTTCCTCCCACAGTCCGAAGATGTGTAGGTTCGGGTGAATTGGCCATACTAAATTGTCCATGGTGTGTAGGTTGGGCGCATTAGTCAGAGGTAAATGTAGGGTAGGGGAATGGGTCTGGGTGGGTTACTCTTTGGAGGGTCGGTGTGGACTTGTTGGGCCAAATGGCCTGTCTCATACAGTAGGGGATCTAATCTATGAAATTCCTTTCTGCTGTATGGCGTTGGTCTCTCTACCTCAGAGAGAGTTAAAAATCACATGACATGTTGTTTTAGTCCAACAGGTTTTATTGGAAACCACAAGCTTTCAGAGCGCTGCTCCTTCCTCAGGTAACTGGCAGCTCCGCATCATAACCCGGAAAGGATATACCTGCCACAGACAGAGTGCTGTTAATGCTTATTAGACTGATACCGGGGGTGGCAGGGCTGCCCTAGGAGGAGAAATTGCATCTGGACTCATCCCAGTTCAGAAGGATGAGAGGGGATCTGACTGAAACGTATAAAACTCTAGCAGGCCCGGGCAGGGAGGAGGTTTCCCCTGGTTGGGGAGTCTGGAACCAGGGGACACAGTCTCAGGGGGATATGAGGTAGGACTGAAGTGAGGAAACCTTGCTTCACTCAGAGGAAGGTCGACCTCTGGAATTCTGTCCCACTGAAGGCTTTGGAGGGTGGGTCACTGAGTATATTTTTAGGTTGGAAAGACAGTAAGAGGTGTGAGAGAGAAAATCATATCGAATGATATGAGAGCAGATCCTAAAGGCCGAAAGGCCTACTCCTGCGCCTAGTTGCTATCCAAATGTGCTCGCTGTCCTGTGTCGCTTCCTGGTTAGCCAGTGTTTCCAGCTTGCAATCCTCCTCGTTATTTTCAGATCCCTTCACCGTGCCATGTTTACATGTCTTTAATCTTGAGCCAGGCATTCAATCTTATTGTTTGCTGGAAATTATTTGAACAGAGCGTTGGAAATTGTGTTGCTAGTCGCCGGCGATGTAAATTCGGGGCTTTAGGCCGTCTTTGTTTTAAAAACACTGGGCTTGGATTGCGGATCGTTGGATCAAGCTTTATGTTGGGGCCAGGAATGGTGGCAAACTATTCGACCGCATGGGGAATCACAGATCCTGCTCCCCTGCACTGGCAGGGAGTTGGAAGAGGGTCACGGGAGAACAGGATTGTCAGCTCCAGTCCTTGTAGCTTCTCAACGGGTCGCAAGAAGCAGGAAACTGGGCCCGTGGCCTAGCATAGGGACGTGCATGCTGGAACTCAGACGCCTTGCAATTCCAGACCCCTTGGGTTCTGACATTTGGGTGTCAGTACCAGCCCCCTCCCCTCGCCTCTGTTCATGGAGTTAACTCTCACTCCAGAGACTGAGAATATATATTGTGGACCAATATTTCAGCCGCACTGTCAGTCAGGACATCTCCTGGAGGAACCAAGGCCTACTCCATCCACTCACAGTGCCATAAAAGGGCCACCGAGTGACACGCGGGGTGGGGGGGGGAGGTCAGGCCACTGCTGGAGTCCCTCAGGATCCCGCTGTGCTGGAGGCGACTCTCGGATTCCGGATGCAATGTCGGAAGGCCGAAAATGCCAGCAGTCGCTATCCAGTGGAAACGTGCGCTGCTGCTTTCTCTACGAAATATGTGCCTGTTGAAGAGAAGCGAAATACTGGGAGGCTGATCCCCCCCCCATTCTAACTCTCCGGGGTGAGGCCGCGCTGAGCTCTGCCATGCCACGCAGGCCTGGTTGGCTGCGATTGAAACGCCTGAGTTAGTTTGCTTTTCCCTTCCTGGTAAAGATGGCCCACCGTGGCGGAGGCTGATGTCAGAGGAAGTGTGGTGTAATTAGGGATCCTGACACATGTCAGCTGCCTCGAATGAACAGAGTGATAATGCCACACAGACTGAAAGGAGAGAGAGGGACGGGTTCCTCAGTCAACGCTGGATGCCGAACTCTCACTGTGTGAGGACGTGCTCCATAATTATAGCCATTCTGAACCTCTCAAGTGCAGCATTTGTAAATAAAGAGAGCAGCACTCCAGCTCAAACCACCATTAGCAAGCAATCCTGTTTCAGACTGCGCATGTTCACATCCTCGCATTACCCCACTGGCGTCTCTGACAGTCAGCAAGGCTTTGGGACACCGTGCCACTTTGATGGCCACTTCCTAGTTGACCTGTGCAGAGATCTTGCTTCTGGAACAGGTGGGACTTGAACCTCCACCCACCCCAGAGGTAGGGACACTACCGCCTCTTCACAACAGGCCTCGCTGTTGTTATTTTTAAAGTGGAGTCCAACTTGTTCAGGAACTCTGAGCGTGGTCTGACAGAAGGTTTCAGATCGGCGGGTAAAGGGTTCAAAAAGAATGTTGCCGGGTTTGGAGGATTTGAGCCACAGGGAGAGGCTGAACAGGCTGGGGATGTTTTCCCTGGAGCATCGGAGGCTGAGGGGTGACATTATAGAGGTTAATAAAATCATGAGGGACATAGGTGGGACTAGATTGGGTTGGGATATCTGGTCAGCATGGACGGGTTGGACCGAAGGGTCTGTTCCCATGTTGTACATCCCTATGACTCTATTTGCTTAGCAGAATCGTTACTTTGTGTGAATATTGATCAGGAGCGTGATTCATAGATCCATGTTATTGTCCAATATAACCATTTACCAGTCCCGAGAAGCAACAGAGCTTTTAATATTGGCCAGTCTTCAGCCCCATCGCCCAGTGGAATTCATTACCAGTCTCTGTAGTGACCCAAAGAATAATCCAAGGATCTGAAAATTTGTCCTGCGTAATATCCATTGACTAAATTATCGACCCTGAGACTCATTTGTCAGGAGAAATATTCATTGGCCTAATCATTGGTCAATAAAATCACTCACTCATCCAATCGATTGGCTGCAGTAGCCGTTTATTGATCTGTTTACTGGTCAGAAGAATCAGTCATCGATTGGTTTGTTGCTGAATAAGACGATTGATTGGACAGATTAATGTACAACAATTAAAATGAAAGGGACCGTTCAGTGTAACAGCACTTCTGGATGCAGAAAGTAAAAGGACATGAGGAAAAGGAGTAGGAGGAGGCCATTCAGCCCATCAAACCTGCCCTGCCCACCGATCTGAACGGTTTATCCCAGGCCTCAAGTCCTCCCTCATAGAGTCACCCAGCATGGAAACAGACCCTTCGGTCCAACCAGTCCATGCCGACCAGAATCCCAAACTAAACTTGTCTCACCTGCCTGCGCTCGGCCCGTCTCCCTCCAAACCTTTCCTATTCATGGACTTATCCAAATGTTTTTTCAACATCGTAACTGTACCCACATCCAGCACTTCCTCTGGAAGTTCATTCCAAACGCGAACAACCCTCTGTGTAAAAGATTTCCCCTTCATGTCTTTGTAAATCTCCCCCCGAGGCTTGAAATCCCCCACCCTAGGGAAAAGACACCTACCGTTCACTGTATCTGCACCCCACATGATTTTATAAATTTCTGTTAGGTCACCTCTCAACCTCCTACGTTTTGGTGAAAAAGAGTCCCATCCTCTCCTTATAACTCAAACCTTCCATTCCCAGCGACGTCCTGGTAAATCTCTTCTGAACCCTCTCCAGTTTAATAATATCCTTCCTGTAACAGGGCAGCCAGAACTAGACGCAGTATTCCAGAACAAGGCTCACCAACGTGCTGTACAACCTCAACATGACATCCCGACTCCTATACTCAAAGGACTGAGGAGTGAAGGTTGCCAAATGCCACCTTAACCACTCCATTGGTATCTGGTAGATAAATATTTCAGCTTGAAATAGAAGTGTTGATGAATGTGATCGTTGATCATTTGAATGACTCATCAGTCTAATCTTTCACTGGATATGGGATAATGCAATGTTTGTTGCCCTTGAACTAATTGTCCTGCTTGGCTCTTTCAGAGGGCAGTTCAGAGTCCAACCTCACCCCCAGGGGGAATCTGGACTGATGTGTAGGATGGCAGATTTCCTGCTCTGATGTACATGAGTTATCCAGATAGGTTTTTAATGGCTGTCAGCAGTTTTTTAAACTGTGATCAGCAGACTGTTTTAAATTACAGATTTTCATTGAATTCAAATTCTTCCATCTGTTCTGATGGTGTTCAAACTCAGGTCCCCAGAACATTAACTGGGTCTCTGGTTTATTAGTCCTGTGACACCATTGCCTCTCCTGTTATTTGTTATTAGTGATAATTGACTTTGCACTCAGCAGTCTGATTATTGCTCCGACAAACCACTTAGCATCCTGATTGTATAAACTTGTTAATGGATTGGTACACTTGCTGAATTATTATGCTGAATGTTGGAGCATTTTGAGTCACCCACTGATCTGATCAATCTGCAATTCCGTTGTTGGCCATATGGAGCCGTGAACTGGGGTCAGTTTATCGGCCAACAATATCAGGAGGGCTACCCCTGACTTGTGCCTGAGAGATAGTGGGCAGACTTTAGGAAGGCTCATTCCTGAAGAAGGGCATGTGCCCGAAACGTCGAATCTTCTGTTCCCTAGATGCTGTCTGACCTGCTGTGCTGTTCCAGCAATAAAGTTTCAGCTTTGATCTCCAGCGTCTGCAGACCTCACTTTCTCCTTTAGGAAGTGAGTTACTTGCCGCGGGATTTCTATCCAGAATCATGCAGTTATCCTGACGATTCGTCAGTTCACTGACCTGGATCTTGGTTTTTCATTTAATTGATTGAGCTCAGTCCCAGTCAGTCGAGCCACTCATTGATCTATTTATTGGATAGTTGAACCCTTGATCAACCTGACCATTTCTCATTCCACCTCCCCACTAAGCAACTATCATTGAGAAATTGAATCATTCAAGAGTCCAGCTGTTTCTTAATGTAATAGACTGTCAGTTTGAGTGTTGGTCAGTTAAAGCATTTGTAGATTTGATTATTGAATAATTAAATAATTCCTTGCTCCCAATTATTGATCAATTACATTGTTCTGGCAAGAGTGTCATTTATTGAGCTGGTTCTGTTCATTGGCACCATTCACTAGATTGATCAGCAATCACTGAAACATTCCTTGGTATAACCATAAGTCAGGATAGTCGTTAGCCTGGACAGCAGTGAGCAGAATTAGCTCTTGATCTTTCATTGGTCAAGTTGAATCATTCACCTTCTGCAGACTGGTCAGCTGAATCAGACAATTGTTGAGGAGGAATAATTCAAACTTGTGATTGTTCAGCAGAATTATTCACTGATCTCATTATTGACGAAAGGTACATTTCAGCAGTTTGGATACTTTTTGTTATTTAACTGATTTTTTTTTTCAAACAACCTGTTCAGAGACATAATTACACACCTCTGTGGAACTTGATCCCAAGCCTCCCGTTCCAGGTGCAGGGACATTACCATTGCTCTCCAAGCTCAGTACAAAATGTTGATTATTCGATGATTGGTGATGAGTAGAGTCATTCACAATATTATTAATTGTCAAGCGATCAGATGGTACAGTGGGTAGTGGCCCTACCTCTCA
>NC_057720.1:80948697-80954035 GCF_004010195.1 Chiloscyllium plagiosum | reverse complement strand
GATTCACTCAGCAATCGGAATATTGATCAGTGGAATTACTCAGGAATCAGGATATTGATCAGTGGATTCACTCAGCAATTGGAATATTGATCAGTGGAATCATTCAGCAATTTCTATACCGGACAGTGGGATCATTCAGCGATCTGAAATCTGAATATTGGACAGTGGGATTGTTCAGCAATATGAGTATTGGGCAGTGGGATTGTTCAGCAATATGAGTATTGGACAGTGGGATTGTTCAGCAATATGAATATTGGACAGTGGGATTGTTCTGAGTACTGGGCAGTGGTTTCATTCAACAATCAGAATATTGGACAGTACGAACACTCAGGAATCTGAATATTGATATACTAAGTTGGTGCATATGTAAGTGGTGCACTGGTCAGTGGTGGGAATTCAAGGTCACCTTTGTGGTGTTGGGAATTTTCTCAAATACAATTCTCACTGATGGTCATACTACCGTTTCAGAGGCCCCTTGACTTTGGAAGCTCATGCCTTCACTGTCTCCCAAAAGGGTTCCACCCTTATCTGCACCAGTTTGAGGTTGAGGTTATTGGGCCCAAATATTGCCTTGGCAGCACAGCCGAAACCCGGGGGGATCTGCTGGTCAGCAAGGGCTAGCAGCTCCTTTCCCTTTCTCAGGCCACTGCTGGTTCGTGATTCTCCTCCGTCGTTTTTGAAACATGTCAATGCGTGTGGGGGGAGGGGGGCCTCATTCAGAAGAAATGAGTCGGAGTACGGAATGCCAGCAATTCTAAGGCCAAGGATGAACTCCTCCTTCTCAGAAAGGTGTGGTTGGAGATGTGATTCCAGGATCAGGGCATGAGCCAGACAAGGACCCACTGAACCCATGACCAGAGACACGGAATTTTCAGGGGGGGACAATCATAATTGCGAGTGAGTGATTGCTGACAACAAAACAGAACGATGGAATGAATTCAGCAATTCCAGTATCGGACAGTGGGATCATTCAGTGACCCGAATATTGGACACTGGGATCATTCAGTGATCCGAATATCGGAAACTGGGATCATTCAGTGATCCGGGTATCGGACAGTGGGACCATACAGTGACCCGACTATTGGACACTGGGATCATTCAGTGATCCGGGTATCAGACAGTGGGATCATTCAGTGATCCGAATCGGGTATCAGACAGTGGGATCATTCAGTGATCCGAATATTGGACACTGGGATCATTCAGTGATCCGGGTATCGGACAATGGGATCATTCAGTGATCCGGGTATCGGAACACTGGGATCATTCAGTGATCCGGGTATCGGAACACTGGGATCATTCAGTGATCCGGGTATCAGAACACTGGGATCATTCAGTGATCCGAATATCGGAAACTGGGATCATTCAGTGATCCGGGTATCGGACAGTGGGATCATTCAGTGAACCGAATATCGGAAACTGGGATCATTCAGTGATCCGGGTATCAGAACACTGGGATCATTCAGTGATCCGGGTATCAGAACACTGGGATCATTCAGTGATCCGAATATTGGAAACTGGGATCATTCAGTGATCCGGGTATCGGACAATGGGATCATTCAGTGAACCGAATATCGGAAACTGGGATCATTCAGTGATCCGGGTATCGGACAGTGGGATCATTCAGTGAACCGAATATCGGAAACTGGGATCATTCAGTGATCCGGGTATCGGACAGTGGGATCATTCAGTGACCCGACTATTGGACACTGGGATCATTCAGTGATCCGGGTATCGGACAGTGGGACCATACAGTGATCCGAATATTGGACACTGGGATCATTCAGTGATCCAGGTATCGGACAGCGTAATCATTCAGCATTCCGGTATCAGACAGTGGGATCATTCAGCGATCCGAGTATCAGACAGTGGGATCATTCAGCATTCCGGTATCAGACAGTGGGATCATTCAGCAATCCGGGTATCAGACAGTGGGATCATTCAGCGATCCGGGTTTCGGACACTGGGATCATTCAGCATGCCGAGTATCGGACACTGGGATCATTCAGCAATCCAAGTATCAGACAGTTGAATCATTCAGCAATCCGGGTATCGGACACTGGGATCATTCAGCATTCCGAGTATCAGACAGTGGAATCATTCAGCATTCCGAGTATCGGACAGTGGAATCATTCAGCAATCAGGGTATCGGACATTGGGATCATTCAGCATTCCGAGTATCAGACATTGGGATCATTCAGCGATCCGGATATCAGACAGTGGGATCATTCAGTAATCCGAGTATCAGACAGCGTGATCATTTAGCGATCCGGGTATCGGACACTGGGATCATTCAGCATTCCGAGTATCGGACACAGGGATCATTCAACATTCTGAGTATTGGACACTGGGATCATTCAGCAATCCGGGTATCGGACACTGGAATCATTCAGCATTCCGAGTATCAGACAGTGGGATCATTCAGCAATCAGGGTATCGGACACTGGGATCATTCAGCATTCCGAATATCGGTCACAGGGATCATTCAGCAATCCGAGTATCGGACACTGGAATCATTCAGCATTCCGAATATAGGACACTGGGATCATTCAGCAATCCGAGTATCGGACACAGAAATCATTCAGCAATCCGAGTATCGGACACTGGAAGCATTCAGCATTCCGAATATAGGACACTGGGATTATTCAGCAATCCGAGTATCGGACACTGGGATCATTCAGCAATCTGGGTATCGGACACTGGAATCATTCAGCATTCCGAGTATCAGACAGTGGGATCATTCAGCAATCTGGGTATCGGACACTGGGATCATTCAACAATCAGGGTATTGGACACTGGGATCATTCAGCATTCCGAATATCGGACACAGGGATCATTCAGCAATCCGAGTATCGGACACTGGAATCATTCAGCATTCCGAGTATCGGACACAGGGATCATTCAGCAATCAGGGTATCGGACACTGGGATCATTCAGTGATCTGGGTATCAGACAGTGGGATCATTCAGCATTCCGAGTATCGGACACTGGGATCATTCAGCAATCCAAGTATCAGACAGTGGAATCATTCAGCAATCCGGGTATTGGACACTGGAATCATTCAGCATTCCGAGTATCGGACACTGGGATCATTCAGCAATCCGGGTATCGGACACTGGAATCATTCAGCATTCCGAGTATCGGACAGTGGGATCATTCAGCAATCCGGGTATTGGACACTGGAATCATTCAGCATTCCGAGTATCAGACAGTGGGATCATTCAGCAATCCGGGTATCGGACACTGGGATCATTTAGCAATCCGGGTATCGGACACTGGGATCATTCAGCATTCCGAGTATCGGACACTGGAATCATTCAGCATTCCGAATATCGGACACTGGGATCATTCAGCAATCCGAGTATCGGACACTGGAATCATTCAGCATTCCGAATATCGGACACTAGGATCATTCAGCATTCCGAATATCGGACACTGGGATCATTCAGCAATCCGAGTATCGGACACTGGGATCATTCAACAATCTGGGTATCGGACACTGGGATCATTCAACAATCCGAGTATCAGACACAGGGATCATTCAGCATTCCGTGTATCGGACAGTGGGATCATTCAGCAATCCGAGTATCAGACACAGGGATCATTCAGCAATCCGTGTATCGGACAGTGGGATCATTCAACAATCCGAGTATCAGACACAGGGATCATTCAGCAATCCGTGTATCGGACAGTGGGATCATTCAGCAATCCGGGTATCGGACACTGGGATCATTCAGCAATCCGAGTATCGGACACTGGGATCATTCAGCAATCCGAGTATCGGACAGTGGGATCATTCAGCAATCCGAGTATCGGACACTGGGATCATTCAGCAATCAGGGTATCGGACAGTGGGATCATTCAGCAATCCGAGTATCGGACACTGGGATCATTCAGCAATCCGAGTATCGGACACTGGGATCATTCAGCAATCCGTGTATCGGACAGTGGGATCATTCAGCAATCCGAGTATCGCACACTGGGATCATTCAGCAATCCGAGTATCGGACACTAGGATCATTCAGCAATCCGGGTTTCGGACAGTGGGATCATTCAGAAATCCGAGTATCGGACACTGGGATCATTCAGCAATCCGAGTATCGGACACTGGGATCATTCAGCAATCCGAGTATCAGACAGTGGGATCATTCAGCAATCCGTGTATCGGACAGTGGGATCATTCAGCAATCCGTGTATCGGACACTGGGATCATTCAGCAATCCGAGTATCAGACACTGGGATCATTCAGCAATCCGTGTATCGGACAGTGGGATCATTCAGCATTCCGGTTATCAGACACAGGGATCATTCAGCAATCCGGGTATTGGACAGTGGGATCGTTTAGGGATCTGGGTATCGGACACAGGGATAATTCAACAATCCAGGTATCAGACACTGGGATCATTCAACAATCAGGATATCGGGCAGTGGGATCATTCAGCAATCCGGGTATCAGACACTGGGATCATTCAACAATCAGGATATCGGGCAGTGGGATCATTCAGCATTCTGAGTATCGGACACAGGGATCATTCAGCAATCCGGTTTTTGGACACTGGTATCATTCAGCAATCCGGGTATCGGACACTGGGATCATTCAGCAATCCGGGTATTGGGCAGTGGGATCATTCAGCATTCCGAGTATCAGACACAGGGATCATTCAGCATTCCGAGTATCAGACACTGGGATCATTCAGCAATCCGGGTATTGGGAAGTGGGATCATTCAGCATTCCGAGTATCAGACACTGGGATCATTCAGCATTCCGAATATCGGACACTGGGATCATTCAGCAATCTGGGTATCGGACACTGGGATCATTCAGCATTCCGAGTATCGGATACTGGGATCATTCAGCAATCCGGGTATCGGACAGTGGGATTGTGCTATAATGTAAATATTCTGCAGTACAGTCACTTAACAATTGGAGTAATGACCTCAGCGATAACCTGACTGTCGGGCAGTGGATTCGATCAGCGAATGGAATATTCAGACCGGGAGAAATAGGATCACTTTTAGCCTGTCCACCTTCCAAAAGTGTAGTGGTTCACCTCCTAGCTCATTTTCCGAAGGTGAATCATTCAGCAGTCAGAGGTATGACCTCTGCAACCATGCAGTAGCATGATGTTTGGTCAGTGGAATCGTTCAGCAATCTGAATTTTGGACATTGACATTTCCCACCAACCTGAATATTGGCTTAAAGGCCCATTCAGAAAATAGGATATTGGTCTTTAGAATAACGTTAGCTTCCTGAATACTGGTCAGTGGAATCATTTGGTTTACCTGAATGTTGGACAGTGAATCTTTCAGTAATTTGAATATTGTGTCAGTGGAATCATTC
>NC_057720.1:80940889-80948197 GCF_004010195.1 Chiloscyllium plagiosum | reverse complement strand
ACCACTGACCTGATCAGTGCCTTGTTATTGTAAACCAGAAAGATAGTTGACTGCAGGTTTCGAGTGCAGAAACGCATTCAGAATTAGAACTGGTTCCAAGACAATATTCACTCATAACTGGCAATGTTTGTAGGTCAATAATGGAGTTGGCACAATGTCCTTCTCAGTACAACATGAGAGTGTGAGGAGGTGGGACTGGAACTGCTATGAGTGTGAGGGAGAGTACAAGGGATGGGACTAGTCTACTGAGTACTGCTGTTTTATTGATAATATTTGAATCTGGCATGATTAAAGTTTACGCTGATATTCTATCTGTACATCCAAGTAATTTTTTCGGTTTTTGCAGGTCTGATGGACTGTATTATATCAAGTGTAATTTATGTGGAATTGATTTATTGATCAAACTAGGATTACAGCCAACAATAAAAATTTGATAATCTCTTGATCCAGGCACGCAGCTGGTAAATTACTAGTGCAGATGAGAGCAGCATTTGTTCAACACAAGTGTCACAATATGTGGTCTCCAACAAGAGAGAATCTAATTATTTCCACTTGATATCAGTGGCACTATCATCTCTAAATCCCCTCCTTATCAATGTCTTGGGGATTCCCATTGACCAGAAATCAAACTTTGTCTAGTTAAATAAGTACCTATGGCTAAGGCAGCACGGTGGCTCAGAGGGCAGCATTGTGGCTCAGTGGTTAGCACTGCTGCCTCACAGCACCAGAGTCCCGGGTTCGATCACAGCCTCAGGTGACCGTCTGTGTGGAGTTCGCACATTCTCCCCATGTCTGTATGGGTTTCCTCCGGGTGCTCCGGTTTCCTCCCACAGTCCAAAGATGTGCAGGTCAGGTGACTTGGCCACGCTACATTGCCCATAGTGTCAGGTGCATTAGTCTAGGGGAAATGGGTCTGAGTGGGTTGCTCTTCGGAGGGTTGGTGTGGACTGGTTGGGCCGAAGGGCATGTTTCCTCATTGTAGGGAATCTAATCTACACAGGTCAGGGGCCAAACATTCTGAAGCTAGCTACACCCCTTGTCTCCCTAGGTCCTGTCCGCCATTCGCAAGGCACAAGTCCTAGGAATGTCTCTCCATTTGCCTGGACGAGTGTAGCTGCAACAATACTCAAGAGGTTTGACATCACCCAGGTCAAAGCAGCCTTGCATGACACCCCATCCACCTTCAGCCTTCACCCCCTTTCATCGCTGACACTCAGTTGCAGCAGTGTATACCAGCTCCAAGATGCACTGCAGTATCTCATCGATAGTTTTTCAAAATTCACAATGACTACCATCTCGAAGCAGCAGATGGATGGGAGCAGTAGCAAATGCAGTAAAATAGACCATTTGCTGTTCAGCAAGATTCCCCTCTCACTGTTCGAACCTTGCTTGTTGAATCTGACTTTTCTTCTTTGAATTTCATTTCTCCGATTGTCTAATATTTTCCCAACTGACTCAACATTGCCCATGTCGCTTGGGTGCTGGGAAGATTCCACCCTAAGTGTTGGAAGTGAAAATGATAATCGCACATGTGGCTGGAATTTTCCATGGAATCTCAGTGCGATGATGACACTGTCTTTGGCATTACTGTAACCCAGTGATCTCCTTAGTGTCAGAATGTTGCAGCACAGAAAATGACCTTTTTTCCCATTGAGTCCCTACTGTTGGGCAATCTTCTATATACTTTTATCCCATTCCTGAGCACTTGGTCAATAGTCTTGCATGCTATGGCATTTCAAGTGTTCATCTAAATACCTTTTAAATGTCATAATGGTTTCTGCCTGTCGGAGAAATTGAGCCCAATGAATCAGAGACCACAGACAAGGATCGTGGTGAAATTGACAAGCGGTTTATTAAACAAAGTGATATCGCGGAAGAGAAATTGACCAAGCTGACACAGAACTGATTCTCTGCACAGATGGCCAGGATGCTCTTCCCAGAACAGAAAGTGCAGGCAGGCTTTATACGGGTACAACACAAAGATGATAATTGTAAAGCAGTTGCAGTACAATGTGAAAATTGTAAAGCGATTAAAACAGGAGTAAACTGACTGGAAGTTAATCAAGCATCGGGCAGTAGCAATTCTTTGTAATTGATGCAAGAGATCCAGCCATCTCCGTGAGTGGGGGGGAAAAGTCTTCTAGAGGATTCTTCATTGTATTTCTCATCTGTACGAATATGTGTAAATGTCCCTTCTCCTGCCATTCAGGTGTGTCCATTGTGTTCCTCCTGCGAGCGTGGTCTGCCTCTTTGTTTATGCGGTATTGGTTTCAATGGGAGATGAGCTTGCCCTTAGCGTATTAGAACTGCGGTGCTAATAGGGGCTGGGAACTTTACTGTGAAGGTTGTTTGGGAAGTGTATTCTCTGGTCTGGGAATAGCTTGGCCCATGTCTGGTTTCTTTGTTAACCTGTTTGGCCAAGACTGGGGCATTGTAGGTATGTTCTGTACGTACTGGCAGGCTTGATTTCTGTGCTTCGCAGGCCAGCTTCTGTGTTTTTTAATGTGGCCATGCTGTGGGTGGGCAGGGTGGCAGATCTTTTTCCCACACTGGCTCCACCACCTTCTCCTTCAATCCCTTCTAAATGTCCTGTTCCTTATCTTAAATCCATGTCTCCTGGTAATTGACTCCTCTAAGAAGGGGGAGATTTATTCTCAATGATTCTGTTGATGCCCATCATAATTTTACATACCTCCATTTGGTCCCATCTCAATATGTTCTGCTCTAATGAAAGCAACCCCAGCCTATAACAAATTGCCATGGGAAGTGGCAGAGGCAGGTACAGTTACACCATTTAAAAGACATTTGGACAGGTTCACGAATAGGAAAGATTTAGAGGGATCTGGGATGCAATAAAATGGGACCAGTTCGGTTTAGGAAACATGGTCAACATGAATGTGTTGGACCGAAGGTCTGTTTCCAATCTGTATAACTCTATGACTCTATCTGGTCTCCCTTCATATCTGCATTGTTCCAGCCCATCCTGATGACCATCTCTAAGCCATCTCCAGTGCAATCACATCCTTCCTGTAATGTGGGATTAGATTACATTACATTACATTACCTACAGTGTAGAAACAGGCCCTTCGGCCCAACAAGTCCACACCGACCCACCGAAGCGCAACCCACCCATATCCCTACATTTACCCCTTACCTAACACTACGGGCAATTTAGCATGGCCAATTCACCTACCTGCACATCTTTGGACTGTGGGAAGAAACCGGAGCACCCGGAGGAAACCCACGCAGACACGGGGAGAATGTGCAAACTCCACTCAGTCAGTCACCTGAGGTGGGTATTGAACCCGGGTCTCTGGCGCTGTGAGGCAGCAGTGCTAACCACTGTGCCACCGTGCCGACCACGGTACTCCAGCTGCAGCCTAAAAAATGTCCTGCACAGCTCCATCGCAGCCTCCAAACTCTTGTATTCAATTCCTCAACTAATAGAGGCATGATTGGCTTATTAAATTTCCTATCCAACTGTCCTTCAAGAACCTATGTACATCACACCCAGCTCCCTCTGATCCTAAGTACTACCTTGCTGTCCATCCACTTATCATGTATTTTCATCTGACACTGTCCTAATCTATGAAATTCTGCCTCTCCACCTCACACTCTTCTGTTATGATGGTCTTCAAAATCAAGCTGTTTACTCCAGCCTTTGGTCATCTGCTAATATATCTCATGTAATATCTGCTTTGATGTCAACATTTTTTGATAAAACTTTCTTGAACCATCAAAGGACACGTTATTACTTTAAAGGACCTTCATGACTGAAAGTTCTTTACTGTATTACTGTTGTCGACAGTATTGCCCTGTGTTGATATAGCTACCTGTGGTATCTAAGACTGTTACTGGAGTTCTGATTTGAGTGGTGCTGGAAAAGCACAGCAGGACGAGCAGCATTTTCCTGCTCCTCGGATACAGCCTGACCTTTTCCAGCACCACTCTAATCTTGACTCCAGCATCTGCAGTCCTCACTTTCGCCTGTTACTGGAGTTCTGTATGCTATGACAACGTGCTGTTGTAGGAACACTCGATATTAATATTGCCTTCATTAGGGCCATCCCATTTGGATACTGGATTCACCTAGCAAGCTTTTACTGACAGAAAGATAACTCCATTGAATAATTTTTAAAAAGCAGAACATCTTTATTAATGAGTTTACTATAGAGAATCTGGGTCTGAAGAATGGATGAGGTCACCTTGTGTCTTACTGGCAACTTCCTGCAGATTGAAAAGAAAATACCCCAACTCTGTGAAGGAAAGTGGACTTTGAATAACTATTGTTCCTTATCTCATATCCCATCAAAAAATTCAGAACCTTCAGATGTTGCAATCCCACGGAAAAAATAGTTTGAAATAACAGGACTCATGAAAAACTCCTTAAGACCATAAGACCATAAGACATAGGAGTGGAAGTAAGGCCATTCGGCCCATTGAGTCCACTCCGCCATTCAATCATGGCTGAAGCGCATTTCAGCTCCACTTACCAGCATTCTCCCCGTAGCCCTTAATTCCTCTAGATAACAAGAATCTATCAATCTCGGCCTTGAAGACATTTAGCGTCCCGGCTTCCACTGCACTCCGTGGCAATGAATTCCATAGGCCCACAACTCTCTGGCTGAAGAAATGTCTCCGCATTTCTGTTCTGAAATGACCCCCTCTCATTCTAAGGCTGTGTCCATGGGTCCTAGTCTCCTCGTCTAACGGAAACAATTTCCTAGCATCCACCTTTTCCAAGCCATGTATTATTTTGTACGTCTCTAAGTCTCCCCTTAATCTTCTAAACTACTCCAACGAATACAATCCCAGTATCCTCAGCCGTTCCTCATATGTTAGACCTGTCATTCCAGGGATCATCCATGTGAATCTCCGCTGGACACGTTCCAGTGCCAGTATGTCCTTCCTGAGGTATGGGGACCAAAACTGGACACAGTACTCCAAATGAGGCCTAACCAGAGCTTTATAAAGTCTTAGTAGTACATCTCTGCTTTTATATTCCAACCCTCTTGAGATAAGAGACAACATTGCATTCGCTTTCTTAATCACGGACTCAACCTGCATGTTTACCTTTAGAGAATCCTCGACTAGCACTCCCAGATCCCTTTGTGCTTTGGCTTTATTAATTTTCTCACCATTTAGAAAGTAGTCTATGCTTGTATTCTTTTTGCCAAAGTGCAAGACCTCGAACTTGCTCACGTTAAATTCCATCAGCCAATTCCTGGACCACTCTCCCAACCTGTCTAGATCCTTCTGTAGCCTCCCCACTTCCTCAGTACTACCTGCCTGTCCACCTAACTTCGTATCATCGGCAAAATTCGCTAGAATGCCCCCGGTTCCCTCATCCAAATCATTAATATATAATGCGAACAGCTGTGGCCCCAGCACCGAACCCCGCGGGACACCGCTCGTCCCCGGCTGCCATTCTGAAACAGAACCTTTTATCCCAACTCTCTGCCTTCTGTTAGACAGCCAATCCTCAATCCATCCCAGCAGCTCACCTCGAACACCATGGGCCCTCACCTTGCTCAGCAGCCTCCCGTGTGGCACCTTATCAAAGGCCTTTTGAAAGTCTAGATAGACCACATCCACTGGGTTTCCCTGGTCTAACCTACTTGTTACCTCTTCAAAAAATTCCAACAGGTTTGTCAGGCATGACCTCCCTTTACTAAATCCATGTTGACTTGTTCTAATCAGACTCTGCTCTTCCAAGAATTTAGAAACCTCATCCTTAATGATGGATTCTAGAATTTTACCAACAACCGAGGTTAAGCTGATTGGCCCGTTTACAGGCTGAACACACACTCACTGTATTGCCTGGCGTGTCAGAGGCTGGGAGCGGAGCTTATGGAGGCTTTTCAATCATGAGGGGCATGAATCGGGTAAATAGACAAGTTTCTTTCGCTCAGGTGTGGCAGTGCAGAACTAGAGGGTATAAATCAGGTGTGGGAGTACGAGAATTGGAAAGGCAGTGATGGGCAATGACTGCGCGCAGAGGGTGGTGCGTTTCTGGAACAAGTTGCCAGACGAGCTGGTCATGGATGGTAAAATTCCAATACTTTTAAGGAATCTGGACGTGTATTTGAATAGGCAGGGTTTAGAGAGACATGGGTCAAATGCATGCAATCGCGACTGGATCAATTGAAGATATCTGTTCGGAATGGACGAGTTCGACCGAAGACTGTGTTTTCAGTGCTGTCCATATCTAATAGGCTCGATGATAGTGCAGGTGAAATGATAAAAAAGATAAATAAAATCAATGAAGTAAAATTGTCTCAAGTTGTTGAATTCAAACAACTTCAGGTAATTTTATTTCAATTATTTTATTTATCTTTTTTATTTGTGTTTTTTTCATTGTTCTGTAACTCTTATTTCTTGATTGTCTCTCTTTCTCCCGCTCCCCACTCTCTCATTACCTTTGTCCTCTTCTCTTCCCCCTTTGCTACCCTTCTCCCCTGTTTTCCATTTTGTCTCTGCTTCACCCATCCCCCACATATTTTGTCACATAGCACTGGCTACAGCCTGCGTCATTCACGGCTCCTAATCTCCCTTAGATCTCTCCATGCACTCTCATTATCACCTTTCCATCTGGAGCCCTGACTCACCATCTCTCAGCCTGGTGTAAACAGCTCCCTAATTCTCCCCCTTTTTTATCTTTAACAAAGGATCAGTTCGACTCGAAACGTCAGCTCTTTTCTCTCCTTGCAGATGGTGCCAGACCTGCGGAGACTTTCCAGCATTTTCTCTTTTGGTTTCAGATTCCAGCATCCGCAGTAATTTTATTTTATTAATGGCTCTATGATATTGCTGGTGTCATGATAACTCCAGCTTCTATGCATGAGAGGTGAGCAAGCGAATGAATTCCCTCTGGAAGACGCGTGACAAGTATTAACAGAGATCAAGGAAAATAACATGAACGAATCTTTGATTTGAATTGAAGCCTGAACTCTGGTTCTGCTCCGACAGTGTGCCAGGTCTGCTTAATACTGCATATATTTCATGATTTGCATTTGTTTGTGAAAACAATTGAGACTGATTGATTTGCTGCAGACAACATCCAGCAGTCATCATGGGTACGGCGATCAAGTCGTGCGTCTATCCCTGTTTAATGTTTTATTGCGCAGGTGAGGCTTCCTGTGTCGTGGTATGGTGGAGCACGTTGTTTGGAAAAATAGCAACGCAGCTGAGATCCGGCATGGGACCAGCGGGTTGATGTTCCATGACAGCGATGGTCGCCTTTCGAATGAGCACACATCTCAACCGACCATGTGACAAGTTCTTGCAGACAGTGAAAGTAAAAGCCAC
>NC_057720.1:80916737-80940339 GCF_004010195.1 Chiloscyllium plagiosum | reverse complement strand
CCCTGGCACCGGGTAGGCAACACACCATGCGAGACTCCCGATCCGGCTTGCAAAGGATACTATCTGTCCCCCTAATTATAGAATCCCCTATAACAACTACTTGTCTTTTTGCTCCCCCCTCTTGAATGGCCTTCTGGACCATGGTGCCTTGGTCAGTTGGCTCTTCCTGTCCAGAGCCCTTTTCCTCATCCGAACAGGGAGCAAGAATCTCGTACCTGTTGGACAAGGTCAAGGGCTGAGGCTCCTCCACTCCTGAACTCCGGTTCCTCCTACCTGCCTCACTTACAGTCACACTCTGATGTCCCTGATCACTAACTGGATGTGAATTACTTAATCTCCCAGGTGTGACTGCCTCCTGAAACAAAGCATCCAGGTAACTCTCCCCCTTCCGGATGTGCCGCAGTGTTTGAAGCTCAGATTGCAGATCATCAACTCTGATCCGGAGTTCTTCCAGCAACCAACACTTGCTGCAGATGTGGTCACTGCCGTTCACAATGGGATCAGCCAGCTCCCACATCATACAGCAACAACACATCACCTGACCAGCCATCTCTGCTTAGTTAGTTAATTACTTACTTTGTACAAGTATGAGTTAGAATACCTTCTGATACCTCTCTGCTATAGTTTTTTTTTAACCCTAAATAAGGACTTATATACTCACTTTTCCTTCCCGGCTGCCCCTCTGCTTGCCGTCACTTCCTCTGCTGCTCCCGCTCTTTCTGTGGAGAGAGAGTAAAAAAAACACACCGCTGCCCGCTACAGGTAAGCAATTTTAAAACAAACTGTCTTACCTTTGCTGTAGTCTCCCGGGTTCGCTTTTACTTCGACGCTGCTCCCACTCAAAAGTAAAGTCCAATCATTGAATTGTTCATACGTACTACATCAGAAGCGCCCATAGTTTAATTTTTCTACTGGATAACATTCTGATGCTGCAGTAGTGGTGGACATCTCTGATGTTCTGTCTTCCAGAGTAAACATTAAACTTAGTCTGTATTTGCCTTCAACTGGTATTTTGCCTGATGTGGCAAAATTTATGGTATCCCCCATAATATAAGAAACTGTAAAAGGATATCATGTGTACATGTCTGTACAAACATTACTCTCCTCATGAAAGTTTACAACAATAATCATGGGGACAAAGGGCTTGTTATATGGATAGTGGTTAAGAACTCTGGTTCTGTACTTGATAAAGTTTGGAAGGATGGGGATAGGGGGATCTGATTGAAACTTACGAAATACTGAGAGTCCTGGATAGAGGGGTGTCGAGAAGATGTTTCCACTGGTAAGAGAGACTAGGTCCGAAGGGCACAGCCACAGAGGGAAGGGATGACTCTTTGGAGCTTAGATGAGCAGGAATTCCTTCACCCAGAAGGTGGTGAATCTCTGGAACTCATTGAGACGATAGGACCATAAGCAATGTGGACAGGATTAGGCCATTCAGCCCCTTGAGCCTGCTCTGCCATTCAGTAAGATCATAGCAAATCTAACATTCCTCATGTCCACTTTTCTGCCCTTTCCCTGTAACCTGTAAATATGCATGAGATCTCTGTCCCCACAGCTCTCTGTGGCAAGGAGTTCCAAAGACTCTCAACCCTCTGAGAGAAAAATTATTTCTTCTCATCTCAGTCTTGGTGTGGAAAGCTGTGGAGGTCGAATCATTGCGTGAATTGGAGACAGAGTTAGATTGTTTCTTGATGAATAAGGAGTTCAAGGGTAACAGGGAGAAGGCAGGAGAATGATTTAAGAAACATATCTGCCGTGATTCAATGGGCAAGCAGACTCAATGGGCCAAATAGCCTAATTCTTCTTATATATCTTTTGGCCTACATATGTGTCTGGCTAATATTACGCTGTTACATTAACTCCTAGCAGTATACTTCTAAAGGAGTGTCAGGTTTCCGATGATCCTACACAAGATGGACTATGAGGTCTTTATACCTTTAGGTCACATGTATGATACAATGATGATATCATGTGAAAGCTATTAAAGCATTATTGGCATACTCACCGTGGGTCAACACAGAACATTCCTCTTTTCCAGTGATGAACACTTAATACAAAAAACAGAAAGTATAAAGAATAAACTTGAGAACATCTTCAATTTTGTAAACAAGAGCAGCAGTGTGTAGACCAAGAGAAGCAGCTTGGTCTTTGTGGGGATTAGGTAATCTGATCAGGATGTCAGATGTAATCACCCTGGCACCTGCCTTTTTTCTCATTTCAATGTCATGTACTTAGAGATTGTGACCTGATTTGGTTGTGCTACGTGCAGTCTATTTTATCATAAGTGTGTGTGGCTTAAATGTTATGAATGATGACTATACTAAGATCTGCACATTTTGCATTTTTGGACCATTGATACCTACCACTTCAAAGATTTCGGCAAGCCAAGGTGCATCTGCATATCACCACACAGTGTGATTCTACCATAGCGTGGAATTGGTCGTCTGCTACAAATCCTCTTTAACAGTCTCTCTTAGGCTGTACTTTGGAGTGCCACTTGCTGAAGTACATGCATTTCAGGATGTATAGTGGTGATATCAGGGAAAGTGATGGCTTAGTCTTGTTATTCCTCGGCTGTTAATCCAGAGACCCAGAAAATACTCTGGGGACCTGAGTTCAAGTCCTGCAATGACAGATTGTCAACTTTGTGTTCAATTTTTAAAAATAAATCTGGAAATAAAAGTCTAATGATGCCCATGAAATCATTGTTGATTGTCAGACAAACCCATTTAGTTCACTCATGTCTTTTATGAAGGACACTGCCATCCTTAACCTGGTCTGGACTACATGTGACTCCAGAGCCATAGCATTACTGTTAACTCTTAACTGCTGTCTGGCAATTAGGAATGGGTAATAAATGCTGGCTAAGCCAGCGACATCCTCCTCCTGTGAATGAATTTGAAAAATTTCATGCTAGCTCCTGTGTTGACTTTACCTTTTACTTTATGGTGTGCTGCTTTTTCAGGATGTATGATATCAGTGGTTGTAAATGCTCCTGATCACCTTTATGTATTGACATGATGTGTCGGGTTAGAAATATGGAAGGCTTGATCATCATCCAAAGTTTGCTTTTCACTTGGTTTCCATTGGACTTCATTGAAATGTTTGCAAGTGTGCACCTTTGTCAAACTTTGCTTGCTGCCAGTGTTGTGGTGTTGTACCATCTTGATGGTTTCTTGTGCTTTGTCCTGGGATCTAGTTTTGCCTTTCAAACCAGATTTCCTGCACCTTCATGCTCAATGTCCACTTATGTTGCACGTTTAATGGATGTCAACAAAAACTGGGTCATGTCAAGTTTGAGGGTTGATGAAGCTGCACTTATGCAGACAAGTGGGGAGCATTCCAATGTACTCCTGACTTGCGCTATCTTGATGATGGACAAACATCTGGGTTTTGTGCTGTCTTGATGGACAAGGGTGCTGCAGGATTCTCAGCCTCTTATCTGCTGTTGTAGCCATTGTATTAATATGGTTAGTTCAGTTGAGTCTCTGTTCAATGGTAATTCCCAGAAATTTGATAGTGGGGAATTCAGTGATGGCAATACCATTGAATGTCAAGGGCAATTTGTAGATTCGTTTCTCTCAGAACATAAGGAACTGACCATGGACATCATGGTATTGAAGATTTCCACAACTACCTGTCACAACTCTGGCAGGGATGTGTCTAGGCTTACATTAGGCTCTATGTTACAACTGAGGAGTATGCTTCCAGTAATTTATCAAGCTTCAAATTATCCAAGGAAGGTGACGCATAAGATCCTTATATCTTCAGGTCATTTTTGGATTGTGGACTGAATTGGGAAAAGAATATTGCTTTAAACCAAGGAAACTTTGGAAAGCAATTCTGCAGGTTTAAAACAAGTTGCTGAAACATGCGGATTATATTTACACAGTTGGATTGTTCAAGCATTGGGAAGGTTGGTTAGCCTCATCGGCATCATGCCTGTATGAGACTTTCGGATATTTTGCCCAGAATCAGTCTGTTGATTAGTTTTTTTTCTAGCAGGACTGATTGTGTGGTTTTGGAGTGCTTAGCATAACATCAGCATTCTGATTCACTCCTGGCAGGTGGACAGCCTGTGTGTGAAAAATACAGTGGCAGACAACCTCTCGTCTCTAAAAATGAAACGTCCTCTCTCTTCTTGCAAAAAGGTTGCAAGGAATTGGAAAGAAGTTTGCTGTTCCCACTCGCCATTTGCTTATACACTGCTGCTAATAACCAATGGCTGAGAGACTGAACAATTAACCAATCTGTTTCTTCAGTAAAGAACTGAGGGGACTTGGGATGAAAATCAAATATCAGAAGACCTCGGAGCAGCAAAAGGTCAGCTCATTGAATCTCGTATTCCTCTTACACTTCACAAACTTGATTGAGTTTTTTGAAGAAGTAACAAAGCCATGGGAGACTGATTAGCAAGGTTAGATCTCATGGAATAAAGGGAGAGCTAGTCACTTGGAAACAGAACTGGCTCAAAGGTTGTAGACAGAGGGTGGTGGTGGAGGGTTGTTTTTCAGACTGGAGGCCTGTGACCAGTGGAGTGCCACAAGGATCAGTGCTGGGTCCGCTACATTTTGTCATTTACATAAATGATTTGGATGCGACATAAGAGGTACAGTTAGTAAGTTTGCAGGTGACACCAAAATTGGAGGTGTAGTGGACAGTGAAGAAGGTTACCTCAGATTACAACAGGATCTTGACCAGATGGACCAATGGGTCAAGAAGTGGCAGATGGAGTTTAATACAGACAAATGCGAAGTGCTGCATTTTGGGAAAGCAAATCTTAGCAGGACTTATACACTTAAAATGGATGGGTACATGAATAGGAAGGGTTTGGAGGGATATGGGCTAGGTGCTGGCAAGTGGGACTAGATTGGGTTGGGATATCTGGTCGGCATGGACGGGTTGGACCGAAGGGTCTGTTTCCCTGCTGTAAATCTCTATAACTCTATTATATTTTCTACCTATAATGTCCATGTTGTTTTGATGTCTTTGACTATCTACATGTGTATGTAGGGTTTTAAGAAGGGGTAGTGTTTATGTGAGACATTTATAAATTGGTAATTCATGCTTTGTATTTCTGAGGATAAAACTGATTTATTTGTAATCAGTAGTAGTTTCTTGTTAAATGCAAAAACATGATCAGTGTTTTACGTTAACCCAAATTCATCTGAAAGGAAATTTGGGAACTTTGAGTAATTTGGTAATTTTTAAAGATCTCATGTCGTCTTCAAAGAGCGAGGAAATTCTCTGCATTGTACTGGCTTATCTTTAACCCTGATCAACATCACTAAAACAGATAATCTAATGATTATCACATTCCTCTCTGGGAATCTTTTCTGCGTGTAAATTGTCGAGTATATTTCCAATGTTAGATCAGTGGCTACATTTCAGAAGCTATAACGCAGTTTGATAATGTGCTGTGGTCACAAAACGTGCAATATAAATGACAAACCTTTCTTTCCTGTTTACACAGGCAGCACAATGTCCCAGACGGGCTGGATCATAGCAGAGACCAGTGATGTGTTAATTTTCCAGTGTGCGATCCAATCTGAAATAAATGTTATCTTTACTGATTTGAAAAAAAAATGAAGACTGGAAGCAATTGCCTGGAAATTAGTACAGCCAAAGAAGACATATGAGCTGGAGAAGGAAAGCATTTGTTCTGTGACAATAGCCAGCATCAATGGTAATTGGAGCATCTCACTTCCCTAACAGTGTTGATACTTTCACTGCTTCAGAAATACAAGACCTAACTGCAATGACATTTAACAATTATTCCTACCTGCTGATAAATATTCTTTATGGTGGGATTCAACAATGGGGTGGGGGAATATGGAAAGCAGGGAGGTGGGCATTCTTGTAATGAAAGACAGCAATTTATTCCAATTGGTTGAATTGCAACAATTAAGATTGAATATTAAATGTAGCTGCATGAGAACTCAATCACTGTCATATATTTGGCAGCAACAACTTAAAAAAAAAGCTTTTCTTTCAAGGATGCCTGTTGTATTAGCTCTATCATTGGCCCATTACATTTAGCCATGTGATTAGAATGCAAAATTCCTATTGGTTGTGCAGCATATCACTATCAAGAGATTTCCAGGGGATGATCGGTCTGTTCCCTTGCCTGTCCTGTGTCAGCTATTTAGAGAAATCTCACAGTTTCTGCATTTGTTCAGTTGTATTTATTTTGTTATCTATTATCTTTCTGACCAACCTTTTATCAGGTCTCTGGACATTTCCATTGGCACTGTCCAACGTTCAGCCCTGGATGTGAAGCAATTAGCCATAAATGTGCAAATGCAGCAAAGAGAAACCTATAGGAGCAGGAGTAGACTGTTCCCACTGTTGAGGCAGGGGTGTGGTGCTGGAAAAGCACAGCAGGTCAGGCAGTATCCGAAGAGCAGGAGAATCGATGAAGGGCATATGCCCGAAACGTCGATTCTCCTGCTCCTTGGATGCTGCCTGTTAACTTTTCCAGCACCACATTCTCGGCTCTGATCTCCAGCAGGAGACAGTGAGGTCTGCAGATGCTGGAGATGAGAGTTGAGAGTGTGTTGCTGGAAAAGCACAGCAGATCAGGCAGCAGGAATCATTCCTGATGAAGGGGTCCAGTCTGAAACATCGATTTTCCCGCTCCTCTGACCTGCTTTGCTTTTCCAGCAACACACTCTCAACTCTCATCTCCAGCACCTGCAGTCCTCACTTTCTCCCTGTTCACCCTGTCTAGCCTGCTTTACATTCGATATGATCATGGGCTGATCATCCACTTCATTGCCTTTCCCCACATTATCCCCATATTAGTTTGGCAAGAAAGCTTTTCAAAGTGAGGGGACAGTTGAGGAGTCAAGGGTAGTACAGTGGCTCAGTAGTTAGCACTGCTGCCTCACAGAGCGGGGAAGCAGAGAGGTGGGCATTCTTGTCATAGAGTCATAGAGATGTACAGCATGGACAAGACCCTTCAGTCCAACCCGCCCATGCCGACCAGACATCCCAACCCAATCTAGTTCCACCTGCCAGCACTTGGCCCATATCCTTCCAAACCTGTCCTATTCATATACCCATCCAAATGCCTTTTAAATGTTGCAATTGTACCAGCCTCTACCACTTCCTCTGGCAGCTCATTCCATACACGTACCACCCTCTGTGTGAAAAAGTTGCCCCGTATGTCTCTTTTATATCTTTCCCTTCTCACGCTAAACCTATGCCCTCTAGTTCTGGACTCCCTGACCCCAGGGAAAAGACTTTGTCCATTTATCCTATCCATGCCCCTCATAATTTTGTAAACCTCTATAAGGTCACCCTTTAGCCTCTGACGCTCCAAGGAAAACAGCCTCAGCCGGTTCAGCCTCTCCCTATAGCTCAAATCCTCCAACTCTGGCAGCAAACCTTTTCTGAAACTTTGAAATGAAATACAGCAATTTCTTCCAATTAGTTGAATTGCAGCAACGAAGAATGAATGTTAAAACGTAGCTGCATGAGAACTCAATTGAGAGCAGGGACCCGACTTTGATTCCAGCCTCAGGTGACTGTCTGTGTGGAGTTTGCACATTTTCCCCGGGTCTGTGTGGCTTTCTTCTGGCTGCTTTGGTTACCTCCCACTGTCCAAAGATGGGCAGGTTAGGTGGATTGATTATGGTAAGTTGCCCATAGTGTCCAGGCTCGGTGGATTAGACATGGTAAATGCAGGGATAATGTGTGGGGGTTGGGGGGTATGGGTCTGGTGGAAGACTCTCCGGAAGGTTAGTGTTGAATTGATGGGCCACATGGCCTGCTTCCACACAGTAGCCTTCTGTGATTCATTGGTCTGAGAAAAATAGCAGGGTGCCATTAATCAACTGTTGGGTTCTGACAGCTCACCACACTTGACATCTCTCTTCGTTGTCAGTGGTTGGTCAGTTTGTACATTATAAGCCCATTGTTACAATTCCAACAATATTTGGGTCAATACATTTTATCTCCAAGCCCCGTTGGATACAGCACAGCGTGGTAATGAATGTTATTATTTGAGTAATAATTTATTGTAAGCCACAAGGCAGAATTAATTACATTATTTTCTTTTTTATCATTTCTGTGTTTGTTACATGGCTTTCCATATCCTGGACTGATTCTAAGCATTTGCTGCCAGGCGATATACCTGCTGATTTATTTTTAACTGGATTTCAGTCTGTACTCTATATCTCAGTTGCAGTTTTATTTCAGACTGTGTGATCCAAGTCAAGTACTCAAAGACAATGCTACCAATGTAGCTTATGTTGAAAAGTGTGAAATAGAAGCTGAAGCAGATGAAAAATAGTGTGACATCAAATACTTGGTGTTCAAAATATCGAAACAGGATAGGGGAAAAACAAAAGGTCAAGGGAAACAGGGTTTTCCACAGTTTCCAGTCTCCATGAAGAAATGAGTTGGAAGAGAAGCCAATGGGATAATTTCAGAGAATGAGAATGCCAAGGAGGAGAAGGTGAATGGAGGAAAGTTTTACTTGGATCTGAGAATGATTGAGAGGAAATTTCAGGCAGCATTGGCCATAAGGTCAATAAAACAAAGATGGAGCAAACCATTATATTGTGTTGTTTAACATGGACAGAGGCGGAGAAAGCGGGAACAGAAGCAAATGAGAGTGAGAAACCATCCAGGGTTCCAAAATTAATTGGGTTTCCATTTGAAGAAAGAACCACACCTACAACATTTCAGAACGCAATGTTATGTGATAGTGAGATTTGAATCACAGCATTATTAATTGTTCATTTGATTGTAGATCAGTTGGTAAGGCATGAATGTAATCTAAACATTTTTGTTTATTCAAAAATATACTTTAGCAATAAAATATGTTTATATACATACTCACAAAAGGAGTTTGGTTCTGCACAGAAATGTATGGAGAAACAAACAAACCCAAAGCATTTCTTACTTACAGTAGATTTTATTTGCATATATTTGAGGTGCCAGAAGGGTCCAGTAACCGAATAGAACCCCGTAATACTTTGTTAGGAAGCCTTAGACAGTGTCTTTCCTCACTGAGCCTTGGCAGCAGCTGCTCTGAACTTTAGTGCGTCCCTCAGTACATAGTCCTAGACTTTGAACGTGCCAGTCTGTAATACTCGATCAAGGTCAACTTTTTGCACCAGAAGGTCAACAAATTCAGGCAGACCAATGAGCATCTTTCCCCGAGTTGATGGTCCTCCAGGCGCAGTTGATGTTTGTCTCGGTGTGCAACCAGAGAACAGCCCGTGGAGCACAGAGTCCCGCATCACGGAGCTATTCGAGACAAACCTCGACAAACACCACTGCATCTCTCTCCAGACTTCCTTTGCAATCTGAGCATTAATATTTCTCTTGATAATGGATTCATTTACAGAATACAAAATTACATGCATCTGCTTCTTGTATTCTGTCTCAGCAGTTGCATTAGCTACAGTTTGACTAACACAACAGGAGGCAAAATATTTGTAAAGGTCAAATAACTTTGAAGATATGGAAATCCTTAAAAAGGTCAGAAATCAGATTGATCACAAAATACAAATGTGAAGGTTTATTTAAAAACAAACAAGGTGAATGATACCTATGGTGAATTATACTCTTTTTCTTGGGCTTGGAGAAAGGATATCAAGACAAAAAATTGGATTTTCAGCCTTCAACTCTGGCATAAGGTTAGACAGTTTATAACAATTAACTAATTGGAAAAGGATAATCCTCAGGCATGCACACAAGATGTTGTTAATCTTGAAAGGCTTCAGAAAAGATTTACAAGGATGTTGCCAGGGTTGGAGGGTTTGAGCTATTGAGAGAGGCTGACTGGTCTGGGGCTGTTTTCCCTGGTGCATCGGAGGCTAAAGGGTTCCCTTATAGAGGTTCATAAAATCGTGAGGGGCATGGATTGGATAAATAGACAAAGTCTTTTTGCCAGGGTAGGGGACTCCAAAACCTGAAGGCATAGGTTTAAGGTGAGAGGGGAAAGATTTAAAAGGAACCTAAGAGGTAACTTTTACACACAGAGGATGGTGCATGTATGGAATGAGCTGCCTGGGGAGGTGGTGGAGGCTGGCACAATTACAACATTGAAAAAGCATCTGGACGGGTATATGAATAGGCAAATGAGACTAGATTGCTTTCGGATATCTGGTACGCATGGACAAGTTGGACCGAAGGGTCTGTTTCCGTGTCTAATTACCATCCTAATGAATCTTAAAATAAGGAAATGGTCACTGTAAAGGAAGTCACTGGCCCATCTTGTCAGCACGTATTCTCTGTGAAAGCAGCTCAGTCGTTCCCATTCCACTTCCATTTCTATATAACACTCCAAAAGCTTTGCCTTCTTCTGTATTGAAAGCCAGCATTGATTCTCTCTCCAGCACACTCTCAACTAGTGCATTCAGACTCTGATCATTACTGCATGAGAAAGCCCTTTCCCCATGTCACCATTATTGTTTTTGTCGATATCTTAAATTGTTGTCTGCGTGTTCTCAACCCTTTCACCAATGGGAACAATTGCTCTTTATCTTCTTCAGACCACCTATTGATTTTGAGTAGTTCTATCAAATCTCCTCTCTTCTAAACGTTTCTTCCAGGGCTGCAAGTCCAATCAATC
This sequence comes from Chiloscyllium plagiosum, assembly GCF_004010195.1. Lineage (NCBI taxonomy): Eukaryota > Metazoa > Chordata > Chondrichthyes > Orectolobiformes > Hemiscylliidae > Chiloscyllium > Chiloscyllium plagiosum. The sequence continues at coordinate 80,929,748 of NC_057720.1, read as the reverse complement.
CAATATCGTTAAGGTGGCTGAAATCTCTCATGCTTGTAACTGTTTGTAATCTTTTTCTGCAATGTTTCTGACGTTTCCATATCTTTCCTAAAGTGGGTGGCCAGAAGTGGACTCATTGCTCTAATTAAGGCTGAGCCTGAATGTTTTTATTAATAGTTCATCATATCCTCCTTACGTTTGTATTCTATACCTCTATCCATAAAGGCCACAGTCCTGTATCCTCTTTGATTTACTTTCTCCAACTGTCTTCCTGTAATCAACTATTTGTTCACATATAAATCCTGTCCTCTATGATTTTGCAGACCTTTTGGATATGCACTTTTTAAAATACATTGGCTGTCACCTATTCTACCAAAATTTATCAATGATGTGTTTCTTCATTAAATTAAATCTGCCACATATCTGCTCATTCCACCAGCCTGTCTACGTTCACTTGAGGTCCAGCATTTTCATCCTCACCATATACAATATTTCTAGTCTTCTCTACCTTTCCTGTGCTGTTATAATTTCACATTTTGCCACCTCCCCTTCACTTTTAGATTAGAGTCCCTACAGTGTGGAAACAGGCCCTTCAGCCCAACCAGTCCACACCAACCCTCTGAACAGTAACCCATTCAGACCCATCTCCTTCTGACAAATGCACCTAACACTATGGATAATTTAGCACGGCCAATTCACCTGACCTGCACATCTTTGGATTGTGGGAGAAAGCCAGAGCACCTGGAGGGAATCCACGCAGACACAGGGAGAACATGCAAACTCCATACAGACAGGTGCCCAAGGCTAGAATCAAACCTGGATCCCTGACACTGTGAGGCTTCAGTGCTAACCACTGAGCCACCAATCCACCTTAAACATTGTCCCTCTGTCTTATCTTCCCCTGTCCTTTCTGCCAGCATCATTTTCTTTCTCCTCTGTTCCTATCTCCTCTTCCTCCATCCCTCTTTTCCAACTTCTACTCTTTTCTTTCCCATCCCTCTTCATTTACCACACTATCTCCTTTCTCCCTTCCACATTTCCCCTTCTCCACTGTCTCTTTACAAATAGTTTTTTTCTTTCCTTTCTAACTTCTCCATGGATCTCATCAAGATGCAGATGCTATTATTGAATTGTACTTGCTATTTCTCTGCTCAGCTTTCAATCTCTCAGTTTCTCTGCACTGATCTGTCTGCAATTTTTTTTTTTGGTTCTCTAATCCCATTTTCAAATGCTTGATGAATAACAGGAATAGAGGAAGTCCCAGAGCTTTCCCTTGGAGCACCTCCTTCTCAATTCCCATCACTCTAATGCAGCTCAGGACTATCTGTCTCCTTTGATGCAATCTGTTACTAATCCAAGAATTGCCTAGTTTAAGTATCCATCTCTTATTAAGAATCAGTACTAACATTTAGCTGAGCAATATTATGGAGTTCCTTTCTTTTAAACATAAAATAAGTTACTCAGCATGGATTTCATCAGGCTTGAGCAAATGTATCGAATTCTTTGAAAATACAACTGAAAGAGTAAACAAGGGTAGTGTAGGAGATGAAAATCTAAGTACAGGTAGACAACCCTTCATCCAAAATCCCAAAATCCCAAAAGCTCTTTCTCATGAAAGCTTTATCTCATTAACAAGGTTGTTTGGCATGCAAGCAGTTAATGCAGCTCCACACCCACTCGATGTATGTCACTCAGATGTGACGTGGATGGGTGTGGTCCAGCACTGGTAGGCCTCAGTTCTGTCTCAGGGCCCACAGTACTCACAGTTAGTCGGTTATAGAGTCAAAGAGTCATAGAGATGTACAGCATGGAAGCAGACCCTTCGGTCTAACCCGTCCGTGCCGACCAGATATCCCAACCCAATCTAGTCCCACCTGCCAGCACCCGGCCTATATCCCTCCAAACACTTCCAATTCATATACCCATCCAAATGAATGTTAAATGTTGCAATTCTACCAGCCTCCACCACTTCCTCTGGCAGCTCATTCCATACACGTACCACCCTCTGTGTGAAACAGTTGCCCCTTACGTCTCTTTTATATCTTTCCCCTCTCACCCTAAACCTATGCCCTCTAGTTCTGGACTCCCCCACCCCAGGAAAAAAGACTTTGTCTATTTATCCTATCTATTCCCCTCATAATTTTGTAAACCTCTATAAGATCACCCCTCAGCCTCTGATGCTCCAGGAAAAACAGCCCCAGCCTGTTCAGCCTCTCCCTGTAGCTCAAATCAAGATTTCTTAAACGTTTCACCGTCCAAATTCAGAAAATTCCAAATTCCAAAAACCAGCTGGTCCCGAGTGTTTCGGATGAAGGATTGTGTACCTGTATTTTTCCAAAAGGCTTTTAATAAGATAACAGACAGCTTGATTACAATCGGAGCATGTGGATGGGTCATGGGCCAGCCAACCGAATGGATTGCAAGCTGCTGCCGAAACAGAAGGAGACTTGGGGCTAATGGGGTCCATAAGATCTAGTATAAAGCAGAAGGTAATCTTCCTCAAGCATAGGTGTCAGCATCACTAGTGGTCTCAATGTACACAGAAGTCAGACATGCAATTTCAAAACAAATTGCAGATAATACCATGTTGAAGGGAGGGGCACAGTTAATGTAAAGGAAGATCCTGACAAATTACATGAAAATATTAATATATTTGCAGAAAGGGTATTCAATAGGCAAATGAACTCCAACAAAAGCAAGTAGAAGAAGCTATAGCTTTAAACAAAAACCCTTGAGCAAGAAGAGTTTGAATGATGTAGAGAGGCACTGAGTCTCAAGATATAGGTATGTAAAGCATTAAAATCATGACTGTTATGAAGGCACTACCATAAACAAGCCAAGCGCAGCTGTCCATTTCCACAAGGATCGCTCTGTAAAGCATAGAATTTATGTCAATCTTCTACTGAGCTTTGGTTACTCTGCGCTTGGAGTATAGAGCGCAGTTCTGATCTCCTTATTATAATAAAGTATATACAGTCATCAGAAAAGGTGTAAAAACAGATCCAGAGGGATGTTACATGAACTGAGAGGATTCATCTTTCAGGAAAGATTAAACACGCTGTGGCCTTTTCTCTAGAGAAGTAAAAGCTGAGGATTGAACAGACAGTGATCATGAAAGATATAACACGCAAATAGAAAGAAAATAGTTCCATTTGTGTGTTGCGTTATCAACTACAGAATAGGACTATGAATAGTTGATATTAAATCTGATCATAAATTCAGCAGGAATGTCTTTATTGGAAAGAGTGGTTCGAACGTGGAACTTGCGACCACAAAGAGAGATGGAAGTGCTGTAGATGTATGTCAGTGGAGGCTGGAGAAGCACGTGTGTGAGAGAGAGAGAGACAGAGACAGAGACAGAGAAGAATGGCAGGATGCACTGATGGGGTTAGATGCAGAAATGTAGAAAGAGTTCTGTTTGGATCGTGAATGTTGGCAGAGGCTTGTTGGGCTGACTGGTCTGGACTGTCGTGTACAGATGATGCAATTCAATGTAATGGTGGATCAGCATTAATCAAATCGCAAGGCTGGTGATTTGCCATTTGCACATAGCAGCCATTTGCTGGCTGCTTTACACATTAATAACTTGGTGCATTATGAACTCTCCATTAATTTTGCAGCCACATTTGAACAAGTATGCTTCATCTTCAGGCTCTGCTGGATAATAGCACAGTGCAATAATGAATGTCACTCTTTGAGTAATAATTCATTATGAGCCACAAGGCAGAATAATTACATTGTTTTCTTTTTTCATTTCTTTGTTTGTTACATAGCATTCCCCGGATTGATTCTAAGTACTTGCTGCTGGGTTATACACCAACTGATTTATTATCTAACTAGATTTCAGTCTCTGGTCTACATCTTAGCTCCTGCTTTCTTTCTGAATTGTGAAATTCAGGTCGACTGTGCAGACAATACTCAAATTGAAGCAAAAGGTGACAAAGAGGCTGAGGGAAATGAGAGTGCCATGAAATTCTGACACAGCTTTAGGGATTCACAAGTCCAAGTGTGATAGAAAAAGAGAGACCGTAGCTTCTTAACACAAACAAGAAATGACTCAGACTGGGGGAACAGTCTGATAATCTTAACATAGTTGGAATGCAGAAAGATATGTTGGACGGTGTCATTTAGAGCTTACAATTCATGAGAGGAAATTTGGGAGAGCTCTGATTATAATGTCACTAAAATAAGATAAATATTGCATGTGTGTTATATATGCAAGAGAAAGAGAGAGATAAAATGATGCATGGTTGTAATATTCTAATGGATTTGTACCAGCAGGCAGACCCAAATGTAAAACGATGCAGAAATGTGGAGGTAAGTGACAGGCCCACCTGAAGCTAGAATACCTAATCTATCCTTCTCCTCTCCCTCTTCGATTTGCACTGTTTGTTCTTCTCCCTAGGTTTCATCACTTTGCAAGTGCTTAATATTGAATGTTATTTGTTAGTTCTCAGCCCAGCTTCCAATCTCAGCGCCTGTCCACTTCAAAGGCTGTCGGTGCATTTAATAGTTTTTTTTTTTCCGAACCACACATAACAGCTTGCTTGTCCACTCCAATTTACCAAGCCTGAACTGAAGTGAAGAGGGTTTGGCAATCCTCCACGATTGCCACGGAGACTCCCAGAAACGAAGATTAACCTCATTGACACTGCAGCAGGCAACACTGGGACAATGGAATCATACGGATGGGAATGAAAATATTTTTCTAATCACCCTGTATAGTGATGATACTAAACACCTCTGGATCAGGTGGTTCTTGAAGCTGGGTCTCCTGGTTCATTACCGCTGCACCGTGCAAACCCTTAAATACATTCAGTTACTTGATCATGTTGGGGAAAGTGACGACTGCAGGTGCTGCAGATCAGAATCAAAAGGTGGGATGCTGGAAAAGCACAGTAGGTCAGGCAGCGTCCGAGGAGCAGGAGAGTTGATGTTTCGGGTATACGCCCAACACCTCTTTCCTGACGAAGGGCTTATGCCCGAAATGTCGACTCTTTGGTTGCTGCCTGACCTGCTGTGCTTTTCCTGTGCCACACGTTTTGAGCATGAACAGTTGGAGAAAACTGTTGTGTCGACCGGCCCCATTAGACAGGACACCATAACCCAGTTAAAGATAGGTGACCAGTTTCACAAAAGTAAAGATATGTTATGTTTGTTTAATAATGGACTTACCTGTTTGTCTGAGTATACATGTGTGTGAAAGACAGAGAGGGAAAGTAGAGACTCCCCATGATGTAAAATTCCCCTGGAGATAGAGTCATAACTTAAAACATTTCTGAGGCTAACATGATACGACAGGACAATTAGAAGCACTAATATATTAGCTACTTTAGACTCATAAAAAAGGAGACAAAACATTTAAACTGGTTAAAATAACTTCAAAATTATATGGTACCTGAATAAAACAAAAAATCTGCAATTGGATTAACCTTAAACTACAAGAACGAAGGCTTGTTGAGAAACAAGGAGAATGTTACATGCCGTGAATTATACTCTCTATGTCATAGCAGATGATTACTTGGAGAAAAGCAGCTATGATAAACAGATTGTCAGCTCCTAACATTATCAGAGACTGAGGATAACGACCCAAGTAAAGATAAAGAAATTCAAGAAAATACACATTCTCTTCTCTCAAGGATTATAAAAGGAAATAGTCACTGTATGGAAGGAGCCCTTTTGGCTGTCATGCCAGTCCTAGCTTTCTGCAAAAGCAATTCAGCTAGTCTCATTCAACCTCCATTTCTCTGTACCCCTGTAAATGTTGCCTCTTCTTCCTATTATGCAAGTCACGATTGAATCTGTTTGCAGCACACTTTAAGTCTGTACATTCCTGATTCTGATGATTAGCTGGGCAAGAAGGCTCACATCAACACCGCATCTTTGGCAACCACCTTAAATCAGTGCCCCGAATCAGAAACCTGATTCAGAAAGTTGGCAACACTTTCATCAAATGTAACAGTCTGTCCTCTCTCCCTCTCTTTCCTTTATCCAGACCCTAATGATTTTGAACAGCCTTAAGTCCCCTCTCAACTTATAGTTTCCAAAGGTATAAAGAACAGAACTGCCGAATTTACTTCCTGAAGCATTAGTGAAAATCCCCAAATGCCATATAATGAAATCACGACTAGATTTATTCAGTCACTGTTATTATAAAAATTGCCCAGCCTCTGACTCATTGTGAGCAAAGTCATTTGATGGTAATTTAACAAAATTGGTTTGTTGAGCATGCAGTTCCTGTCTGTCACGCTGGAAATTTCAATGCTACTCTAAAATAAATACAAAGAAATAACAGTAGTCATTTGGAATGTACAAAGCAACCCACCAGTTAAAAACATAATTGGCACAGGAGTGAAAATCTCTATCACCTTTCACTGACCTTTCTAATCAAACTAAAAACCAGCAAAGAAAGGTATTATTCTGGTCTTTGGCCTGACGGGCAACTCTATTTTGACTGATTTCTTTATAGTGAATAGCAGTTCGACTTGCTGATCCTTAACTGGCACAGAGCTGGGATTGTGTAATCCTCAGGTGGCAGACCGAGAGCTACAAGAGTTCATAAAATGTCTGCAGAAGGCATCCACAGAGAATCTGATGCCAAAAGGGGAGAGTAACTTTAAGCTTGATACCTCCTGCCCTGAGACAGGCTGACAATTAATCCAATTAACTGGCCAATTAATATCCACATTGGGTCCACTATGCGTTTCACTGGCGTAGGAATGGTTGTCTTCCTGTTGCACATAAGGGCTATTCCTCCCAATGGCACATCATGGGTCCCCATGGCTATACCACAGCCAGAGGGTCACCACCTCCAATTGCCATGGTCACTAGACTGTACATTGAGAGAATATATTCTTAGCAGTTCAAGGCAGCCTGATGAAGGAGGCATCTTTCCCTCCTCTTGAAGCCTTAGCGGAGGCCCAACTCTATTGGAAGAGCTGCCATAGGCTGCAAAACATCTTGCCCTCTGACTGGACCACCAGCTCAGGGAGGCAGACTGCTTTCCTTATACCAGCCAGTGCGGTAAAACCTGCCAGCATCTACTCGCACACAGACAGGACCCTAGGCATGTCATCACACTCACACAACTCTGGGTGTGCCAGTAAAATTCCAGCAGGCTTTCTTTTAGGATACTGTGTCGTGCTCTGATGGGTGCATCCAATAATGATTGTACATCTCTGCATCCCACACTGCCTCATTATTTTATGCTGCCTACACCAATTTTCAAAGCAAGGAATATACAGATAATGTTTGAAAATCACTGGTTCATGGATGTAGGTTTGCTCGCTGAGCTGGAAGGTTCATTTTCAGATGTTTCATCACCATACTAGGTGACATCTTCAGTGAACCTCTGAATGAAGCATTGGTTGTGTAGCCCACTTTTCTATTTATATGTTTGCACTTCCTAAGGTTGGTGATGCCATATCCTGTAGCGTTATCATTTCCTGTTCTGTGGTGACGAAATGTCTGAAAATGAACCTTCCAGCTCAGTGAGCACATACAGAATCTCAACCTGAGCTACAAATCTTCTCAAAATTTGCTATCTTCTCAAAATTCACTGGTTCCTATTACCTTGTCTTTATGATGCAGTGTATAATCTAACTTAGCATGAGCATTATCACGAGAAATCAATTGGCAACATTGGTCAGAAACTTGATTCAGAACCCTGAAGTACTGTGGACATTTTTAACTTGCAATTCTAAATGTGTTTCTTAAAAGAGGGCTGATACAGTCAAAAATAGCTTCAATGGCCTTCACTTAAGTGACTGTCTAGAGCAAGTGAATCACAAATTACACACCTATAGATACAAAAGGGATTTCAAATAAAAGCTCTTCAAAGGGTGAGAGAGAAAGTAAAAACAGACTACAAATGGGCTGGCAACTCCTGTACTATAACTAGAACCCTCCTGCACATAATGCCCCAAATTGCTGACATATTTTGTGATTTTTCTCTTTGAAAAACACATGAGGACGGGATAAAACGCCAGTTTCAACTCTCCTGTTGTGTACAAGTGGGGCTGAACCTTCCTGAGTTTACCATAACAAAACAAAGGACTGTGGATGCTGGAAATTGGAAATAAAGGCAGCAGTGACTGGGTGAACTCAGCAGAACCGGCAGCATCTGTGAAGAGAGGAACAGAATAACATTTTAATTCTGGTAAGACCGTACTCCAGAACCTTCTGAAGAAGGGCCACTGGACTCAAATGATTAAGGCTGCCTTCTCTCCAAAGATGCTGCCAGACCTGCTGAGTTTTTCCAGCAATGTCTAATTTTGCTTGTCTTTACCATCCTGCATTCTGATGTCAGGGTGTTGTGAACATGACAGTTGAAGACCCACACTGCCGTCATCTCTGTGCTGAAGGTAAAGACTTTTCTCTACTTTGAGTGCTGCAAACTAGTCAAAGGGAAACAAGATACTGATGACCTCTGTCTCAATTTGAATGCTGGAGTTCAGTCACGATCGAAAGAAACCAGGACAACAGAATCACAACCAATTTGCAAAACCAAGGATCATTTACCAACATCACTATTACCAGTATCTTCTCCTGCAATAGCCTTTAACATTTAACTATCTACTCTTCCTGAACAATTCAGAGACGGATTTGCACTCTTCTTTGTACACTTTTATCTTGCAGACTCCCCTTTCATTGCTGACCTGTGTGTATGCGTGTTGCGTTAATAATTCCTCTCCCATTTAGTAATGAAGCAATAAAATCTTTGTGAGCTCAAGAAAGGCTGGTTAAATCAGATCCTTTTGAAACAGCTGTTGATTTGTGTCTGGGGAAAAGGAAAGAGATGGAATGGCACAGTGGTTCAGTGGTTAGCACTGCTGTCTCACAGAGCCAGGTGCCTGGGTTTGATTCCAGCTTCAGGCGACTGTCTGTGTGAAGTTTGCACATTCTCCCTGTGTCTGTGTGGGTTTTTTCCTGGTGCTCTGGTTTCCTCCCACAGTCCAAAGATGTGCAGGTGAGGTGAATTGACCATGCTAAATTGCCCATAATGTTCAGGGATGTGTAGGTTAGGTGCATTAGTCAGGGGTAAATGTAAAGTAATAGGGTAGGATGAATGGGTCTGGGTGGGTAACTCTTCAGAGGGTCAGTGTGGACGTGTTGGGCTAAATGGCCTGTTTCCACACTGTAGGAATTCTAAAAAAAATCCTTTTTAAATCAACCTTATTGCAACCAGTCAAGTAGGTGTGAATACAAAAGGGGATCCAGTTCATCCATCCTTACTGGAAGCTGATTATCCTGACGGCAACTGTAAGAAATTAAGAAATCTCAAAAAGGGCTTGGTCATAGCATGTTCTACGAAGTCTGCACCATTTGCCCCTCAGAGTTCAGAACATATACAGTTCATGTAACGTTTTGACTCAAAGACACCTCCCGAACTGAACAATAAATTAGATTTCAGTCAGCAATGAGGACAATTTTTAACAGGTGCATTAAATAGCCATGATCCTATTGAGTAGCAGAGCAGGCTCAGGGGACCTAAGTGTCTATTCCTATTTCTGTTTCTTTTGATCTTAAAATTAACCAAATGCATCAAATTGCTCAAAATACTGCTTTCAGTTGTCTTTCGAAAGTATTCTCTTTTGAGACTGACCACTACAAATAAAAAGGTTTTGTAACACAGTAAAGGTATTTTAACGAAAGCATGTTCCCCCATAATAGGATCAAGATTATCATTATATTTCTTATTATGTCAGCAGGCACTCTCCTAAACACCTTTTTTTCCCCCATTTAGAAATGCTTCAGCACATTATATAAAGACAAGAGTTTGGGTTGATAATTCTGTTGGGCTTAGCAGTCTTGTTGGAGAGGTTTAGCAACTCTACCAATTGTTCTAATATTTACCATGTTAGAGATTCAGACTGTGCTCTTTGGAGTGTTGATGGCCCAGTGTGATACCATGAAGTAATTTCTGGAACAACTCAGTGGTTTTGTGTGGGTTGTAACACCAATTATGAGTTTCTTTACTCTCATGCAGCTAATTACAAATGTTGCCTCTATCAGACCCATGTATTCCATTCTTGCTTGGTTAAGCTTCTACTTTGCCTGGACTACAGCACATCCAAGTCCCTGTTGTTCATCTTCTAACTCTCCCAATGCTCTGTTGACACACCAACCTCTGTGCTCTCTGGCTGACGTTGGCTCCCAGTGTGGCAACGTCTTAGTTTTAAAATTCTCCTTGTTTACAGCTGGTTTCACGCTTCCAAATCCCGGAAATGTCCCACACCCCCTACAAGACCTCAGCACTCCTCAATCTTGGCTTTTTGTTTGCCATTCTACTGCTCTTCAATGAAGATGTTTTCTCAAAAAACAAAAAGCTGGAATTAAGATTTTAATGAAAACCCCACCTGGTTCAGGTATGTCCTTTAGGGAAGGAAACTGCTAACCTTACCTTACCTGGTTAGGCCTACATGTGACTCCAGACCCACAGCAATGGGGTTGAACTGCCTGTTGAGCAATTAGGGATGGGCAGTAAGTGCTGGTCAGTCCAGCGACACTCTCATCCTGTTAATGAATTAATAGAAACTGTTCCTTTAACTGAGCTGTTAAATCAGGGTTAAATGATCTTGCCTTAGGATTTTTAGTTATGTTAATGTGAATGAGAGAGATTGCGGTAAAAATTAATTGGGTAGGGTTGGAGTGCCAATGTTACAAGGTATTGTTTTCCACTATGCAATGATTTAGTAGAATAGGTAGGCCTAATCCTCTTTGTTTACATGGTTTGTAAAATTGGCCATTCTCAGAGCATGTCAGAATTTGTATTTATAAGCCCTTCTCCTTTCTATTCTGGTGTACCAAGGATTAATTATTGGGAAAATGCCATATTAAGGGCATCAAAAGCTAATGGCATTTTGTTTTTACGTGTTTGTGCATGAACAAAATCAGAACCAAGAGAAAGCATGATTCCAACAGTTTCTGAGGTAATGTTTCTTAATAAAAAATGATATTGATCACTACACATGTAAAACACTATTGCAGATGCAGTGTTACACAAGGCTATGTAATTCATTCCAAATATTTGAAGGAGCTGCTTTGTTTTATTTTGCATGTTGAAGATTTAAAAAGGACAGCTGCTCTGCAAACAAATTCTGGAAGGACTGGACCATTATTCAGTATGAAGGGAGCATTGGTTATAAAAGCCTGAATTTGAAATGTTCTCTTGAAACACGAAGGTTTCCAAAGTTATGGAATACCTTGCTGAAGTTGACATGGCTGGAATATTTTCTTACGAGAGGAAAGTGCACAACTTGAGATATGATAATCAACATAAGATAGTCACTAAGGAATCCAACTGGGAACTCAGAAGAATCCTTCTTAACACAAAGGAATATGGGACTCGCTACCTCAGGGTGTGGTTGGACCAAATAGCATAGATTCACTTTACTGGGTTGATGGCATTCAAAACACAAACCAATCAGCCATCACCTTACTGAATGGTGGAGCAAGTTTGAGGGGCCAATTGGCCAACTTCTATTCCTAATTCCTCAGAACATTTGAAGCTGAAGAAGCATATGAGGGAGAAAAGAATACAGTATTTTGGTTGTAAGCTTCAAGGAGAAAATATGGGTGCCAGTTCACGTGGAGTGTAAACAGTAGCATGGGCAGGTCGGGTCCAATGGTCTGTGTCTGTCACCCCATTCCATACAGAAACTTATTTTATACCTAAAGGCCAGGAAGGAGGGATAGATAAGATAAGAACAAAAAAGCTAAACTTCTGCATGTCTTGTCTTTTCTGCAACAAGCCATGATCTTCATGGATACATAACTGTTCCTTGGCAAATTCTGGGGAGCCAATCTTTCTGCTGGTCTCCCCGCAGTTTACAATTACAATTTACTTATTCCCCAGTAACCAATCAAGAAACATTTACTCACACTGTGCTTTGGGGAGTGGAGGAAGACTTTGAATCTCACTCTTGAATCCTTGTCACTGGAGTTTGTTCCTTTCTCCGATTTCCACATACTACGTTGGAGCAAATTCATGCCTGAGGGACAATAAGCAAGCCACAGAAAAAGCACAGCTGGTAAATATAAAACGGAAGATGCTGCTTCTAAACTGTTTCTAATGCCTTCAAGTACTAAGGGTCCTGACAGAGGCAGGAAACTGTAAATCAGTCTTTCCTGTGGAGGCTAACATTGCCTGACGTTTTCTCTACCAGTAGTTTCTTTCTCTCAACAGCCACCCAAACGGTTGCACTGAGCAGAGAATCACCAGGGCGGATTGCTTTCTTGTAATTCCAGAGAGGAACAGTTTGTATTTAAATCAATCAGCTGATCTGTGTTGTCTTGTTTTGCCTTGGGCTCAATCTGATAGAAATTAGATGGGTTTGAGCTACAAACCCCATCTAATGGGAGCGGTTGAATACATTAGATTACCTACAGTGCGGAAACAGGCCCTTTGGCCCAACTAGTCCACACCGACCCTCCACAGAGTAATCCACCCAGGCCCATTCCCCCTAACTAAATGGGCAATTTAGCATGATAAGTTCACCTGACCTGCATATCTTTGGACTGTGGGAGGAAACCAGAGCACCCGGAGGAACTCCAGGCAGACATGGGCGAATGTGCAAACTCCACACAGGCAGTCGCCCGAGGCTGGGATCGAACCCAGGTCCCTGGTGCTGTGAGGCAGCAGTGCTAACCACTAAGCCACCATGAGCTATTTTCCTGGAGTATTTTCCTGGACAGAACCCCACTGGTTCTCATCTACCACCCCATCAACCTCCATATTCGTCATTTCCGCCACCCATCGTATCATCTGTCATCATTTCCGCCACTTCCAAACGGACCCCACCACCAGGGATACATTTCCCTCCCCTTCCAAACGGACCCCACCACCAGGGATACATTTCCCTCCCCTATCAGCGTTCCAAAAAGACCACTCCCTCCGTGACTCCCTCTTCAGGTCCACACCGCCCACCAACCCAACCTCCACTCCCAGCACCTTCCCCTGCAACTGCAAGAAATGCAAAACTTGTGCCCACACCTCCTCCCTCACTTCCCTCCAAGGCCCCAAGGGATACT
>NC_057720.1:80911262-80916680 GCF_004010195.1 Chiloscyllium plagiosum | reverse complement strand
CCCCTCCACCCACTTTGTCTCAGTCCCAACCCTCGAACTCAGCACCACCTTCCTAACCTGCAATCTTCTTCCTGACCTCTCTGCTCCCACCCCCACTCCGGCATATCACCCTCACCTTGACCTCCTTCCACCTATCGCATTTCCAACGCCCCTCCCCCAAGTCCCTCCTCCCTACCTTTTATCTTAGCCTGCTGGACACACTTTCCTCATTCCTGAAGAAGGGCTCATGCTGAAACGTCAATTCTTCTGCTCCTTGGATGCTGCCTGACCTGCTGCGTTTTTCCAGCAACACATTTTCAGCTCTGATCTCCAGCATCTGCAGTCCTCACTTTCTCCCCGGGTATATGAATAGGAAGGGTTTGGGAGTATGGGCATAATACTGCTAAATAGGACTAGATATATTTAGGATATCTGATTGGCATGGACAAGTTGGGCCGAAGGGCCTGTTTCCATGCTGTACATCTCTATGACACTATAAAATGAACCAACAGGAAGAGGAGATTTTAGATTTAGATTAGATTCCCTACAGTATGGAAACAGGCCCTTTGGCACAACATGTCCACACCGACCCTCCGAAGAGTAACCCACCCAGACCCAATCCCCCACCCTATATTTACCTCTAACTAACACACCTAAACTATGGGCAATTTGGCATGGCCAATTCACCTGACCTGTACATCTTTTGAATTGTGGGAGGAAACCCACACAGACAAAAGGAGAATATGCAAACTCCACACAGTCGCCCAAACTGGAATCAAACCAGGCTCCCTGATGCTATGAGGCTGCAGTGCTAACCACTGGGCCACCATGCCACCCATGATTTAGATTTAGACTTTATTGTCATGTGCCCGCAGGTAAAAACAATACAGGAGTACAGTGAAATGTGTGCAATGTCATCATGCATTGCGCCAAATTAGGTATAAGTATTTAGGTACAAAATCTTCAGAACATTGTAAAAGGAATAAGGAACAAATTTAAAAGCGAGACAGTCAGTCTTAGAACAGGTACACAATCCTTTATGGAAATTCCAAAATCCAAAAAGCTCCAAAGTCCAAAGTTTTGTTTGTGAAGTTTTTTTCAAAATAACAAGGCTGTCTGGGGTGTGAACAGGTGACCCAACTCCACACCCACTTGACCCACGTCACTCAGATATGACATGGTGGCGTGACCCAGCACTGGCAGGTATCAATTGTATCTCAGCACTTGTACTAGTCACGCGTGGGTCTGCTGTAGGGTAAGGTATTTTTTATTTCACTGTGAAAATGTAATTTATTCTGAAGTCCAAAAAAGACTGAAATCCAAATAACAACTGGCCCCAAAGATTTCAGATAAAGGATTGTGTAAATAAAAATAAGGAAATTAAGTTAAAAGTTAAACATTACAGACCTTCCTAGTATTAAGTAGAAAAAGTAAAGAAATAAAGCTAAAAGTTTAAACATTGCAGACTTTCTAAAGTGCCAAATAATGCTGGGATTGCACTTTCTACAAGGCCTCGATCTCCTCCACTTTCCTTGCGCAGTCCAATCCAGGATTCCCACCTCCAGGCCACCACCACCGTGCGTCCAGGAGCAGTACAACGGGCCTACCATGCCACCAAAGTAACCGCCACGCCTGTCAATCCATCAGGAGTAACGATTCGGGCCTACCACATTTCCACAGAGATTCCAGAAACATCCCCATCTTCAGTGATGTCTTGGCTGAGCACGTAAGGCAAGGCTGAAGCATTTGCAAGCATCTTCATCACAGATTCCAGTCATCAGATCATTCAGTTCACTCCACGGGTTGTCAGAAATTAGCTGAGGGGAATAGATATGGCAAAAAAATGATTTAGCTGAAGATTTATGCCCTGAAACCAGAGGCATTCCAAAAAAGTGGATAATATCCCAGGAAAAGAAAGCAGTGAAAATCCAATCCAGACAAGTATCAGTTTATCCTTGATCGAGTGATTCGAAATATTGCTGACAGTGCTAGCAAGTGGCACTTATTCAGCAATAACCTACTCATAAAGTGTTCAGTGCTCAAGACATCGTTATGACCTTTATCCAAACATGAACAAAAAAAGAGTCAAAGCTCAATTTCAAGTGAGAATGATGATGCTTGACATCAAGATGGCAGCTTGATTGTTTCCAGGCGTGGAGCAATGTGGTTAATGGTGGGTCAGTTGGGAAAATATTAGATTGGAAAAGTTAGATTCTCAATGTCGATACAAAAGTATGATTTTCCACTGAAGGTTTGAATGGAGAGTTGAGAACCTCATTAATGAACATTGAATTATTGGATGCCTTCATACCTCATTAATACCCAATCCTGCCTCATTTATGTGTTCTGAAGAAGGGTCACGTGACTCGCAATGTTAACTCTGCTTTCTCTGCACATGTGCTGCTGAGTTCCTCCAACAATTTCTGTTTTCAACTCTCATTTACAAACAGTGGCATCTCCAGCTCCTTGCTTACTTCTTCAGGCCTGTATCAGGGCCATCAATCTGCAGTGCCTCAGGGCACACTCCATGGGCAGTACCACCCTTATCCATGGAGTCTGCATCAGTCTCACCATATCCTCGTGGCACATTTCAGAATAAATTGGGGCACGTTTCTCCACTTCAACATTACACTTTTGAGTCCACTGACACCTTACAGTACAATGCTACTGCTTGGCCACTTTGCACATAGCGAAAGCTCCACACAGTATCAGCTCAGTGAATCTTCTCTGGACTGCCTCCAATACAAGCATATCTTTCCTAACATAATGGGAAAAAACTGTTCACAGTCTTCCAGCTGTGCTCTGACTCGTACCTTGCATGGTTTTAACAAACCCTTTATAATTTTATGCTCCATTCTCTTTCAAATAAAAAAAGCCAACATTTCATTTGCCTTTCCTATTTCCCACTGAACTTGGATGTTATCTTTTTGTGAATAATGGATGAGAACTCCCAAATCCCTCTATTCTGTAGCTTTCTGCCATTTTCTCTATTTAATTTAAATAATGTTCATTCTTCCTACTGAACTGCATAATCTCACATTTGTCCAAGACTGCCAAATGTTTGCCCACTCGCTTATCCTATATCCGCAGTGTTTGTGTCATCTTCACCATTTGCCTTACCATTCATTTTTGCACCATCTGCAAGCTAGAGAAAGTGCATTCATTTTCCTCATTTAAGTCACTCATTGTAAATAACTATGCCCCAGCACTGATCCCTGTAGCATTCCATTGTTTACAGCTTGCCATCTTAAAATTGCACCTCATCCCCTCACCAACCCCAACTTTCTGTCTTCTATCAGTTAGCCAATTCTCTCTCAAGGCTAATTTGTCATGTCCAACAGCATGGCCTCTCATCCAATGAGGTAAGAGCAGCCTAATGTGCAGTATCTTACCAAATGCCTTCTGGAAATCCAAATATATCACATCCACTGCTCCCCCTCCAACTATCAAACAAAACAAGAGTACTGTGGATGCTGGAAATCCAAAACAAAAACAGAAACTACTGAAGAAACTCAGCAGATGTGGCAAAATCTGTGGAGAGAAAGCTGTTCTGGGTCCAGTGACCCTTCTTGATCTGTCCTGCTTGTTACCTCTTCAAGGTATTCCAGGAAATTTGTCAAGCATGATTTCTCTTTCATTAAGCCTCGCTGACACTGCTTGATAATAGTCTATATTTCTAAATGCTCTGCTATAACCTTCTTTAACATTCTCACATTTTTGAGGAGAAAGTGAGGTCTGCAGATGCTGGAGATCAGAGCTGGAAATGTGTTGCTGGAAAAGCGCAGCAGGTCAGGCAGCATCCAGGGAACAGGAGAATCGACGTTTCGGGCATAAGCCCTTCTCCAGGGAACAGGAGAATCGACGTTTCGGGCATAAGCCCTTCCTGAAGAAGGGCTTATGCCCGAAACATCGATTCTCCAGTTCCCTGGATGCTGCCTGACCTGCTGCGCTTTTCCAGCAACACATTTCCAGCTCATTCTCACATTTTCCCAAGAACATATGAAAAGCTAACAGACCTATCGTTACCTTTTTTTTTGGCTCTTTCCCTTTTTAACTCAACATCTCAGTGGTGTCTATTCCTGCCCTCCAAACTGATCTACATGTACACAGTTTCCAATTGAGCTGATAGGATGGAGTCTGTAATTCGTGATGTATGGTGGCTCTCAGGCCAATGGCATGAAGAGTAGATCAGTGGCCTAGAGGTGAACTGCGAATTGGTGAGATTCAAAGATGATAAATGAATGGTTATGTACTGGAAGGCTTTGGGAAGAATATACCAAGAACATTATTACTTTACGGGGCTTGAAAACAAAATACAGTGTATTCTATTCTTTGCCTTGATGCATTATGTTATATTGGATTTGAAGATTATTTCCTGAAGTATTGATTCTGATCCTGTAAGAGCAATCCAGACCTTTACCTTACACAATTGTTTTTAAGTTAAACAAGCCACTAACTCTATAGAGAAGGGAACATTCAATCCAGGACAATATTGCTTCACACCAGGTACTTTGATGTATTTTCTTGTTTTTTTTTATTCTGCAGTGTTCCAAGTTTCTCCCTCAGCTATCGGGGCAAAACAGTGGATTCCAATTTTCTCACCTTGCCTTCAGCAGCTACTGACTCATACTGTACTCGATTATCAATCCTGAGCTATTTGCTGCTCTCCAGTATTGCGTTTAAGATTTTATCTTGCGTATTCTAGCTGGATGTTAAATGTCAGCAATGTTGCCAACAACAAATTGCATTGATATAACACCTTGCACATATGTAGTCATGATTTGGAGATGCCGGTGTTGGACTGGGGTGTACAAAGTTAAAAATCACACAACACCAGCTTGTAGTCCAACAGGTTTATTTGGAAGCACTAGCTTTGGGAGCACCGCTCCTTCATCAGGTGATATGTGTTGTGTGATTTTTAACCTTGCACATAGTAAGGCTCCCAGTGTACTTCAGCCGTGGTTTGACATGTTGGGGGGCATTGGGATAAAGGAGAAACATAAGGAAATGTATTAGAGGAGGTGAAAGAGGTTTAGGTGAGGATTTTAGAGCTTAAGGGCCTGGACATTAGGTGGTTGCCATTGCTTGGGGCAATTACGGAAAGGAGAAAGTGAGGTCTGCAGATGCTGGAGATCAAAGTTGAAACTTTATTGCTGGAACAGCACAGCAGGTCAGGCAGCATCCAGGGAACAGGAGATTCGACGATACAGGAATGAGCAGAGAGTGTTCAGCAGGAGAAGATAAAAGGTAGGGAGGAGGGACTTGGAGGAGGGGCGTTGGAAATGTGATAGGTGGAAAGAGGTCAAGGTGAGGGTGATAGGTCGGAGTAGGATGGAGGCGGAGAGTCCCAGTCTGGTTCACTGTGATCCTGACCTAATTAAATGTGATCCCAGTCTGCTTCACCGTGATCCTGACCTAACTATCCGTGATCCCAGTCTG
>NC_057720.1:80877740-80910374 GCF_004010195.1 Chiloscyllium plagiosum | reverse complement strand
CCTGCAGTCTTCTTCTTGCCCTCTCCGCCTCCACCCTACTCCGACCTATCACCTTCACCTTTACCTCTTTCCACCTATCACATTTCCAACGCCCCTCCTCCAAGTTCCTCCTCCCTACCTTTTATCTTCTCCTGCTGAACACTCTCTGCTCATTCCTGAAGAAGGGCCTGTGCCCGAAACGTCGAATCTCCTGTTCCCTGGATGCTGCCTGACCTGCTGTGCTGTTCCAGCAATAAAGTTTCAACGCAATTACGGAAACCAAGGTTGCTCGATTGTGTGAAATTGGAAATGGCGGAGGGTTGAGGATTAAAAAAAACGACAGAAGGTTGAGACAATGGACTGATTTAAATATAAGGGAGTGAAATTTAAAACTCAGACATTGTTTGAGGGAAAGCCAATATAGATGAACTACAACTGGACTGATGATGGTGTACATACTATTGAAGTGTGGAAGGAGATGTCAGAGTCAGACGTCTCCAGCCTAGCATTTATTTCGAGTGGCAAAGATCAGGAATGAGAACATTGATCCAACTCCAACCCCTCCCCATTCAGAAAAAGAGGCAAAGTATTCATTTATAGAGTGAAGTGAAAATAAAGTGAAATGTCATCACTTACATTCCCTTGCAGTCCGTGCATGTGAGTAGAAAACCCCATCATCAAAGTAAGGTTTGTTCAGCAAATACTGGATAGCAACAAGAAGCAAATTAGTGAAGTTCTTTTTTATCCCTGTCGACAGCTACTGACTTGATGAGAAATATTAGCCCTCAGGGAAGAAATCTTCAAACTGTACTCACAAGCTAAGAGTCTCGAGCAGCTTTGCAGGACAGTCCTCAATGAAAATCCTGACAGCTTTATAGATTTTCCACTGGGAATCTCTGCCTTACCAAGTGGAACTATGTGCTGTACAAATTCAGAGGCCGCAGACTGATCCAACAGGAAGATAAACAACTTACAGTGTCTCTTGCAACACTCCTAAAGCCAGTCATAGCCAATTAAGTTTTGTCACTTGAAATGCAGGAATAGTGGCAGCCAATTTGTATGAATAAGCAAGATCCCACACAGGGTAATGTCTGGCTAAGAGCTAAACAAGCCATTTTGCTAACCCCGGTTGAGGAATACTTTTTTTTAGTAAATATATTTATGAGCAAATTTTTTTTAAGTTTACGAACATATAAAATTATTGAGACAAGACAATCAATAACAAATATCAGTATAATAAAAAGAAAAAACACAAATTACAATACAATTACTGTCTACTAACTACTAACCTACCCTATAATACAAAACAAACCCTAACACTGTGTAAAGCAACACCAATAAATAAGTAAATAACTAATAGATCAAAAAAAAGCAAAAAAAAACAGAATACTGAACAGCTATGCTTGGTGCAAAGCTCCCAAAAGAACACAGGCATTGTATATACACCCATATTAACTCAGGAGACCCCTCTGGGGCCCAGGGCTCGACAAACCTACCATCCTGGTTGAACAAATGCCTGAGTTAAGAAAACTGACAAATCTATATCCAAATAACTCAAGTAGGGCTGCCATGTCTTATAAAAATGGTTTGTTGTGTGGTGCACCATGTTTGTAAAAAGATCCAAGGGAATGTGCTCCATAATTAATCTCTGCCATCCCAGCCAGCCCGGCGGGTTCTCAGACACCCAGCTCACCAGAATATTCCTCCGTGCACAGTGTGCAAGAATATTCAATAGTTCCTTCCCATGCCCGTCTAAAGATGGTAAATTTGGTTGACCTAAGAGGAGAACTTCAGTCCTCAATACCCTCCCTATCTTTCCCTCCACGGTGCTCCATTAAAAGACCCTGTGGCATGCCCAGAAGCAATGGGTAAGAGTACCTACACTTATTTAACATTTGGGGCACGCTGTTGATGCCATTTTTAAATTTCGCCAGACAGTCTGGTGCCAGATGAGCCCTGTGCAGAACTTTTAACAGCATAGCGCATGTCCTGTTACAGATTGAGATCTTTTGAGCATTCTCCCATATGTTCTCCCATGTTTCAGAAGAGAGCTCCACTCCTAGCTCTTGCTCCCAGACCTCACATAACCGGTTAATATCCTGCCAGGCCCTGCCACCCAGCAGGCGATAGAGGGCACTAACCGAAAGGGTGCTTGTGGAACATAGCAACAACCTCTCTGTATCGGGCTTATAGGGCTTAGTGAGAATGTAGTCTTCTTCTGGATGAAATCCCTAACCTGAAAAAAACCGGAAAAGGTCTCTGCTGGCAACCCATAATTGTGGCTCAGTTGCTCAAAAGACATCATAACCTCCCCCTCAAAAAATCTCCCAAACTAGAAACTCCTCTCACTGTCCATAGTTTGAATCCTGAGTCCATCATACCTGGTCGGAACCCTGGCATGCCAACTATAGGCATAAGTGGCAAAGTCTTGGATAAGCAACCCTCACTCTGACGCATTGCCCTCCATGCCTTGACTGTATTAATGACAATGGGGTTCCGGCAGTGGCCCATAACTGTCCTCATCTTATCCATGAACGAAATGTTTACAAGAGACCACTTTGCCTGGGAAGCCTTAATATCCAGCCATATTGAGTTTGGATCAATTACAGACAAAGGACAGCAGGAAACTCAATTGATCCCTCCTGATGTCTGGGAAATCAACTCCTCCCCCTCCTTGAGGCAACTGCAATTTAGTAAGTTTGATGAGGGGCCGTCCACGATGCCAAAGGAACCAAACCATCCCATAAGCTTCCGCAGCGTTGTCATTGGAAACATTATAGGGAGCATATGCATGGGATAAAGCAAACGAGGAAGAACATTCATTTTAATGAGAGACATCCGGCCCAGCCATGAAATTGGAAGAGCCTCCCACCTCTGGAAATCTCGCCTAATATTGTCGAGCAAGTGAGCAAAGTTAGTCTGAAACAGCAGATCAAACTTGGGGGTAATAAAAATGCCTAGGTACCAGACCACTTAAAAGGGAACTTAGAGCCACCTTCAACTTTTGGCACATTCTTAAGGTTCCCCAAAGTCATAGCCTTCAATTTTGCAAAGTTAATCTTATACCCTGAAATAATTCATAATGAATTGATACATTGTATCAAATGGGGTACGCAGGTCATCGGGTTCGATAAAAACAGAAGGACATCACCCGCACACAGTGTAATCTTGTGTGCCCTCGATCCCACTTCTGGAGCGGTTATGTGGACTTTCTGACAAATGGCCTCTGCCAGCGGCTCTATCACCAACGTAAACAACAACGGTGAGAGGGCAGTTTTGCCGACTACCCCTATCTATCCTAACATTCCCAGACTTCACCCGTTGGTGATGACCGCGGCCAGACGGTGGCGATATAAAACCTCCACCGACCTAGCAAAGACCCCAACCCAGCCCAAACTGTTCTAAGATATAAAAACGATTCCACCCGGTCAAATGCTTTCTCGGCATCTAAGGAAATCACCAACCCCTGAATCGACCATTGCTGACAAGCTTGGACCATATTCAGCAACCTTCTAACATTAATAGAGGACCTACGGCCCCTTATAAAGCCTGTCTGGTCCTTTTTAACAATATGGGGCAACACCTTTTCCAATCTCAGTGCCAGAATCTTGAACAGAAATCTTGAAATCTGAATTTAATAGAGAGATGGGCCTGTATGAGGCACAATCCTCAGGAACCTCCCCTTCTTTAGAATTAAGGAAATATTAGCTTCTCTCAAAGATGGTGGTAGGCATTCATGAATATAGGAGTGATTGTACATCTCCAACATTGGTCCTGACAGAATCCCTATAAATTCCTTATAAAACTCACCCAGGAGACCATCAGGGCCAGGTGCTTTCCCACTCTGAAGTTGCTTAGTTGCCTCCTGTAGTTCCTGAACTTTCAAGGGGACATTAAGGAGAGAGGCATGTTCCAAGGTACCCCTGGGAGGTCCAAGTTCTTAGAAAAGTCTCCATTTTAGCCCTCCTGTCCTCGCAACCTTCAGACCGATACAATTCAGAGTAAAAGCTCCGAGAAGCCCCATTAATCTTTTTTAGCATCATATGTAAGGACCCCAGCACTGTCTCTGATTGCAGTAATGGATTGGGGAGCACACATTTTCCAAGTCAGGTATGTTAAATACCTCCCTGGCCTATTACCATATTCGAACAGCCTTTGTCTAGCAAAGCAGGTTCTTTCTTTGTGTTTTCTGTCAATATTGAATTCAATGCAGTCCGGAGGGCCGTGATCCACTGTAGCTTTGTCACCAAAGGCCGCACAAAATATGCCGCCTCGGCAGCTTTCAACTGCGTCTCAAGTAGACTCTGCTGTTCCTCCTTCCTGTCGTTTCCGGCGAGCCAAATAGGAAATAGCTAATCCCCTAGCAAAGGCCTTAGCGGTCTCCCATAGCCTGGACGGATTACTACCCATGCCTGAGTTGATAGTCAAAAATTCCTGAAACCCCTTCAAAACATATTCCACAAATTTGGAATCCTTAAGTAGAAAGGGGTCCAAATGCCGGTGCCGCAAACCTAGCCCCACATTCTTGTCCCTAACCTCCAAATATACCGCCGCCTGATCAGAGATAGCTATATTCTCAATTTTACAACCCACAATCGAATCCAGACGGGCCGAGGGAGCTAGAAAAAGATTAATCCTTGTGTGACACTTGTGTGGGTTTGAAAAAAAGCGAAGTGTCTGCGAAAAAAAGTGAAGATATCTCCAAATATCCACCAGTCCCAACTCCTCGCATAAATCAGCCACCTGCTTGGCCTGCGAAGAAATAGTTGGGGGCCCACAAGGCATCCTGTCCATTGTTGGATCCAAAAGACAATTAAAATCCCCCCTATAATAATGCGCCATGTTCCAAAAGCACTCAACTTAGAGAAAGCACTAATCAAAATTTGAGGGGATGCGCCGGAGGCAGTAGACATTTAAAAAGCCATATTCTTCTCTACATATCAGGGCTTTAAGTATCACAAACTGTTCCTGCTCACCTTCCACCTGTTCTAATAATGTGAACGGAAGATTTTTCTAGATAATTACAGCCACTCCCCTACTTTTAATACTAAAGGATGAAAAGAATACTCAGTCATAACCACGCCCCCCCCCGCCCCCACACACCCTGTTGTAATTTCAGGTGTTCCCCATCATCAAGATGAGTTTCCAGCAACAAAGCGATATCAACCCTTTCCCTCCTAAGGCTAGAAAGCACATTTTTCCTTTTAACAGATGAATGACTTCCCTTGATGTTCCAGATGCACCATTTAGTAAGACACTTAGCCATATCCCTTTTCAGAGACCCTTGAACCTCTGGGAGGGAGAGCCCTGCTTACAAAGCGCTGGGCACTAGTAAATAAAGACTCATAGAGTCCAAGAATTATATATACAAAAACTATTCTATCATAACTATAAACAAACTATATACTACCAAAAACCGACAAACAAAACCGACCATTAAACCTTGAATGGAAGACTCTTGCATAGGGGGCACTCACCCTACCCATCCCCTCCTTCACAGCTCCTTCAAACCCGGACTGTGCCCAGCCTTAGGCCAGAAAAAAAACAAGAAGATGATCCTTAAATCAACAGGAAAAAGACAAAGTCAGGATAAGCACTCCACTCATCCTTGGCTTCATGTCACCCCTACTTGTGACGAAAAGAGAAACAGAACAAACAAACAAAAAAGGGGGAGACAACAAAGAACATCCACAAATATTCCCATCAGAAAATTCAGTTATTAAAAAAATGGAACAACTTATTTCAAGTACTTTTCCCACTTTCCAAAAAAGAAATTATTAGGAAGGAAGAAAGGAATTAAAAAAGGAAGGGAAAACAAGGGGAAAGAAGGAAAAGAAAACAAACATTAACCGTATTCTTCAGGCCTGTCCATCTAGTTTAAAGTGTCAACAAAGTTTTTAGCTTTATCCGCTGAGTCAAATGTATAAACTGAGTCCTCGTGGCTGAAACGGAGCACTCCAGGGTATCTCATGGTACTGGATGCCCAGGTTCCTCAGCCTCTTTTTAACTTCATCGAAGGACTTCCTCTTTTGAATTACAGCAGCCGAAAATTCCTGGAAAAGCATGATTTTTGACCCCTTGTACAGCAGTGCCTGTGGATCATTTCCCAGTAACCTAGAAGCTTCTATCACTTTTTTGCTTGTCCTTATATGAGTGGAAGTGCACTAGGACCGGGCGGGGGCGTTGCACTAGCCCTGACCTGTGCACTGTAACCCCATACACCCTTTCAATCTGCAGCCTGATGGCCTCGATATGAAGGCCCAAAAACTTCGGCAGTCAGCTTTCAAAGAAGCTGACTGGCTGCTCACCTTCCTCACCTTCAGGGAGCCCAACAATTCGGAGATTTATCCTTCGACCTTGATTTTCGAGGTTGTCGATATGGTCTCGCAAGGTCTGCACCTCTCGCTCCAGCACCTGGATCCGACTGGATGAGGACTCCATCGCAGCTTCCAAGGCCTCAGTTCGACCCTTCCTCTCCTTCAGCTGCTCCCCAAGGCCCTGGATCTCCTGCTTGTGCTTCTGCAGCATGGACGCAATAGGTTGGACCTGGGCACGAATCTCCCCACGGATCTCCTCAATCGCAGCCCCAACTTTCAAGGTAGGTCTCTCCCTCACTGCAGCCAATTCCTGTGAGTCTGTCAGGTCCCTGGGGGAGTTCAGGAGTGGCTGCTGCTGCTGCTGCAGTCTCTGGTGTGATAGGCGCTGCAGTGGAGT
This sequence comes from Chiloscyllium plagiosum, assembly GCF_004010195.1. Classification (NCBI taxonomy): domain Eukaryota; kingdom Metazoa; phylum Chordata; class Chondrichthyes; order Orectolobiformes; family Hemiscylliidae; genus Chiloscyllium; species Chiloscyllium plagiosum. The sequence goes on along the minus strand of NC_057720.1, from coordinate 80,903,681 downwards.
GTCCTTCCTGCTGCTGTTTGCTCAATCCTTTTTCCTTTGACATCCTTCCCACTCCCAAATATTAATAAATATGTGTTCTGTAAAGTTTTAAACTAATAATTCCACCACATATGTTGGTCAGGGATGGCAAAAAACACCAGTATGCCTTGGCTGTCAGGCTGAGTTGTCCACAGCAGTTCTACAGAATCGCTGCCATCTTGCCAAGTCTCCAGGAATACATTTTAGTGAGAATTCGCTGTTTATCTTCAAGATTTCCATATGGGATGTTAAACTAGCTTGGGGGTTGGGGAGCGGTACTTGGTTAACTTCAAATCCGAAGGTACAGCACTACCTCAGAACAGCTCTGAACTATGACTCTGGATTTCACACTCAAGTCCCCTTCACTGTTAACTTCCCAATTATCCTTAAATCTCCTTTCCAAGGTTGGAGCTATATAATCATAATGAAGCCATAAACCACAGGTTGTTAAAATCTAACGCCACTCAATTAATTCGATCATCCAAGTGGATTAAGAGGCAACAAAAATAGTAGCATACAAGAATTTAATGGCAATGAACAGAGGGCTGCTGATTATTATTATTGTTAAGCACATGGTCATAAGTCACTAGATTCAAACATATGGTCAATGAGATGATACAACCTGATTTTTTTGCACTGTAAGGTCAAAGTCTCAGATTGTTCCGATTGGTGAGTTAGGGCAAACCTACAAGCAATAACTGCATCTGGAACTGTTATCTAAAGTTCAAGAAATAGCCCAACAATCATTGATGTTGTTGCAAAACGCTGGCAGAGATTTATTTATTGAGTGGGGCAAATATCATGATAGAATTGGGCATGTCATTTGGAAGACTTACACAAGAGCATGTACTTGTATGAGGAGGGGGGGATAAGATTTCATTGTGATCAAGGGCGAAAAGCAGAGAAGACATCTGAAGTGAAAGTGGCAGCATGTTGGATAACGTTTCAAAACTTTTTTTAAGCAGAAAGACTTCAACTCAAGATTTATTTACTGATGTCTGATCTTTCCACCAGCATCTTTCTCTCCGCAGACTACCCAGGTGATGCTCCTCTGTACAGTCAGTAAGGAAGGAATTTCTGCCATTATATTTGAACATAATGCTATTCAAATTCATCTCTAGATATATTTTATTCATTTTGAATTGGCTGCTTCCGTTCAGTGACTGTGTTGAGTTCCTGTCTGAAAGATTAAAGGGTGGCTTTCCACCAGCATCTTTCTCTCCACAGACTACCCAGGTGATGCTCCTCTGTACAGTCAGTAAGGAAGGAATTTCTGCCATTATATTTTAACATAATGCTATTCAAATTCATCTCTAGATATATTTTATTCATTTTGAATTGGCTGCTTCCGTTCAGTGACTGTGTTGAGTTCCTGTCTGAAAGATTAAAGGGTGGTCTGTATAATTGTCTTCATTGAGCTGAGAAAGGGTTTCTCACTGTGCAATTATAAAGGGGGAAGCTATTCACTACTGGTATTTTCTGATTATTTGGAAGGTTAGAGTCACTCATTGTGCATTGATAGAAAATTGCCATATATTCAGTAGGGTAAGAATCACAGACCTTGCAATTGTATAAACTGCTTATTTATTCAGCAGGGTAAGGATTATGCATTGCCCAGCTGTTTAGAGTTTCTCTATATAAAGATTATGCACTGCGTAATGGTGCAGAATTTCTGTATATTCAGCAGGATGCAGGTCATGCAATATAGTATAATAATTACAAAATAATATTGCAGAGACATGTAGACAGATTAAGCAAGTAGGCAAAAATTTGGCAGATAGAATATAATGTGGGGAAATGTGAGGTTATGCACTTTTGCAAGAAGAATGGTGGTGTTGAATGTTATTTGTTATGAAGGTGTAGAAGTGTATTGTACCTTTAAGAAAGTTCAAAGCTAGCAGAACTACCTGACAGCATCAAGTATTCTGAACAAGATACAATGTAACCTTTTGGTCCAGCAGCTAGAGTAGCTGGTTGCCTGGAAACAAAAACAAATTCAAATTAGGCCAATCAGTTTAAATTATACCTCCCAAAAAATACCAAACTCCAATCAAGTTTGAATCTAGCATATTGACAAAGGCGGCATGGTGGCACAGTATTTAGCACTGCTGCCTCACAGCACCAGAGACCCAGCTTCAATTCCCGCCTCAGGCGACTCTCTTTGTGATTTGCACATTCTCCCTGTGTCTGCGTGGGTTTCCTCCCACAGACCAAAACAAAATGTGCAGGTTAGGTGAATTGGCCATGCTAAATTGCCCGTGGTGTTAGGTGAAGAGGTAAATGTAGAGGAATGGGTCTGGGTGGGTTGCGCTTCGGCGGGTCGGTGTGGACTTGTTGGGTCGATGGGCCTGTTTCCACACTGTAAGTAATCTAAAAAACAATAACACAATCGAATGGGTCTGGGTGGGTTGTGCTTCGGTGGGTCGGTGTGGACTTGTAGGGTCGATGGGCCTGTTTCCACACTGTAAGTAATCTAAAAAACAATAACACAATCCAATGCTTTTGGGGTATAAGACTGGTAAAACATGAACAGTTGGGGAAAAACTACCAAGCCACCAGCATGTACAGACTGCCTGAAACACAACTCTCTTAAAGTTTATCTTAAACACAGCTCTCTTAAACCTTTATCAGTCAATGACCTGTGAAATAGAAATCCTGAAGAAGAAGAAAATCTATAGAGAAAGATTCAACAGCTGCCTGCTTTTGAAATCTGAATTTTTGGTAAATCTTATTCAGAGGTTTTATCAGACTATCATAGAAGGAAAAGTAAAAGATAGGTTAGAGGAAGGAGTTGTAAATAATTGTTAGTTAATTATTCTCTGTTATACTTGAAGAAATAAAGTTGTTAATTTTTACTTTACATAGTTCTTGGCCTCCCGAATTTTCACAGATTACTGCAAGGGGTAAATCATTTTAATGTTGCTGGTTCAAATTAGCAGTGTGGGGGGATTTACCCCCATGTCATATCAGATTTGAGGGCTCGTCATTGAAATTTGAATGGTTTGGGGTCTTTTGTCCGTGATTGAACAGTTTGGGTCTTGGAGTTGTGATTTGAACTGGTTTAGACAGATGTGAATAGGTTTGGGAGTATGACAAAATGGCAGCCGATTAAACACTTGCAGGTTAGTGTCCTAGATCTTCAAGTAAAACATAGGGGAGATCATTTGTTTAATTTTAGTGACTTGTGGTTGATTAACAGTGAGAGAAATGGCTCTTAAAATTGCTAAAGAGGTTCTGGGATTTGAAGATGATACTCAAATTTGCCAAGAAAGTTTAGAAGGAAAGAAAAAGGCCATACTTTTAGAATTAGCAAATAAGTTAGATTTGGGTTTGACCAAGGACAAAAGTAAAGTAGTGGGCGGCACGGTGGCACAGTGGTTAGCACTGCTGCCTCACAGCGCCAGAGACCCGGGTTCAATTCCCGCCTCAGGCGACTGACTGTGTGGAGTTTGCACGTTCTCCCCGTGTCTGCGTGGGTTTCCTCCGGGTGATCCGGTTTCCTCCCACAGTCCAAAGATGTGCAGGGTTAGGTGAATTGGCCATGCTAAATTGCCCGTGTGTTAGGTAAGGGGTAAATGTAGGGGTATGGGTGGGTTTCGCTTCGGCGGGTCGGTGTGGACTTGTTGGGCCGAAGGGCCTGTTTCCACACTGTAATGTAATGTAATCTAATCTAATCTAAAGCTGAAATTGTAAGTGAATTACTCAAACACTTAGATGTGTCATAGAAACAGACAAGTGCAGTAGAGGTAGAAAAACTTAAATTATAGTTGAGGAAAATGGAGTTAGAAGATAAACAAAGAGAAAGAGAGGAAAGTGAGAGAGAAAGAGGGAGAGAGGAAAAAGAAAGAGGGAGAAGGTTCTTAGCTGAACAAAAAGAGAGAGAATTTGATCTTGGGAAGTTGTGATTTGGTCAGCAAAGTCAAGTTAACAGGATGGAGACTGAAAGAGAAGGTAGTGATATATACATATATGTCAAAACTCTGCCACATTTTAATGAGAAAGATGTTGGAGCCTTCTTTATTTCATTTGAAAAATTGGCTAGGAAGATGGAATGGTCTGAGGATTTATGGGTAATGCTAGTTCAGACTAAACTGGTCGGCAGAGCTACTGAGGTATTTGCAGCACTGTCAGATGAGGCGTCAAGAGATTATGAAGAGGTTAAACAGGCTATTTTAAGTGCATATGAATTGGTACCAGAAACATATAGATAGCAGTTCAGAAACACGAAGAAGTAACCAGGTCAGACTTATGTTGAGTTTGAAAGAATTAAACATAGTCATTTTGAAAGATGGGTGTGAGCCTTAAAGATAGATAAGACCTATGAGGCTCTACAAGACACTATTCTGCTGGGGAAGTTTAAAAACTCACTTCCAGAGATGATAAGAATTCACATGGAGAAACAGAAAGTTCTGGAAGTGAGAAGGGTAGCAAAATGAGCAGATGAATACATGTTGGTGCATATGACAAGCTTCTGGCCAGAATTTTGTCCTGTGAGGGATGGAAGTTGGGAAAAGGGGAGATCCTACACTGCAAAACGAAGAGTAGAGAGCACTGGTAATAATTTACAACAGGATAAAATAGTAGCCCAAGAGTGTGGAAAGGAGGTGAAAGGTCTTAGGTGTTTCCATTGTGGGACACATAAAGTCACAGTGCTGGGCGTTAAAGAAAGGCACTGTGGGAAAAGATGTGGTAAAAGAAGCTAAGCCAGTGGCATTAGTGAAGGTAGTAAAGGAGACCCCAAGAGTAGCCGAGGAGCTGCAGGAGAGTGCACAGCCTGGGCAGGGGCTGGGTATGAAGTTAGTACCTGATCTCTACAAATAATTTGCCTCTGTGGTTGCTCAGAAAGAACAGGGGGAGAAGGACAAGAAGTTATAATTTTGAGAGATGCAATATCTAACCAGTCGCTGATAGTAAGGGATGGGCGAATATGCACTCTTTCTGATCTGTTACCCAAGAGTGTGGCAATTTGTGGGATAAATGGACAGAAATTTAGCATTCCCCTGTTGAAGATCAGGTTGAAGTGCCAACTCAAGCCTGGGGAAGTTACAGTGGGAGTCATTGTCAGAGTGTCAGTTCCAGGAATTCAGTTTGTTCATGGGAATTATTTGGCAGGATCCAAGGTGGGAGAGACACCCCTCATTATGGAGAAGCCCAAGGAAGACCAAAAAACTGAGGAGTTAAAACAGAAATATCCTGGTATTTTCCCAGACTGTGCAGTAACCAGATCCCACAATCAGAAGTCACAGCACAAAGCGAAAACTAAAGAGAAAGATGATGGAGTTGAGGTTCAGCCAGCGGACACCCTGTTTAACATAATGATGCAGGAAAAACCTGAACAGGCAGAGGGTCAGGCAGAAGTGTTTAGTCCTGAAAGGCTAAGAGACTTGCAACAGCAAGACAAGACAATAAAAGATATATATGTGGATGCATACTCCTAAAAGAAGGCAAATAATATTCTGGAGTGTTACTATCTGAAAGATAGAATCCTAAGGCAGAATTGGAGGCCATGGCAGGTTAGTGCAGGGGACAAATGGGCCGAAGTGCACCAGATTGTGTTGCCGGGAGCACATAGACAGGAAATGTTACGGGTAGCACATGAACTACCTGTAAGAGGTCACCTCGGGTTACGAAAGACTCAGGCTAAGGTATGGTATCAGCATGGAATGCACAAGGGTGTGGTTAACATTTGCCTGTGGCTGACCTACCATTTGGCATGTGTCATACATGCCAAATGGTAGGTCAGCCACAGGCGATAATAAAACCAGCTCCTTTCTTTGCAACTCCGCATTTGAAGCACCTTTCACGTGGGTTATAGTTGATTGTGGAGGTCCCCTCCCAAGAACTAAAAGTGGGAAACAGTACTTGTTAAACACTATGGATGTATCTACCAGATTTCTGAAGGCAATTCCATTACGGAGTTGCTGGAAAAGCGCTTTTCCAGCAACACATTTTTCAGCTCTGATCTCCAGCATCTGCAGCCCTCACTTTCTCCTCCATTACAGAGTATCAAGGCAAAAAGACGGTAGAGGAGTTAGTAGCTTTCTTCACACTGTATGGGTTACTCAAAGAGAGTACTCAAATGTTTACTGTACCTTTAAGAAAGTTAAAAGCTAGCAGAACTACCTGACTGCATCAAGTGTTCTGAACAAGATACAATGTAACCTTTTGGTCCAGCAACTGGAGTAGCTGGTTGCCTGGAAACAAAAACAAATTCAAATTGGGCCAATCAGTTTAAATTATACCTCCCAAAAAATACCAAACTCCAATCAAGTTTGAATTTAGTATATTGACAATATTAGAAACCAATGACACATTCCAATGCTTTTTGGGTATAAGACTGAGGAAACATGAACCATTGAGAGTGAACCACCAAGCCACTAGCATGTACGGACCGCCTGAAACACAGCTCTCTTAAAGGTACCTTTATCAGTCAATGACCTGTGAAACAGAAATCCCAAAGAAGAAGAAAACCTACAGAGGAGGATCCAAAGGAAGATTTGACAGCTGCCTGCTTTTGAAATCTGAATTTTTGGTAAATCTTACTTGGGGGTTTTATCGGACTAGTATTATAGAAGGGAAAGTAAAAGATATGTTAGAGGAAGGAGCGATAAATAGTTTTTAGTTAATTATTCTCTGTTATACTTGAAGAAATAAAGTTGTTAATTTTTACTTTAAATAGTTCTTGGCCTCTCAAATTTTCAGATTACTGCATGGGGTAAATCATTTCTGTGTTGCTGGTTTAAATTAGCAGAGGGTTTCACCCCGTGTTATTACATATTTAAATGGAGAAAGAGTACAGAAAGCTATGGAATAGAAGAATTTGGGAGTTCTCATCCTTGAATCATGAAAGGCTGAAATCAAAGTTCAGAGGAAATGCAGAAGGCGAATGAAATGTTAGCTTTTATTTTGAAGGGAATGTAAAAGTAGAAAGGTTTTATATTATATAAGGCACTTGTCAAATCGTAGCTGGATACTGTGAACAATTTTGGGCCCTTTATCTCAGGAAAAAAATATTGGCATTGGAGACAGCCCAGAAAGACTGCACTAAGTGTAGAAGGACTGTCTTGTGAGGAGAGGTTGAGATGGTTGGGTCTGTAGTCATTGGAACTTAGAAGAATATGAGGCAACCTTATTAGACATGTTAAATTTTTAGAGGAATTGAGAGGGTAGATGTGAAAAGGTTCTTTCTCCTTTTGGGAAAGTCTAGAAACAGACAGCATCACCTCAGAATATGGGCTTTCATGTTTAAAATGGAGATAGGGAGGAATTTCTTCTTCCAATGCGTTGCAAAACTGTGGAGTCCTTTACCACAGAGGGCCATTAAGGTTGGGTCTTTAAGTATATTCAAGGCGAACATTGACAAATTTTTAAACAGTAAGGGAATCAAGATTTATAAGGAAAAGACAGAACATGGAGTTGAGGATTACCAGGTCAGCCATGCTCGCATGGAATGGTGGAGTTGATGGGCTGGTTACTTACAGTGTAATGAAACAGAGTTGCTGTATACTTGTTGGTTAAGAGTCACTCATTATGTAACAATACAGAACGTTGGTACCAACCACAGTCAGTTTGCAGTTGGAGATAGAGGGCTACTGCCAATCAACCCTTCTTGTATTATTACTCAAACTGCTTGGATGCATTTTGACACATCTCCAAGACAAGTGGGACTTGAACCAAGATCTTCTGGCTCAGATGTTGGGGCATTACCACTGTGCCAACAGTGATCTAACGTTTTACTACAACAAATATTCACTGTCCAACTAATGAAACATCTTGAGTTGAAGTATGTAAGCTCTTTAACTTCAACTAGTACAATAGATTAGATGTGTTCATTCATAATCATTTCACTTCTTTAGTCCTATTTCTACTAGTTAGTATGTCAGTAACTAGGGGTTTAGATTAGAGTGGTGCTGGAAAAGCACAGCAGTTCAGGCAGCATCTGAGGAGCAGTAAAATCGATGTTTCGGGCAAAAGCCCTTCGTCAGGAATACAGGGCTTTTGCCCAAAATGTCGATTTTACTGCTCCTCGGATGCTGCTTTTCCAGCACCACTCTAATCTAGACTCTGGTTTCCAGCATCTGCAGTCATTGTTTTTACCTAGTAACTAGAGCGTTAGCAAAAGGACTACAATTGAGATGAGAGGAAACTTCTTTACTCAGAAAGTTGTGAGGATTTGGAATGCACTGCCTGGAAGAGCGGTCGAGGCAGATACTATCGGAGTTTTCAAAAGTGAGCTGGATATATATTTGAAAGTGGTGGATTTCGTGAACTATGGAGATAGGGCTGGAGAGTGGGACTAGCTGGGTAGCTCTGTCAGGAGCCAGTATAGACAGAATGGGCTGAATGTGCTCCTTCAATGTTGTGTGATTTTATGTTTTTTTTGCTACTGGAAGACACTCTTTATCTAGTGCTATCTTGGTCAATGGTACAGATGATTTTTATTTCCTTTGGAAGATGAAGAAATGAAATGTTGCAATTGAACATGTGTCAGCTCTTCATCAAACATCCAAGTGAAGTCTACTGTATCAATTTGTTCAGCAGTCTGCTTTGCCATATGAACAATATCAGCTAAAGAATTGTTAATGAGCTAATGTAGGTTATACTTGATCTCAGTATCTGCGTCTTCTGGCAAACTTTGCTGATTTTTGTCTTCTGAATTTTCTTCAGCGATTATAGGAATGGAATATATTTCCAGACATCCTGAAAAGTCTAAAACTTCTTTCCTGTTCACAGGATGAGTACATTCCCTCATGCCAACATAAGTGATTATAATAGATGCTTTTTTCATGATTGCTGCTATAAGTCTGTGAAATCCACTGAAGTTTTCTTCCAGTTGTGCCCTGAACAGCAGTTTGCTCCTGATCTAGTTGTTCTCTTAGAACTAACAGAACTCCTTCTGCTACTTAATGATGCTCAGGTCAAGATATGCATGCAAACTGAGAAGTGATTGTGAATTATTTAAGCATTTTCAACTCTCTTTGTGCCACTGTCTTACTTATAGCCTTGCTCTTGATAGTTATTCCAAATGGACCACTAATTTCATCTCGATGGGATATAACTTCTGTTTCCTCAGTCATGGTATTTGATTCGAAATTCTAATTGGTTAGATCATCAAGGTCCCCCAGGAAAGCCTTGGGTATCTTTTCCCATGCAGGAATATTGTCTAATCTTTTCTAAAGGAAGAAATTCTAACGCAGTTCGGAGATGTAAAAAATTGATTTCATGCTGCCCTGAATCTATGTCCTACAGATGCACATCTTCTGGAAGTGACACATTGGTTCCCAAATACAGCATTATTTTGCCGTAGCCACTGGGCACTGTTTGTGCTTGTGACACATTGTTGTCCCACAGCGCTGATGTTGACCGTTAGCATTTGCAGTTTGACCTACTCTTTGCATCGGTTCATCATGGATCTGTAAAGTGTTTGTACCTTATAAAGTGGATACATTTTATTGGGATCCTTTGATAAGGATGTCCTTCTCCTCTCAACAACTATTGTTGAGTCCTTCTGATTTCTGCTTCCAATATGATGTGAATAGCTTCCTCCAATATTAAATCTTCCTTGGACTGTAACGAATTTAGTAAAGACTCATCAATAATGCCAATAGCAATTTTTTCTCTCAGTAATTCAGATTTCAAAGCTCCATAGATTTCCACTATTCTGAGGAGGATATCAGCAACATTATTTACAGATTTCCCTGGGTGCCAGACTCCTCAGCTTTTCTTCAATGCTATCTATTTTTCAGATCAATGTAATTATCAAGAGCTGATAGAAATTCTTCAATCTTATCCATGGGATTTTTGTTTTGTTTCAATTGATTTTGTTGTCACATGTACTCAAGTACAAAAGTACAAGGGTACAGTGAAAAGTGTATCATGTCCACCCCACAAGGCACCATCTTAGGTAAAAGTACCTAGATACAGAAGCTTAAGAACAAGATGGAAAGACAGAGCAATGTTAGAAATTAAACATTACAGTAATTAACATATAATGTAAAATGTACAGAAGTTAAAAGTTACACATTGCAGACGTTCTTAATTTTAAGTAGAGAATAAATAAAACTGGAAGTTCAAACATTACAGTCTTTCTTAAGTGCTTAGACCACACTTCGAGGAATCACCTCGAGACTGGAAGCCCATCGCTGAGGCCACACCAGGGTGAGAGACCTCCACACCACTGCCACAAGATCACCAGACTGGGCTGGGAGACTGCCACGCTGGGCCACTGAGAGACCACCATGCCAGGCCCAGAGACCACCACTCCAGGCTGATGTCCTCCTAAGAGAGCAGACGTGATGTCACTTTAACCTCTGAACTGAAGGATGGTATCTCTGGCAGAGAAGCACTTGATCATTTCTGAGAGAAGCCTAATACAGGGAGAAAACCTTCAGGAAACTTCTAAAAGCAAAGTGTTTTTTTTTAAAAAAAAAGAGTCTCTGAACATTTTCATTTAATTAACAGCAAATTATTGGGCATGAGAAATGAAATTTGTTTGACTGGGTGACAGCATGTATAATGAGTTTGGCCACCAGGCTTCTAATTCCTTAATCTTATGATCATCACATTCCATTGGACTGACAGTCATGAGATACCATGAGATTTTCTTCTGCGTCTTTGTCAAATGCTAATTTTGTTTCAAATGGCATCAATCTAAGGCAGAATGATTGCTTACATGACATAGCTAATATACTTGAAGAAACACAGCTTTTTGGATGAGGCATTTGTTCACCACTTTTTATTAACACATCTGTTCTGCTGCTAATGACTAAATGTTCCTTTCTGTTGATTGCCTGAAACCAATTGAGAAGGAGCAATCTGTCTTGTCCACCAACTGCAGCAACAAGGAGAAGGGGAGAGAAGGACTCTGTAGGCAGATAAGTGTCTTTCTAAACACAGCAAAGAGGTAAGATAGCCCCATCACATCAGTCAGTGAAATGGCCTAGTGTCCTACATTTGAACTTCAAGCTTTGCCAGTTTTTTTTTAACACATTTTTAGGAATTAGTGGAGGTTATTCAGCTCCTTGAGCCTATCCTGCTATTCAAATAGATTGTGATTGAGCTGATGTCAAAGCCATCTTTCCATTCCTGTTCCATAGCCCTTGATATCCACGCTTATCAAAAAGACAGGATGCCCAGTATTCAAAATTTCCACTCATTGCTGCCCTCAACCACAGTATCCGGGCAACAATTCAGATTTCTGGCACTGTTTGTGGACATGTGCTTCCTGCTATCGGTCCTGAGTGACATTGCTTTCATTTCAGGGGAGGTATTATTTAGGTATTACTGCTAGATGATTTAATTGCCTTTATTGTTATGTACACTCAGTTGAGAACAGTGAAGAGTAATAAGTCATTACTTTTGGTGCTATCTTAGATGCAAAGATACCTAAGGTATAGAATCTTGGTACAAAGCAGAAAAATAAAGGAATCAAAGTTAAAAAGTTAAACATTATAGTCTTTCTTACTAAAGACTAGAAAAACAAAGAAACACATTTAGCAGTTCAACACCACAGTCCAATCGTGCCTAACCATACTGGACTCACACTGCACACAAGGGCTTGATCTCCCCTGCTCTGGGCTCAAACTCGCCCCTTGCTGGTCACCTTGGGCTGCCTGCTCCAGTGACCCAAGTGAAGATCTGGGGACCTGGGCTCAAATCCTGCACAGTAGACAGTAGCTTTTGAATCCAAAGGATATTAGGTAGCCTAACAAGAACCATGAATCTGATTGGAAGGGAAATACCCATCTAGTTCACTAATGTCATACAGTTATAGAGCTGTACAGCATGGAAACAGACCCTTCGGTCCAACACGTCCATGCTGACCAGATATACTGACCTAATCTAGTCCCATTTGCCAGCACTTGGCCCATATCCCTCCAAACACTCTTATTCATATAACCATCTGGATGCCTCTTAAATACTGCAATTGTACCAGCTTCCACCACTTCCTCTGCCAGCTTATTCCACACATGCACCACGCTCTGCGTGAAAAACTTGCCCCTTAGATCCCTTTTATATCTTTCCCCTCTCACCCTAAATCTATGCCCTCTACTTCTGAACTCCTCAACCCCAGGGAAAAAACTTTATCTATTTATCCTATACATGTCCCTCATGATTTTATAAACCCCTATAAGGTGACCCCTCAGCTTCTGATGCTCCAGGGAAAACAGCTCCAGCCTATTCGGCCTCTCCCTCCAACCCTGGCAACATTCTTGTAAATCTTTTCTGAACCCTTTCAAGTTTCACAACATCCTTCCGATAGGTGGGAGACCAGAAGGAAACTCCACCCTTACCTGGTCTGGACTGCAGACCCACAACAATGTGGTTAACTCTCCACTGCCCTCTGGAGAATTAGGGATGGACAATAAATATGAGCTTAGCAAGTGACGCCCATATCCTGTGGCTTATTAAAAAAATGCTAGGTCTCCTAGTTCAAGACTCTGCTGTTGGAGGACATGGTGTCTTATTATTTATTCCTTTCAGTTCTCTAATCGTCTTAAGTACATTAATTTGATCACCGCCTTTCAGAACTCAGGGGAATACAAGCCTAGGTCCCGATAATTTAACATTTTTCAGCTCTGGTGCTGCATTTTATTTATACATAAAAATCATCACACCATCTGTACACACGAGGACTTAAGCAAAGCTCCCGAAAGAAGAAGCTCTTATAAATAATGGAGCAAATACCTCATTCTTCCCCTCCATAAACTGATTTTGTTGTGAATGCTTAGAGCTCCTCTCTGATGTATTCCATATATTGAGCAGTTTGATGAACTCAGTGGGTGTTTTTATGTTATGAGATTGAGTCAGCGCTGAAAGCTTCTATCCATTTCACCAGCTCTTATTTCCAGCGCACCATGAGGTAAATTAATAACATGTCAGTTGCCGGGTGTGGGGGTGGGGGGAGGAAGTGCTGAACTGGGTAGGAAATGAACTCATTTGCGGGAAGCAGAGAATTCTCTTTCTGCATTGAGAGGGCTTAATATTCCTGTGATTGTGTTTACATATAGCTCGAGGGAGTTTGGGCTCCTCCTCAGTAAGCAACCCTGAGCTAAGATGAGTGTTCATTACATGAGAAACTGAACAAGGAGCCCATTTATCTTAGGCCAACTCAGCTCCTGAAATGAAGCCACAGGTCTCTGTCTTTGGCACTGTCCCAGCCTTGCCCCAGTTCAGCATAGCACCTTGCCTGTGCGTCCTAAAATCTTGCATTTCCTCTTTAGGGGGCCTTGATTGACTTAAATATGTTCTGTGTTCCTTTTACCACAAAGCAAAGCCTGTTTATTGGCGTCTCCTCCATCTGAAGTGAATTGCATCTTATGATTGGGTTTTAATGTTTCAATAAACTGTTTGTGAGGGTTAAATTCTGGACCAGCAAACTTATCAAGGCCTGATGTTATTACACAAATCCCATGAGGGAAATTCGGCTGATGAGGCAGCCGCAGGTTAATGGTGTCTTCAAAAGGCCAAACCCCTTTGAGAACAAGGATTTAAACACACATCTGATTGGCTGGGTAAGTGAAGGCAAGCGAAATAAGCAGCTCAAAGAAGACTGTAGGATCAACAGCAATCAATTCAGCTTATCTCCATTGCTAATTAACTGACTCAGATTCTGATGTTCTCCCTTTCCGAAGAGGTAATGTTATTTGCTCGATAAAAGTGGCATTTTCTTTCACCAATGTTCACAGAATCCCTACAGTGTAGAAGCAGTGATTTGGAGATGCCTCCAAACGTACTTGCGGGGGTGTTGGACTGGGGTGTACAAAGTTAAAAATCGCACAACACCGGGTTATAGTCCAACAGGTTTAGTTGGAAGCACTAGTTTTCAGAGTGCCACTCCATCAGGTGGTGACACTACCTGATGAAGAAGTGGCACTCTGAGAGCTAGTGCTTCCAATTAAACCTGTTGGACTATAACCCGGTGTTGTGCGATTTTTAACTGTGTAGAAGCAGGCCATTCTGCCCCATCAAGTCCACACCAATCCTCCAAAGAGCATCCCACTCCCATAACCCTGCATTTCCCATGGCTGATCCACCCAGCCTGCACATTCCTGGACGGGATGATTAATTTATCGTGGCCAACCCACCCTAAGCTGCACATCTTTGGACTGTGGGAGGAAACTGGAGCACCCAGAGGAAACCCACACAGATAAAGAGAGAATGTGCAATCCCCCACACAGACGATCACCCAAAGCTGGAAATGGACCTTGGCACTGTCAGGCAGCAGTGCTATCCACTGAGCCACCTTGGCGTCTGCCTCACTAATGTCCTTCCAGGAGGGAAATCTGCCATCTTCACCTGGCCTGGCCTACACGGGACTCCAGGCTACATCAATGTGGTTACCCTTGTCAGTGTTGCTCACATTCCATGAAAGAATTAAACAAATTAAATTTAAAGTTCATTAGTTACGACAGTGGGATTCGAACCCATGTGCCCAGAGGATTAATCTGAGCCTCCAAAAGTACTGGCTGGTGGGATTATCATTCCTACTCTAAAGGGTGCATTTTTCTAGGAATCTGTTCAAAATAACAATGACAAAGTAAACGGCCGCCTGTTTTTGATCACATTTAATTCTTAATCAAAGTTACCAAAACAAACTTCCCTCAATGCAGACTGTTGGATTGAATCTACACCATTTTATACAAGGTTCTGAAGTGTCAAGCTGCAAGTAGCAGTAGAGGGTTTAACCTGAGGACCCAGTTTCAGTTCCAGAATGTTCAGGCTCATCAAAAGGAATCGTCAGTCTCAGCGAGATAATTCAGTTAAACTACAGGTGCCTGCTGGGCTTTCTGAGGCTGCTTGTCATGTTCTGGATCAATCTGTGCTGGCACTGGCTTTCCGATAAATCCTGTTGAGGGGTTGGGGAGCAGGGGTGGGGGGTGGGGGTTGGGAGGGAGAGCGTGGTGTTAAAAATGAAACAAGTTGACGCAGGCTGCTAGCACCAGGCAGGATGCGAGTGAGGAGCTACCACTGAGCCCTGGCAGACTTTCCAATCCAATGAACGTCCCATCGACATTGTGTCAATGCTGTCTGCATTTTACAGAATGTGGCTCCACATGAATCTAAAATGCTGAAAGAATGCGAAGTACAGGAGGAAAGCTGTGCTTATTAAACAACTCGCTGAAGAGCAGTTGGAGCTGGCTTAAAGATGGAAATTTGGATGAGGCAAATTGTAAATGGGATGGAGGTGCCTTCAGAGTTTTACTCCGTATCTTTCCACAGCACCAAATGCATCTGGATTTGAAGCAAAGTTTTGACAAAGTTCCTCATCCGAAGGCTCTTGACAAAAATTAAAGGCCGGTGGAATTAATGGAAAATGAGCTCCCTTGACTCAAATCTGTGCTGGTAATAGCAAGAAGCAGGAATGATTAATGGAGTGGGTGGTACAGGAACGTGACCTGATGCTGTTCAGCAGCTAATCATTGGAGAGAGGCCAAGAGCAAAGACTCTGATTGATTTCACTCCTTTCCTTAGCTCAGTGCCATTTCAGCTGATTGCAGTTCCTCCTGTGGAGATCGGTGCATAACAGGCATTCAAGCTGGGGATGTCCCAAATGGTCGGCTTTGATCAATACACTGGTGATCTCGATAATGAGGGTCAGCTATGAGGTGGGGCAGGTGGATCAGAAGGTTTGAAGTGCTCGGTACCATAAGCGTTGTAATCAAAGTTCCTAATGGAAACGTTAGTGCAGCGACTAGAAGCTGATGTTACCATGAGCGAAGCCACCTCATATGAGGGGAGATGATGGCAGAATGGAAATATCTCTAGAATTAAAAATTACTCTCAGTAACAGCAACTATGGATGTGCCATTGATGTATTCTAACAAACCATCTGATTCAATAACATCTTTCAAGAATGGAAGTCTGCTATCCTGTATTGATCTGGCCTATGCGTGACTCCACACTAAAGGTGGAAGTGCCTAAACATCACTTTAAAATGGCCTCAAAAAAGTTGTGCTAAGTGGACCGCAGGTTTTCAGGAAGGTCGGTCAGCACAATCCTCTCAAAGGGAAGTTGGGGATGGACAATGAATACTGAAACAGACAGTGACCCCTACATCCCCTAAGTGAATCTGCACTAAGTAGCTTTTGGCCCACTTCCTTGGTCTTGACATGCTTTGGCCATCACTGCAGCAGGTACCTCACCACTGCAGGAATGCCCAGCACGGTCACCTGACCATGGTGCCATATGTGCTCTCTGCCATTGCAACTCCCCAGGCATGGTTTGAAATGAACAGAGCTTGGTTCGTAAACCTGGGGCCAGAGACAGTAACCATCTCACACTTACTGTCAATGCTGCAGGAAAGAATCGGCTTTCAGTCAGCATGTACTGCCATGGGGCAGAAATGTACCTCAGCATGGATTCTTGGCCCTCTTCAGGTTACCAGCACCTACTTTGTATTTAATTTCTCCAGGGTCTCCTTTTTATGATCAGCCATGATCATATTGAATGGCGATGCAGGCTCGAAGGGCTGAATGGCCTACTCCTGCACCTATTGTCTATTGTCTATTGGTCTCCTTTTTAACTCTGCCTACTACCTGTGAAAATGAGTGTACAGAAAATTTGAAGATGCTTGTTTGTTGAGGGGTGTGGGAGAGGGCGGGGAATTGCAGGGAAGTGGATGGACCTCGCAAAATGGTCGCTCATTCCATGACTAAGAAGGACTGACAAAATTGAAATGTGCAGGGCCTGGTTTCTGTCTCATCGAGTCAACGGAGCCTACATAGCTCGCTGGAGTCCTCTAGTGACCATTTGGCAGTACCACTCCAAGGAGAACTGATTGGATCATTCTCAGAACGGCTAGAGAAATGCCTGTTTAAGTCTATTCTGATTCCAGCCTGTGAAGCATAACTGCACTTCAGACAGGTTGGGCATCAATTGAATTTATTGGAATTGCCCGATAAAGAAATAGCTGACCGTTGTGCTGGTCACCTCTGTCACAGGTATGGTTGGTAAGAAACTTGAATGAAATGTCTTTCAGAGAATTTTACAGCAGAAACGCAGACTCTTTGGCCTGAAGGATCCTATGTAACAAGCTACGGTTTCCAAAACGGAGGTGCTTTTCATGCTAGCATGGATTGAATGATCGACAGCACTGGACACTGTAAAAGTTATGCTAAAAGTACTTTTCACACAGTGAGAGACAGGTTCACCACCATAGAACCGACTAAACATAAAAGTGAAGGGGGGAGAGAGGTTTGTGGAGTGGCGGAAGGTCAGTTTGTGGTTCGATTTCCTTCTCGTCTTCCTGTGGGAAGAAGCTAGAATCATGTGTGGAAGGAACTTCAAGAGGAAGTGGTGGATACAGGTACAGTTACAATGTTTAAAAGACATTTAGATGAGTTCATGAATAAAAAAATGCTTGGTGGGATATGGGCCAAGTGCAGGCAGGTGGGACTAGTTTAGTTTGGTATGATGGTCAGCATGGACTGGCTGGACCGAAGGGTCTGATTATGTGCCGTATAACTCTGAATCTCAGCCAGGCTGGAGGGCGGGCACAGAATTATTGCAAGATCAAACTTCGGTTTGGCACTGTCCATTTCTAAGGTGCTGAAAGGCTGTTTATTGCTTGAAAGTGTATCTGTAATGGGTACACCAACCCGTGCCAGACACCATTTGGTTGATATGGGGTTAATATGTGTTTGTGAGCATGAGATATGGGAAGTCATGATGTCATACCATGCAAATCCTGCCACTCAAAGTACATGACTGACTTAATGTATGAGCTGCTATTTTTGAAGCTCTGACCTAATCCTTTTCCTTACTTTGAAGGAACACCCACCAGTGCTTTTAAAGAGGCATCAACTACTTACAGTTTAGAGGCTAGATTATTTCTTCTTCCTGTTGCTACGGTTCTGTATGTTTTGAATGATTTTCCATATGTGTTTAAAGTTTCAATATTCTACAAAATGTGGTTTGCCCAGTACTTTTTTGGTAATTCAAAGTCTTGTACAGAGCTTACGTTCTATTAATATCAGACACAAATGAGCTTCCTCCCAAGTTTAAGCATGATTGGGAAAATAAACAGAGTTGACACAAGGTACAACAAAAGCTGCTGGGAAGGGGGAGAAGGTTTGGACGGGCTGTCAGCTGGTCAGCCAACAGATCTTTATAGTACTGAAAGCTTTCCTGGACAATTACCGAAATGCTGTGATACTCTGATGGCAACGGTCTGTGTTTCCATGGCTTGGATTTTAATCTTACAGTGGCCACCCATTTCATGCTTAAAAGATGGGCAACATGAACATTCTGTGTCAAATTTATGCTGGACTCCTTCATAATACCTTCACATTAAACACAAGCTTTCTGGAAGGTTTGACAACGCACTGAACAGATAATTAACGTGCACTTCTGGTAGGTGCACGACCTCCAGGGAGCTGTCTCCTGCCCTTTCCTTGTCTGTAGCTGTGGCTCATTTGTGCCCAGTGTCGCACATACACAATTCCTGCTTCAATCCAAACCTTTCAATTACATGCAATGTCAATATCTGAGTGGCTATGTGTCTTCATCTCCATGGTCTTCCTGCTCTTGATCTATTGTCTGTGACGATTGCAGCTCTTGGATTCTAAAAAAAGGTAAAAAGGACCCATGGGTAGGTTGTAGTGATGGAAGAAGAGGCGATAAGACCATATTTCTAACATTTCCTATTCCCCCTTATCCAGATAAATTTACAGGATAATGGAGAATTGGGAAGAGGGAAGGACAATTAGGTGCGTGCATACCCTTAAGTCCCATGGGCTACCAATGCTTTGTCATGACCAATCCAACAACAGCCAGAACTGCTTCCTCTACATGTCAGTACACTCTTCCTTTCAGTTAGATCCTGCTCTCTGTGTTGGTGCACAGGTCATTTGCTGCAATACAAAGGAAAGTGTCAGTGAGGGAGTGTGTTGTGTTTGGGTGATGTGGCCATCACGGCTGAATAGCTGCCAGTGTACATCAGCTGGTTTTCAGGCTTGTGAAAGTGCAAAAGCATTGATGATGAAATGAACTATTAGCTCGGAGTCCTGACTGCTCCAAGTTGTTGGTAGATGTGTTGCTTTTGGGAGTTTGTGATCATTTACCTAATGAAGGCAGTCAGCCATTTGTAAGCAATTTTCAGACAGTTCACTGAGTTTGTTAAGAAGCGGCAGTTTCGATGTCATACATTAGTTAATTATAACAAAGAAAATATGCAACCGCTGTAACTGGGAACGGTTCAGTAACATCAGAGGACAACAGGCAATCATTGCTGAATGTGTCGGTCTCATTTACATTGTGAAGGAAGCATCCTGCTCTCTAGCTGACCTCTTTGGGAACTCTTTCCTGGGTCATCCTGTTTGCCTTCTGGTACATCTTCCACCTGGAGAAGCCAGCTCCATGATAAGTCCTCTGCCAGGACATCCAGTGAGGACTAGCGTCTGTCCCTGAGCACTTGTTGCTCAACCTTTTTGAGGGTCTGATAGCTTACTCTGTGTCTGAATATTTTTGGCTCCTGACTATGAGACGTTATTTATGACATGGGATGACTGGTGCACCTTTGCCTACCTCCATCGGAAAGTTAGTTTTCATTCTTTCTTAGAATAGAAACTTTTTATTCACCAAAGCACTTCAGGTTGTGCGGCATCAAATAAATCTTTTGTTTCCATTTGTAGAATGCCAGTTGCTACTGTAAGGTCTGATACTACACGGGAAATGCTAACTACAGTCAGTTCTAATACAATTCAAGGAGAAAGTGAGGTCTGCAGATGCTGGAGATCAAAGTTGAAACTTTATTGCTGGAACAGCATACAATTCAATGCAACTTAGCTATAACGTGACTGAAGAATTTAGACCATTACTGTAGAAAGCAAACTTTCCTTACTTGTATTGGCTATGATGCAATTCTGGTCCCATTGATTAAAATGGTGCTGCTATTACGTGATTTTCTTATAACGCGGAATTGCATGGGAACAGAACTATCGCATTCTATCAGAACAGACTGTATAGAACACTAATAGTACTCAGTTTTAACAGAGATCCTACCTTCCAAAGAAAGAATTGAGTGTAATGCATTGAGGGGTTTGTGCGGTGAATGGAAAGATGTGGCATTTGACATGGCATTGACTGAACTTCATCACTTGTGTGGGATCATTGCACTTCCTCTGCCAATGTATTATCTGCTCCTACTTCCTGCTCCTCATGTTTCTGGAGGGGCTCCTCACTTGTTGCAATCTTTCCTGGGACTCCCTCACTCCTGGGGCCAATCATTGATCTCTCATTCCCAGGTCAGCCTCATTAAAGAATGATTCCCAGCAACCTTTGCAGGAGAAAATATTTCACTTCAAGCGGTACAAGCTGGCTTTGAGAAATTCACACTGTTCACAGTATTGGCCAACATCATGACGCATACAAACAATAAACAGCAAGCAGAACATTGACCGCACTTGGAAATTATTTTAATTATTCTATTGGCTTGCATTCAGCTTGAAATGGTCCGGGTTAACTGGGAACCAACCAATATAAAGTACAATCTCGCATATGACTGGGCGGCAGCAGCGGATATCAGAACTGTTCATTATGTGCAGAATTATGGAACTGTTACAGTGCAGACGAGGTCATTCGGCCCATCGTGTCTGTAGCAGCTCTTTGAATGAACGATTCACTAATGTTCTTTCGGGATGGACATGCCATCCTTACGTTTTCTACTCCAGATCCACAGCAATGTGGTTGACTCTTAACTGCCCTATGATTGAGAAATGCCATCATCCCATGAATGAATAAAACAAACATGTGAAGGAGGTTTGAAGAGATGAGCGACACAACCTCGGTCAGTTGAATACAACCTAAAATGCCAGAGTCCGAGCAATACAGTGATGGGAAAGGACCAGTTCCTGGATATTTAGGCTATGTTCTAGTTGTTTGATTTTGTGGGAGAGGGCAAATGAGTCTCTTTTACCCCTCACTCCAACAAAACTGGAATAGGCTATGTTCCACCGAGCACTTGTCATTTTGTTGGCACAGTGTGTGTTAGCACGAGTGACGTTTCTGATTTGGCATGCTGAATACCTGCACAGCTGCGTGTCACAGAAGCTGATTTGAAATGCATGGCATTAAATCCACAAGAGAGGAAATAAATATATGCTGATTATTTGGACTGTGGTTCAGAAAATAACACGCTACTGAACTGCAGCGGGGCTGCAAGATGAGAAGAGAAACCTGTCCAACGTTTACGTGGCTTATGAAAGACCTCAGAGTGTCTTTGTAAGTCTTTGTTGAGAAACTGGGCAGAATAGTCCGGAAGAGATTTCACATTCTATCAGTTCCAAAATAAAACTGTGTGATTCAGACTAAACAGGACCAAGCTTCTTTCAACATCCCGCCAATTCTGTTAACCAAGAGAGACAAGCAGAACGCTTCTTTTGCGTTAAAAAAATTAAATCGCATTTGCTTCGATGTTCCAGCCATCATTCTCTTCTCTGCCATTCTTCATTCTAATCTGTGGCTTCCAGGTTACTTTTATGGGGGGGGAGATTTCTTGTCTCTTTTGGCACATTATTCTTCAGTAAATGTCAACACACAACCGAAGACCTGCCTCCCCACTTGCTGTAAACCGTGAAACACAGAGAAGCTCATCACTCTTCATCAATTGAGATAAACACCCAAAGACCAACAACCACCCCCCCCAACTTAAACTGTGACTCACTTCCAGAGACCATGTCAGCAAACTGAGACACAGTCTCAAAAGTCCCTGTAAATTGAGATAGACTCCAAGCGAAGACCCTGTAAATTTCCACAGTCACAATGACCTCTCCTCTAACATTCTGAAAACCCTTCCTTGTAAAATAACTCGAAGATCCCTGCAAGTTAACACAATCCCTGAAAGCCTCTGTAAATAATAAAGGCCCAGGATACTCTTGGCCAATGGAATCGACTTAGAGTCATAGAGTTATAGAGATGTACAGCACGAAAACAGACCCTTCGATCCAACTTGTCCATACCAACCAGTTATCCCAACCCAATCTAGTTAGAAATGATACAGTTGTAAGGGATCATTACTTATCTTCCGATTTTCAAACTTTCAAACATGCAATCAGCTTAACTAAAGGAAGTGAGTTGTTATGGCTTGTTTTTCTTTATTTGTACAACGACATGTCAAGCGGAACATAAATCTGATGATCCAGTTCAGAAGTGCTAAGGGTGACCACAGTGAAGTCTTTGAAGAGACAAATTCCCCTTCTCACGTTGAGGATACCTTCCATCATGTGATGTGGCACCAGCAATGTGCTAAATTTAGATTTCTAATAGATCTAGCAACTCAAGGCTGGACCATCATTGTACTCCAAGACAATCTCATGGCTTGATATATCCCTGACTCAACCACTACCATCAAGCCAGGAGATCAACTTTGATTCAATGGACAGTGCAGGAGAGCATGCCAGGAGCAGCACCAGGCATACCTGAAAATGAGGTGTCAGCCTGGTGCAGCGACCAAACAGGACTACTTGTGTGCCAAGCGGCAAATGATAGATAGGATTAAGCAAACCCATAAGCAATGCACCAGATTTAAGCTTTGCAGTTTTCCTCTTCCAGTTGTGAATGGTGGTGGACAATTAAGCAACTCACTGGAGGGATAGACTCCACAATGTTTTCCATGTTCAATAATGGAAGAGCCCAGCACATCAGTGCAAATGATAAAGGTAAAGTATTTGCAGCAATCTTCAGCCAGAAGTGCCGAGTGGATGATCCATCTCAGCCTCCTCCAGTTGTCTCCAGCATCATAGATGCCTGCTATCTGCCAATTCAATTTACTCCATATATCCAGAAATGATTGGAGCCACTGGAAACTGCAACGGCTATGGGCCCTGACAACATTCCGACAATAGTACTATAAGACCTGTGCTCCAAACCTGGCCGCTCCACTAGCCAAGCTGTTTCAGTACAGTTACAACACTGGCACTTACCTGACAATGTTAAAAAATTGCCCAGCTATATCCTATACAGAAGAAAGCTGGACATATCCAACCTGACCAACTACTGCCCCTTCAGTCTACACTTGATCATCACTAAAGTGATGGAAGGTGTCATCAACAGTGCTATCAAGCAGCACCTGCTCAGCGATGGCCAGTTTGGGGTTTACCAAAGCCAGTCAGCTCCTGACCTTATTACAGCCTTGGTTCAAACGTGAACACAAGAACTGAATTCCAGAGGTGAGGTTAGAATGATATCAAGGCCACACTTGACCGAGTGTGGTATAAAGGAGCCCTGGCAAAACCAGAGTTAATGGGAGTCAGGGGAAATTCTCCACTGGTCGGAGTCATACCTACCACACAAGAAGACAATGGATTTTGTGGAATGGTCAGGCATCTCAGCTCTAAGACATCACCACAGGAGTTCCTCAGGATAGTGTCCTCAGCCCAAACATCTTCAGCTGCTTTATTACCTCCCCATTCTAAAGGGCAGAAGAAGGAATGTTCAACTGATGACTGCACACTGATCAGCACCGTTCACTTCTCCTCAGACACTAAAGCAGTCCATGTTCAAATGTACCATTGTCTGCACTGACAAGTGGAAAGAAGCATTTGCTTCACTTTAGTGCTAGGCAATGACTCATTCCAACCACAAAATCTCTGATCATTATCCCTTGACATTCAATGGCATTGCCATCAACACCCTGGGGCCTACAACTGACCAGGGACTGAACTGGTCTAGCTTTATAAACACAATAGCGACAAGAACATATCAGAGGCATGGAACCCTGCAATGAAAAATTCAACTCCAGTCTCCTCAAAACCAGTCCACCATCCATTAGATACAGGTCAGCAGTGTGATGGAATACTCCCCACTTGCTTGGATGAGTGCAACCTCAACACCACTCAAGAAGCTTGACATCATCCAGGGCAAAACAGTCCACTTGATGGGCACCATGTCCACAGGCATCCATTCCTTGCACCGTTAACACTCAGTAGCAGCAGTGTGTACTACCTACAGAATGCACTGCAGAAATTCACACAGCTCCTTAGACAGTAACTTCCAAGCCCACGGTCATTTCCATTGAGAATGACATGAGCAGGAAATACAACAGAACAGCAACACCTCAAATTCTCCTCAACCCATTCACTGGCCTGATTTGGAACGACATCACCATTTCATCAGTGTCACCAGGTCAATGTTCTGGAACTGTCTCACTAACGGCATTGTAGATCAAACTTAGAGTGCAGTGGTTCAAGAAGGCAGCTTACTACCTCCTTGTCAAGAGAAACTAGAGATGGGCAGTAATTGCTGGCCAGCTAAGGATGAACAATAAGCAAAAACTTCTCCCTGGCAATTATCTCAGACTACCAGATATGGTTCTGAATATTACTCCTCACACTGCCTTTTGCTACACAGCCAGAGGAGAATGTGGAAATGTTACTCTGCTCAGGCATGAGACAGTCTTTCTCACACAATTGTCAACTCTGTACTTGCCTATATTGGACCCATCAGCACCCAAGGCATTGAACAGCATACTAATAGAATGAGTGATGGATTATCAGAAGCATAAAAACTATGATATTGCCCTAGTTTTATGGGATCCCTCCTAGTCCAGGAACTCCCCACATACGTTCGAGACACCACCCATGCCCTCCACCTCCTCCAAGGCTTCCGATTCCCCGGCCCCCAATGCCTCATCCTCACCATGGACATCCAATTCCCCCTACACCTCCATCCGCCATGACCAGGGCCTCCAAGCCCTCCATTTCTTCCTCTCCCGACGTCCCCAACAGTAGTCATCCACTGACACTCTCATTCGTTTGGCTGAACTGGTCCTCACCCTTAACAATTTCTCCTTCGAATCCTCCCACTTCACCCAGACCAAACTGGTAGCCATGGGCACCCATATGGGCCCCAGCTATACCTGTCTCTTTGTTGGCTACGTAGAACAGTCTATCTTCCGTAGTTACACCGGCATCACTCCCCACCTCTTCCTCCGCTACATTGATGACTGTATCGGCGCAATCTGGTGCTCACGCGAGGAGGTTGAGCAGTTCATTAACTTCACCAACACATTCCACCCTGACCTTAAATTTACCTGGACCATCTCTGACACCTCCCTCCCCTTCCTGGACCTCTCCATCTCCATCAATGACGACTGACTTGACACTGACATTTTTTACACACTCGAATCCCACAGCTACCTCGATTATACCTCCTCCCACCCTACCTCTTGCAAAAATGCCATCACGTATTCCCAATTCCTCTGCCTCCACCGTATCTGCTCCCAGGAGGACCAGTTCCACCACAGAACACACCAGATGGCCTCCTTTTTTAGAGATCACAATTTCTCTTCCCACGTGGTTGATTATGCCCTCCAATGCATCTCATCCACATCCCGCACCTCCGCCCTCAGACCCCACCCCTCCAACCGTAACAAGGACAGAATCCCCCTAGTGCTCACCTTCCACCCTACCAACCTTCGCATAAACCGCATCATCCGCCAACATTTCTGCCATCTCCAAATGGACCCCACCACCAGGGATATATTTCCCTCCCCACCCCTTTCCACCTTCCGCAAAGACCGTTCCTTCCATGGATACCTGGTCAGGTCCACGCTCCCCAACAACCCACCCTCCCGTCCTGGCACCTTCCCCTGCCACCGCAGGAATTGCAAAACCTGCGTCCACACCTCCTCCCTCACCTCCATCCAAGGCCCTAAAGGAGCCTTCCACATCCATCAAAGTTTCACCTGCACATCCACCAATGTCATTTATTGTATCCGTTGCTCCCGATGCGGTCTCCTCTACATTGGGGAGACTGGACGCCTTATCGCAGAGCGCTTTAGGGAACTTCTCTGGGACACCCGCACCAATCAACCCCACCGCCCCATGGCCCAACATTTCAACTCCACCGCCTCAACCTCACCACCCACCTCGGAACACTTCAACCCCAGGGCATCAATGTGGACTTCACCAGTTTCCTCATTTC
>NC_057720.1:80804337-80877728 GCF_004010195.1 Chiloscyllium plagiosum | reverse complement strand
CCTATTGTACTCTTTGCTACCTTCTCCCCAGCCCCACCTCCCCTTCCATTTATCTCTCCACACTGGATACTCCCTGCCTTCATTCCTGATGAAGGGCTTTTGGCCGAAATGTCGATTTTCCTGCTCTTCGGATGCTGCCTGACCTGCTATGCTTTTCCAGCACGACTTTAATCTAGACTCCGATTTCCAGCATCTGCAGTCCTCACTTTTGCCTGCTAATCTGACAGATTACATTTAACAATTCAGTGACATGAGTTCAAATTTCAGCATGGCAGCCCCCCGCCTCGGTGAAGCTTAGTTTCGAACTGTATACTTAAAAGCAGAATGGTTGTGTGTTGGACAACTTTTGCGAGGCCCTTGAGTCAACGTCAACTGAACCTGTTCAGATACCCCCTTCAATCAAAGGGCCTGTCCTATAGGGTGGCATCTAATCATTCCCAGTGGGAGGTGGATTTAGGATGGGGGGGTGTTATTTATGGCCTCCAAACCTGGTAGCCTGCCAACCTTGTGCCCTACTTGTCATTAACTCAGACATGACATAAACATATATTCCAAGGAAGAATGCAGTAAATTCACACCATAAATCTCTGATGTTCTTTCACACTTCATTTATTTTTTTAATTTCATGTGATTAAATCATGATGAGTTAATATCAGATAACCCAATACTCTGGTTACATCAGAGTTGGCAACTGTTCTGACCAGTGAAAAGCTAACAGAAGGATGTCCATGATAAACCAAATGTTTGCACTGGCCACTCCAGATTAGCCATCTCACACCAGTTTGTCATGTAACCCTGCCAAACAACTGAAGCAGAGGTAAGGTATGCTACAGCGTCAAATTGCGGGAATGCCAACATTTGGCATCGAAATCTGTTGGTTAAAATCTGCAAGTATGGCTAAATCTGTGAGAATGTTAAAATTCTACTGGCACAAAGCAAAGTTGCTCCAGTAAATGGAGACAGTGGAGCGAAATCTCATCTGGACATCATCAAGGAGGGGGAAGAAGTTCATCATCCAGTTTGTCAATGATTCTCAAGCATTGGGAAAACATCTTCAACAAGCAATCATTCTTTCCAGCAAGGAAGGCAATGGGAGTGTCTGACTATCCCCATGTGGCCAATGTGTTTCAAAGCAACTGGATCTCTAATCCAAAGCTACAGTGAAAAGGGAGTTGCCCTGCCAAAATGCCAGGACACAAGGACCCCTTTCAATCAATCAACACTCGACATCAGCTTCTGCACAGTTTGCAGTGAGGGTGCAGAAATTCAGGCAGCATTGATGATTGGTTGCAAATGGGTCTTGAGGGTGAAATTGGACTGTTTCACTGTCTTTGACCAGATCGTTCTTTCGAAATGTAGAATGGTGAAAAGCAAAGCAAGGAATCTGTCACCGCTCATGGCCTGCACTACCATAGATGAAAAGTTGCTGCTTCTCATGATGGAAAATTCCTAGAAGATATCCTTGCACGACTTGAGGCAATACCAAGGTAATATGAGGCTCATAAACCTTCAGCGTTTTTGAAGTTTTGTCAGGCAAGTGGATAAGATGTATCAGGAAAAAAAGAAAGATTATCATCAGTATAGACAACTGCTCTGTGCACACCTACATCATTGGCTCAAGGGCATCAAGTTGATATTCTTGTTTCTTAG
The DNA here is from genome assembly GCF_004010195.1 of Chiloscyllium plagiosum. Classification (NCBI taxonomy): domain Eukaryota; kingdom Metazoa; phylum Chordata; class Chondrichthyes; order Orectolobiformes; family Hemiscylliidae; genus Chiloscyllium; species Chiloscyllium plagiosum. Next base: position 80,876,078 of record NC_057720.1, on the reverse strand, counting down.
CACTACAGTAAAGGTCCAGCTATGGTTTAGGAGGATGGTGGTAGTTATTAAGAAGCTAAAAACTAACTAGAGATGGCAGCTTATCTCTCAGACTATTGACATCATTGATGAGATGCGAGAGTACAACCTAGCTGTTCTAAAGACCACATTCATGATGACAAAGATGTGGAAGATGGTGATACAAACTAAAATCACCAACCACCTCCGCTAGCTGGGGTTACAACAGGCTACTGCTGCACAGGATGCCAAGAATGAGGATGTACCACATGTGCCCAACAGCCAAAGATTGGGTTTCTTTTCTGTGCTTCTGGAAGAGGCTGGTCTGGAAATTCCAGCAGAGCCAACCATGGAAACATCCAGTGAGGTGAACAACATTGGGTGCTGCATAACAGAACCAGCTGATGATGACGTTTTCGTCTGAAGAGACTGAGGAGGCTAGAAAGGTGCCCATTCATTCATCCACCATTTTCCCTCGCCGAAGGTGCAATGGTCATTACAGATGCTCCAGGACTTTGCACTGCAGCAAGAAAACATGGAAAAGATGTCTGACTTAATTCATGGATTCTGGATCAGTGGTGCTGGAAGAGCACAGCAATTCAGGCAGCATCCGAGGAGCTTCGAAATCGACGTTTCGGGCAAAAGCCCTTCTCGGACTGTCTCACACTCATCTGAAGATGACGTACTGAGCACAGAAAAATTACTGAGATTTTTCGGACCTAACTTCCAGCGTTTTTATGTCATGTCTTTTATTGTACAAGACCAGGACATTGTAAGGCACAAACTAATTGAAAATGAAAGACTTTTGTTTTACTCAACCACCACTTTTTGTTTAACATAGACTGTATTTGTAGGCTAAACATGGTGACAAAGGATCCTACACAGATACCTCAAAGCTGCACTTAACACAATTTTGCGGGTTGGCCCCTCCAATACGATCGATGATGATTTTATTGAGTTTTAGTTGTTTCACGTTAGTCATTTGCTGAGACACTATTCATTACTGCTCAGTAAGAATATGTTGAGAGGCAGCTCACAGGAGAATAAATGGCTTGACCAAAAAGGCAAAACATTGACAGGGAGCGACAGAATACAAGTGCAGAAAATAAGAGACAGAGACTTTGTAAGGAAACTTTCATCTTGATCCGCTTCACTGTCGTGAGTCAGGCCCAGATTGTGACATTGGCTGTAGATAGGAGGTATGTGAATACTGATCGTACAACAAAGTTGGAAATGAGCCATGTACCTTTGAGGTTCTTTCTGGACATTGCAGGCCATTTAGTTGGGACCCAATTCAGTATCTCCGACATTCACCCACTGTTCCACAATAGCATCAGCGGGTACCATCTGCAAGATTCACAGCAGGAACTTACTATGATTCCTTCAACACCACCTTCCGAACCCATGACCTCTACCATCTGGAAGGACAAAAACTGCAGCTTCATGGGAACAGCACCTCAAAGGGGTGCAAAATCCTGACTCGGAACGTTTCTTCAGTGATGCACTGAATGTTCTTCTCGTGGGAACAACAATAAACTCAAAACTCCTCTTGAAAAACACTAGAACAAAATGTAATAGCTAACTGGGGTCACCAAGAAATTGCTTTGCTTTGGTTCAAGTAAGAAAAACTTATAATGCAGTCCATTGTTAAATTGTTAATGTTTCAATAAACACTGAAAATAGAGAATGTAGTTGTTGAAGGAATAATCATGGTAGATGTTGTCTTTAATACTAATGATTCAGAATATTACAAAGCACTGAGGAAATGGGTGTAAAATGTAGATTTTGAGCATGTGGAGAATGATTAGTAAAATCCATATATTAAAAATGTTAAACCTGTAATCATATAATTAAACCAGAATAAGACAAGAACTATAAGAAACACTCAGCATATTTGGCAGCATCTAAGGAGAGAGAAGCTGAATTAACCTCAAGACAAATGTGACTCTTCTTCAGAATTAAATAAACTTATAGTGACAGTGGACTCAAAGCCAGATAAAATAAACAAAATTAAGTAAATGCATTGTGAAAATATTTTCTTTCATCAAATTTTTTTTGTATACTAATGCTGTGTGAATGTAGATGTATATATTTCATGTTTGGTGTAATTAAAACTGTGAAATAAGACAATCCAAAGATTTGTTGAATGATAAAAATTGCTTCAAGTAAACACATTATAGGAACATTCTTAAGGCTTTACCTCTCATTTCCTTCCATATGCCAACTATCTCAGTTTATTACTTCAGTGTCATTTTGTGACCTTGTTTTTTTTTATCCCATCTCTCATCCCTTCATTTTGAAGACAGAGTTTGAGTGCCCCAGTTTATTGATTAAGTAAATCTGAAATCAAAAGTGAGTGCCAATAATGTATTGTAAAGCCTTAAGGCCAGAAATTCTGCCCACCTTCACTACCCTGAAACCAGATCCACAGCATGTGGTTGGATTTTAACTGCTGTTTGAAATTGCTTGGTAATCCACCACTGCAATAAAAATAAAATCAGACAGATCCCTTGCCACAGACAGATTGAAAAGAATGTACGCTCCTCAGATGCCAAAGCAACCCAAATTCACATGTAGCAAGATCTAGTCTACATCAAGTTTGAACTTATAAGCAATCTGGTAGTGAGTAATTCAGCAACAAGTAATTAATTTTCTGCTTTCCCAAAGCCTGACCACCATCTCCAAGGCACATTCCAGGGATATGATGGAATATTGCTTGCTTGCTTAAATGAGTGCAACTCCAACAATAGACAAGAAGCTCAACATTATCCAGAACATTGTAGCCCACTTGATTGGGATTTAATCCAATGGCTTCAACAGTCACTCCATTCACCACTGTTGCACAGTAGCATCAGTTGATACTATCTGTAAGATTCACTGCAGTAATATACGAAGACTCCCTCAACAATACCTTCCAAACCCATGGTTTCTATCATCCAGAAGGACAAAGACAGCAGATTTATGGGATCAGCACCACAAAGGGATACAACATCCTGACTTGGAACCATATCAACATTTCATCATTGTCGCTGGGTCAAGTTCCTGGAACTCCCTTTCTAACAGCACTGTGGATGTGCCTACATCACAGATACTGAAACAATTCAAGAAGATAGCTCTCATTCACCTTCCCAAGGGCAATTTGGGATGTGATAAAGTCTGAGTCAGACAGTACACCCACTTTCCCAAGAAGCAATTAAAAAAAACTCAGATGCAACAGCAGAGGAGCAACTTGCTTAGTTGACCTCCTCACGCACATCTGTGGACTTGTGCCCAAATTGAGAGGGCTATCACAGAGAAGTCCAGCAGCAGTCAGTCTGCCAATTATATGCAGAGTATCGTACCTTTCAGACACGGGACACCATCATCGCCATCTCTACCACCCATGGTAGAACAGACACACCAGAAGTGGTAGCAGAGTGGTCAACATTCAGCAGGAGGTGCACCTGGGAGTCATTAACATTGAGTGTGGACACCATGAAGTCTCATGGTGCCAAGTCAAACACAGGCGAGAACATTTCTTGCTGACTATCACATACAGACCTCCCCACCTGTAGTTTTGGGTTTAAAAATGACATCTTCAAATCAAACATTCAGGGTTAATTGGTCATGGCAATAAACAAGTGAAGAAAATTGGAAAAGTATGTGATAAACATCCAAAATCAGCCTGTTTTGACTAGGACCAGCTATATGATATTCCAAGGTCTTTGAGATGTGTCCTGTTGTGAGGTTATATGGTGCCACCTGCATTTGTTTTTTAGCCTGTTCGAAGGATGGAAAAGTACCATAGTCATTACAGAAATGGAGATTCAGCACATAACCTTAGACCCAAAATAAGATTGATGTCAAGGACTTTTCCCCAGGCCTTGGACTTTTCACTATTGGACTGGGGTTTACAAGACCAGTGCCATGAAATCCGAATAGAGCTTCAAGTTCCACAGAGACTAAGACCTTCAGTGATAGAAGGCAGTGTGAGACAATACATGTATATTGTGTGGTTTTAACTAATAGATTTACTCATTATGTTGTGTAAACTCTAATATATATTATGTAGATCGAGCCAATAAATTTGCTTCATATAAAAGTACACATGTCTTCTTGTACGAATATTGATCAGACTTTAGTGAACCTATATTAGGTACTTTCAGCCTAACAATACATTACAACTTGACATTGGTATTTTGCCTTGTTGAATACCAGTCAGAGGATGCATGGAGGGGAACAAAGGTGCTGAATACATTCTGGGTGGAGGACCTCAATGTCTCTCACTATAAGTGGCTCAGTAGAACCACTACTGAATAAACTGGCCTAGACTGAAGGGCATCACTGCAAAACTAGGTCTGCAATTAGTGGTGAGGGGACAAAAAACACTCTGGAAAATCTTCCTCACTAATCTATCTATGGAATAAGCCCATTATATTTTTTGGTAGGAGTTGCAACCACACAGTTCTTATGGAGACAAAGATCCAACTTTCTACCAAGGACACCACCTATTCTGTTGTGCAGTACCTCCATGGTACACAGTGGAATAGATTTTAGTAAGAGCTAGTAACTGGGCATCAGTGAGGTCGATCAGCAACCATAGAATTGTATTTAACCACAATCTGTAAACTTCCTGGCCTGACAGCACTGTATCATTTCCATCAGAACAGCAGATCAAACCTGGTTCGATGAGGAGTGTTGGAGCAGCACCAGGCATATTGAAAATGAGGTGTCAACATGGTGAAGCTACAACATTAGACTAAATCCACACAAATTAGTTGAAGAAGAGTTAGCTGACATCCAACAGATCAGAAAAGCCCTGCCACATTCAGCCATTAGTGACGGTGGACAAGTAAACACATAATGGGTAGAAAAAAAAGGCTCCATGAATATTTCTAACCTCAATGATGAGGGAAACCATGCACAGGAATATGCAAGGCAAGGCTGATGCACTTGAAACTACATTCAGCCAGCAGTCACAAGAGAATTACTCATTTTAGCTTCCTCCTGGGATCCCAGCCTCACAGATACCAGTCTCTAGTCAATTCAATTCACTCCATGTGATACCAAGAAAGTCTGAAGGCACTGGATACTTCAAAGACTGGAGGCCTTGACAACTTTCCAATAATAGTACTGAAGGCCTATGTTCCAGAACTTGCCACCCAATTCAGTTGCAATGTTGACACCGATCTAGCAATATCGAAATTTATCCAGGCTCACAAGAAGCAGGATAAGTTCAATCTGACCGATTACTTCTTCACCAATCTACTCTTGATCTCAGCAAAATGATAGAAGATGGTGTCGACAATGATATGTCAACAATAGCCTGTTTACTGACACTCAATCTTTGCTCCACTGGATGATCTACTTCAAACCTCTTGGCCAAAACATAACCAGGATTACAATGATGAGGTAAGAGTTACTGCCCATGAAGTCAAGGCAATATTTGACAAGTGTGGTAAAAGGCGCCCTGGCAAAATCAAAATCAATATCAATTGGATTCAGGAGTGAAATGTTTTGAATGATTACAGTCCTACTGAGTAGAAAGAAAGATGATTCCAGTAGTTGGAGAGTAATTCTCTCAGCGCCAGGACATTCCTGAAAGACTTCCTCAGGGCAGTGTCCTAGGCCAAACGTCTTCAGCTGCTTCATCAATGGCCTTCCCTCCATCATAAGGTCAGAAATGGGGACGTTCACCAATGGTTGCACAATCTGCAGCACCATTCGCGACTCCTCAGATGCTGAAGCAGCCCATGTTCATATGCAGCAAGCCCTGGGCAATATCAAGTTTGGGTTGACAAATGGCAAACAAAGTCTCAGATAATAACTATTATTCGGACCCACTGGGAAAGCTTGTGTTGGAAATCAAGACCAATTAATTCCGGAGCCATCACAATTGTGAAAAAGTTTGATTGCCACTGAATTGCACAATTCCATCTAAATGTCTAATTCAGATTAAATGTTTATATGCCATTACGTTTGTATAGTTTACCAGCAAGCAACTGTTCTTAAAGAAAAAAAATCCTTAAATGTTGGTAATAAATAAATATGAATTACTAAAATAAAACACTGTGACACGTTCCCTTCTTACCTATCCACGTAAACACACAGACATAAAGATAGGTGGGAATGAAACAGGGATAATACAGTTTGATGGTGTCAATCTGGAGTACAGGATTCAATGAGATGTTTTAGTTTGATGCTTTCCAGTTTTCTTCAATCCCTTTTGAGTTCTTTGCTTGCTGCGACAAAGTTGTTTGCATTAATGTTCAATCTTCCAGTCACTGGTAGAAATTGATCTTTTCAATACATTTGAAGATTTCTTTTTTGCCTTCCTTTGACAGGGGTATTCAAAGAGAGTAGTTACAATACAAGAACTGCAACAATAGTTGGAAGCAATTGGATTTACTTGTGCGTTGTACACAGAGGACGGTAAGGGACATAGGGTAGAGAGAGAGAGAGAGAGCTATATTTTCATGCTTTCTCTTCAGAGATTAAGTTCTGTCTGCTACACTATCCATATAAAAGAAACTTTGGTCACCTGTTCAGGGGACAATCTAAACACTGGTGTTTATTTCATAGGAATAGAAGCAGGAGTAGGCCATTTGGCCTGTTGAACCTGCTCCACCATTCATTAAGATCATGGCTGTCTTACAGCCACAGTAACTGGCCTGTGGAAAAAGAAACAATCAAACTATTGTGACTGGGCAAATTCATCTTGGACATAAATAAGGGGAAATTATTTCCTTGGCTTCAAGGTCCCCAAACAGTACTTCAGGGCCAGATTTTCCAACAGTGTTCCTCCAATTTTCTTTCCAGCTGCCACATTAGATTAGATTAGATTACTTACAGTGTGGAAACAGGCCCTTCGGCCCAACAAGTCCACACCGACCCGCCGAAGCGTAACCCACCCATACCCCTACATTTACCCCTTACCTAACACTACGGGCAATTTAGCATGGCCAATTCACCTGACCTGCACATCTTTGGACTGTGGGAGGAAACCGGAGCACCCGGAGGAAACCCACGCAGACACGGGGAGAACGTGCAAACTCCACACAGTCAGTCGCCTGAGGCAGGAATTGAACCCGGGTCTCTGGCGCTGCGAGGCAGCAGTGCTAACCACTGTACCACCGTGCCGCCCTCATCTGTAAGTCACATTCTGTGACTTACAGATGAGGGGAGGTGATGGCCTAATGGTATCATTGTTAGACTGACATCCAGACATCCAGGTGATGGATTGTGAATTCAATAATAAAAGAAATCTGGAATTAAGAGTCTATGACCATGAATCCATTGCTGATTGATGGAAACACCCATCTGGTTCACTAATGTCCTTCAGGGAAGGAAACTGCCATCCTTACCTGGGTCTGGCCTACATGTGACTCCAGACCCACAGCATTGGGGCTGACTCTTAACTGCCCTCTGAGGCAATTAGGGATGGGCAATAAGTGCTAGCCTAGCCAGTGAGACCTTCATCCCATGAATGAGCTTTTTAAAAAACGCCATCGTCAGCCTGATTGAATAATTCAGTGAAAGGCTAAGTTTGCAAGGTGAGTGCAAGGTTAGGTTGCCAGGTAGATGGGGGTGATACGGTGTCAGGAGAAAGTGAGGACTGCAGGTGGAGATCAGAGTCAAAAAGTGTGGCACTGAAAAAGCACAACCAGCCAGGCAGCATCCGAGGAGCAAGAGAGTCGATGTTTCGAGCATCTGATAGAGTGCCAGGTAAGTAAGAGGGTGGGCTGTCAGGAAAGTAGGGTGACAGATGGATAGGGGTAAGATACCTGGTAGGTAAAGTGCCAGGTAGGTTGGGGTAATGTGCTCGTTAAGTAGAGTGGCAGGCAAGTAGGATGCCAGGTCAGTCAGGAGTTAAGGTGCCAGGGGCCTAGGGTGTCAGATGGGTAGGTTGCCAAGTAGGTCAGGTGACAAGGAAGCCACAACATGCTTAGGGTAGATCGATGTGGGCAGAAGATGTTGGTTCTTGTGGGGAGGGCGGATATGATGGAGTTGGGTCTGGGGGCAGGGTGGAAGGGGTTAAGGTCTAGCAATGGGGCAGACAGTGTCAGGTCTGGCAGGAGGGTTTGGGTCTGGTGGTGAGATAAGGGGCATAAGTCCAGCAGAGGGGACAGGTTGGAATTGGATTTAGATCTGGTGTCAGGCCAGGGCTAGTCAGTTCTGCCGCTGGCGGGGGGTTCGGGCATTAGATCTACTGGCAGGGTGGAAGTGGTCTGGACTGGGAGGCAAAGTGAGGTGCAATGGGTGTTGAGGACCTGGGGAGAGATAGAGGGATTGTATCAGTCTCAGAGGGATGGGTGTTAGTTCAGATCAAGGGTGTGTTGGGAATCTGGGACGATAAAGTTGGATGTTACATTGTCCGGTGGCAGGTCAGTTGAATAGTTCCTCCAGAGATAGACAAGGGTAATTCCTGAGTAAGTGCTTACTTAACGCAGCGGAACACTCTGAATGTTCTGATTTAAAAAGATCATTTCAGATGGTTCCAGGAATTGCCCAGCAGAATCCAAGGCACTTAGTTTGGAGTCTGAAACACAAGGATTCCCCAAAATCCCTATTTGCATCTCCCGTTGAGGATTCAAAAACTTACCTCCAGCAATTGGAACATCGAGGCCAATACTTTCCCATTCACCTTTGGCTTTGCAAGCTGCAGACAGTTCTCGTAAACCTGATTTCTTAAGAATTGCAGCCATCTTCTTTCCACCTTCCCTTTGATTCGAAGCAGCATTTTCCCACGCTTGGCTCACAATCCAAACATAAAGGAAATAACTAGTGCAGTCTTGACACTGTCTTGAAGAAGATAAACTTTAGCCATTTCCTTGTACGTTTCTTGACATCGTGACCACCATCTTCAAGGCATAAATTAAGAGAGCGATGAAATGCCCTCCACTTCTAGATAAGTGCAGCTCCAACTAAATCGAAATGCATCAATTCCATCCTGGCCAAAGCAACCCACTTGATGGGCACATCATCAACCATCTTGAACACTGACTCCCCTACCACCAATGCACAGTAGTAGCAGTGTGTACCAGCCACAAGACCTACTGCAGCAACTCACCCAAGTTTGTTTTTTGACAACACCCTCCAAGTTCGTGACCTCTTTCACCCAGAAGTATGGGAGCAGTAGTTGGAATGAAACACTGCAACTTACAAGTTGCCCTCCAAGCCATAGGCAATCCTGACGAGGAAAATGCTGCTGTTCCATCATCATTAGTTCAAAATCCCAGAACTATCTCAATAACAGCAGCATGAGTATCTACTTTGCAACAGTTCAAGACTGACACATCCTACACCTTCACAATGGCAGTTAGCAATTTACAACAAATGCTAGTTGATGTTGTGCCACTATAGTCTTACCAGACCATAAGGCTGCTTTGTCATTGAACAGTGACGACTTAACTTGAGTGCCACCACCTCTCAGGTAAGGGGAGTGATTGAGAAGGAGAGTGCTTCATGGTGACCCAAGGCAGTGCATAAATTGAACTCTCACTTTCAGTGTCAAACTGCTTCACAAAGCAACCATCCAGCCAACTGAGCTAAACCAACCCTCACAAATTCCAGTACCACCTGCACTGCTCACATCCCATGAATAAATAAAAGTAACTGGAAAGGCAAATATAAAAGGTGTTACTGCAGGAATCAGCTGTTTAGCCATTGCCACATGACTGAATATGTACAATTTGTGCTGTTCCCACACTCAATTATTAGCTTTTTAATTGTCACAAGTGTTCAGGTGCATGGTTCCATCATCTTTAGTGTCAACGTTTTTCAGCTTTCCCTCATGCCTTCTGATCTGTCACAGAAACCGCTAAGTATTCAGCTGTGGCTCACTCAGAACCACATTTGACTCTTTCTCGTCAGTAGATTGTTGGGCTCAATTCTAGCCCCTGTTGCCTGGGATTAGACTTGATATATCCTATCAGGGTGACAGAGACAGGATGAAGGGTCAAGTCTGCACATCCGATCAAGCGCTGGATTAGCAACTGCCTGGTTGGAAAGATACCCATTATAGGTGCAAAGGAAGCTTCATTCCTGACCGCAAATCCTGACCCTAAAAGCTTAAGCACCCATTCCAACAGGTTCAAAAACAGCTTCTTCCTTGCTGTTATTGGACTTCTGAATAGACTTCTCAGCTTTCAAATCTAATTTTGATCTTGTTTTTTGTACACACGCTTTGCAACCGTGGCTTTGTGTTACTCACTCCGTTCAATCACCCTATGATCTTTGTATATTTTGACCTGCTGAATTGCATGCAAAACAGATCTTTTCATTTCACTTAGGTACTTGTGACAATAATAAATCGAATCAAATCAAAAGCTATTACCAGGAGTAATGTTATGTTTCTCTTGCCTGTCTTTCAATGTCACAATGTAGTCAGGTCTAGTGATTTTCAATTTCAGTAGTAAATAATTTAATGTAGGGTTATTGCTGCAGCTACATTTACAGTGGGATATAAGTCACAACTTGGTGTGAATACGTGACTTGTGGGGTTCTGAGAAATTGTGGTGTAAAGGTCATCTCAATGCCCATTCACCACCATATGCCTAGACTTCATATGGCAGAGGGTTAATGCTATGATCATAACAATAGAATTGTAAAGGCTGCTGTTCTCAAAATCAGTCTTTATTATTCACTGAAAGTCAAATGATGCTTTTTAAAATATCGTTCATAAACAGATGGATGCAGCTATCTTTCCTGTCAGAGTTCTTTGTACATTTAGCCATAATTCGGTGGTAAGATTGGTTGACTGCCCCCAGTCATTGCTGTGTGAAAAACTTTTGTAGTCCCAACACCAGGAAAATGCTGTCAGCTCAAAAATTGGGAACAATTCAGTTTGGAAAAGCTTCAATCTTGTTAATGAATGATTTCAAAATGGTGGACTGCTGATTTCTGTGTCTGTATCACCTCCATATCATTAGAAGACAGGTGAGATGATATTACCACCATCCCAACATCATCCCATTTAAATGTTTTAACCAGCACAGAGAGAAGGGCAACACAGCTGACCTGAAAGCAGAAAATCCAGCTTTTAAGTTCCAAATCTTTTCTGAACTCCAGCGTTGCACTGTCAGAGGAGATGTTAAACAAATGCATATTCTACCTTCTCAGGCAGCCTCCACAATCCTAATACAAGAAAGGCAGCAAAGGTGTCCCTCAATTGCTGTTCAATAGCCTCCAATATTCACGTTCTCTGCTACTCATTGATCAAATTACTGTTTGCCGGGATCTGCTGTGTCCGAATTGGCTCCTGCATTTCCCTCATTACAACAGTGACTACACTTCATATGTACCTACTAGACTATAAAGAGCACTCAGACACCCTGAGACTGAGAAACATGGGACTTAAAAGCAATTTTTTTTTTATTGGTAGAAGCTACCATTATCTGGATCGGTATCATCAAGATTTTAAGCTGCAGTTAATCCTGAAAATAAAAACAAGACAAAATCTTTGCAAATGCTCAGCAGGTCAAGCAGCACTTGTGAAGAGAGGAACAAAGTTAATGTTTCAGGTTGACATCCCTTCACAAGAACTGAGGAACAATAAAAATGAAACAGGTTACCAGCCAGTAAAAAGAGGGAGAGCAAACAAGAGGGAAGCTCTTGGATAGGATGGAGAGCAGGAGAGATTAAATGACAAAAGCTGAAGTAAAGAAACAAAATAGATGGCCAATGAGGCTTGAACATTTGGACAGTAACCATCCAAATGCAAATCATCAAAATAAATAAAAACAAGAAACAACAACAACACCAGAGCGCCAGAGACCCGGGTTCAATTCCCGCCTCAGGTGACTGACTGTGTGGAGTTTGCACGTTCTCCCTGTGTCTGCGTGGGTTTCCTCCGGGTGCTCCGGTTTCCTCCCACAGTCCAAAGATGTGCAGGTCAGGTGAATTGGCCATGCTAAATTGCCCGTAGTGTTAGGTAAGGGGTAAATGTAGGGGTATGGGTGGGTTGTGCTTCGGCGGGTCGGTGTGGACTTGTTGGGCTGAAGGGCCTGTTTCCACACTGTAATCTAATCTAAATCTAAACAAGGGAAAAGAAATAAAATGGAGGTAGAAGTTGTGATCAAAACTGAGTGCAGGAAGTTTTAAAGAGTGCTGAGTGGGAAATGGGGTGCTCTTCCTCAGCCCTGTGTCAGGCTTCATTACAGCATTGTAACTGAATCCTGAACAGAAAGGTCAGAGTTGGTGCCAGGGGAATTAAAATGATAAGCAGCACGGAATTTAGGGCCAGACCTGCTAACTGCTTGGAGGTGTCCCACAAAGTGATTGCCCATTCTGCGTTTGATCTCCTCAACATATGGGAGACCATATTGTGAGCAGTGAACACAGCACATTACATTGAATTAAATGCAAGGAGATTGCCATTTCACTTGGAAACTTGTGCCCGGAGTCTTGCTGAGAAAGGAGGGAGTCATCTGTTGTGTTTGTAAGGGAAACTGCTTTCAAGTGAAAAACATCTCCACATTGATGCCTTTGCTCAGTTCTGATGAAGAGCCACCAGAACCTGAAATCCTGACAGTGTGGAAACAGGCCATTAGGCCCAACAAGTCCACACCAAAGGGTAGCCTACCCAGACCCATTCCCCTACTTTATTACTCAACATTTACCCTGACTAATGCACCTCGCCTGCACATTGCTGAAGACTATGGGCAATTTAACATGGCCAGTTCACCCGACCTGCACATCTATGGAAAGTTTCTCTCTCCATAAAAACAACCTGACTTGTGATTCTAGCATCTTATGTTATAATAGCGGTTTTCCAGCATTTACAGTGCACGACTTCAATGTTAATGGGAAGGGAAGGTAAGAGGATTGTCTTGCCTAAGCATCCAAAAGGCAGTTCAGAGTGAACATCAACCTTATTGCTGTGGGTCTGAAGTCATGTGGAGGCCAGACCAGGTAAGGACAACAGATTTCATTCTTTAAAAGACATTGGTGAAACAGATGGGCTTTTATGACAATCAATAATTATTACAGAGGAACCTCAATTATCTGCTATTCGATTATCCGAATATCAAATTATCCGGCAAGATCACAAGGTCCTGATGCTCGGCTAAAACTATGTTAACTGGCATTCGATTATCCAGAATTCGATTAACCGAACGAAATCCTGCCCACCTGTGTCATTCAGATAATCGAGGTTCCTCTGTATATGGTTACTATGAGGTAAAAACAATGACTGCAGATGCTGGAAACCAGATTCTGGATTAGTGGTGCTGGAAAAGCACAGCAGTTCAGGCTGCATCCGAGGAGCAGTAAAATCGACGTTTCGGGCAAAAGCCCTTCATCAAGAATAAAGGCAGAGAGCCTGAAGCGTGGAGAGATAAGTTAGAGGAGGGAGGGTTACTATTAGACTAATCTTTTTTTGTCAAAATTTTATTGAACACAAATTTCACCAGCTGTGGTGGAATTTAACACATGTTTCCAGAACATTACTCTGCGACCAGATTACAAGTTCAGTGACATTTCCATTCTGCCACTACCCTGTTCAGTTGAATGCCAAAGGGGTGGTGACATAATAAAGAAGGGAGTTTTAATGGGATAAATAAAGAGACTTAAGATGGATCTGCAAGATATGTACATTATTGTAGTAAAAGAACAGAGGGAGAGGAAACTATAGCAGATATCTGAAATGGTGCTTGTTAATGAATTCACATGGAAGTGAACAGAAAATAACTGCAATTATTACTATTGCTACCATAACTAATCATGATAATTTTCACTTACTTATCATTTTAATAGTTTTAATTACTAATTATCATCCCTAGTTCATATATCCATATATTCTAAACCATTCCCAGTCTCGGGGTCTGTGCTATTAACAGCACCATTCCATAACAACTATGTTGTCGTGAGAATGCTGTACTATACATGAGAGAATAAGCTGCTGGCTAACTTATAAACCATAGAACCAGCCTGGAAGCGTTAACAATGCTTCTGAGCTCCAGACCTCACAGAGATTATTTGAAGATGATGTGGTGCATCTTCAGAAAAGACACTTGGATTTCTGTGACGATGTCAGCAACCTCCACCTCGCTTCCCTCGCAGTAATGTTCGAGCAATGAACAGTTGAGTGTGTGATGCCCACTTTGTGTTCAGCCTGCAATCATAATGAACCTTTTGTCTTCACCTCTCAGAGTGCCCTATTGTCTGTTTGTATTTCTGTAGCTTGTATGAAACTCAGCATATGCAACATGTGAGTAAATCTGCGAAGTACACTGACATCCATGCTTTCTTGCTGACTAATATGCTGACAGAATTTTTGCTACGTGACTTCATTAGAATCTCAGGAAACTAGCTCCCTCTGGCTGGTCTGTATCACTTACTGCAGTCTTGAGGGAAACTTCAATAGGGCCAGCAACAAGCTGTCAGCCACTTGGATTTACATTGACGAACATCCATTACAAAGAAATCATTAAATTACTCTATTTATTTGAAGTGAAACTGTCTATGTTAGAATCATAGCGATCTATAGCATTGAGTCTGTGCCAGTCCAAAGTAACGACTAAATACATGAAGTATAATCCCATTTTCCATTGTTTCGCTCATAGGCTTGCATGTCTTGGCATCACAAGTGCACTAGGAGAAAGTGAGGCCTAAAGATGCTGGAGATCAGAGTCGAGAGTGTGTTGCTGGAAAAACACAGCAGGTCAGGCAGCATCCGAGGAGCAGGAGAATCGATGTTTTGGCAAGTGCACACCTAAATACTGCTTTATGAGGGTTTCTGCTATCCTGACTGGCTATGAGCTCCAGATTCTCATCATCCTCTGGGGATAAAAATATTTCTTTGTGCCCCCTCTAAACCTGCCCCTTACCCTAATCTATGCCCTGATAACTCCACCAAGGGGAAAAGTTTCATCCTGTTTCCCCTATCTCTCACCCTCACAGTTTTGTACGTTTCAATCATGTCCCCCCTCAGTCTCCTCTGCTCCAAGGAAAACAAGCCCAGTCTATCCAATCTCTTTTCATAACTAAATCTTTCCAGCCCAGGCAACATCCTGGTAAATATCCTCTGCACTGGTGTATTGTGAATGTTGCACCGAAAGGCACAATGTGTCAGGAGTGTTAAACTGAGAGGCACAGTCTATCAAGGGTGTTACACTGAGAAGTTAGTTTGTCAGAAGTGTTAAATTTAGAAGTATAATTAGGAGTGTCACGCTGAGAGACACATTTTACTGAGAGGCATGGTGATGATGTCATGATTAGTACTCTGCATTGTGGCCGCAGCATCCTTGGACTTGAATCCGAATCACAGCAGGACGTGTTCTCTCTACTTCATTTGATGGACAGCATGGTAGCTCAGTGGCTAGCACTGCTGCCTCACAACACCAGGGATCCAGGTCGATTCCAGCCTTGGGCAACTGTCTGTGTGGAGTTTGCACATTCCCCCCAGGTCTGCGTGGATCTCCTCTGGGTGCTCCAGTTTCCTCCCACACTCCAAAGATGTGCAGGTTAGGTGAATTGGCCATGCTAAATTGCCCCATAGTGTACAGGGATGTGTAGGTTAGGTGTATTAGACAAGGGTAAATGTAGAGTAATATGATAGGAGCAAGGTTCTAGGTGGGTTACTCTTCGGAGGGTGGCACCAGGATACATGAACATCAACTAGCCACAAAAAGACATGACCCACTCTCACTAGTAACCTTACATACAGATGAGGAAGAACACCACTTCGACTGGGACAACATATCCACCTAATGACAAGCCAAACACAGACACAGATGAGAATTCCTGGAAGCATGGCATTCCAACCGAAACTCTATCAACAAACACATTGACTTGGATCCCATTGACCCCCCCTTGAGAAAAAGAACAGAAAATGTCATTATCACAGGAAATGACATCACCATGGAAAATGACATCACCAACCCAAGGAAACCTAGACACAAAAATAGAAAGTGGGCCACACCACCAGTGCTTCATTCAGAGGCTCACTGATGACATTACCTAGTAAGGTGATGAAACGGCTGAAAACAAATCTTCCAGCTCCAAGACCAAACCTACATCTAGAACCTCAACCTGAGCTACAAGTCTTCTCAAAACTTGCTTACTTAAAGAGTATTTGCTATTTATTACAATTAGACTCTAGCTACTAGTAAGCTTGATTTTTAAACAAACAGATGCTGTAGACTAAGGATAGATTTTTATGATCATATTACTCAAGTGACACAAGGATTGATTTGCCTCAGTTATTAGACTGAAGCCAAACTCTTAAACAGAGAAAGAGTTGCTTGTGCGGGGCATGAATAGGGTAAATAGATAAAGTCTTTTCCCTAGGGTCAGGGAGTCCAGAACTAGAGGGCATAGGTTTAGGGTGAGAGGGGAAAGATATAAAAGAGACCTAAGGGGCAACTTTTTCACACAGAGGGTGGTACGTGTATGGACTGAGCTGCGAGGAAGTGGTGGAGGCTGGTAAAATTGCATAATCTAAGAGGCATTTGGATGGTATATGAATAGGAAAGTATTGAAGGGATATGGGCCGGGTGCTGATAGGTGGGACTAGATTGGGTTGGGATATTTGGTTGGCATGGACGGGTTGGACCGAAGGGCCTGTTTCCGTGCTGTACATCTCAAAGACTCTTTGAGTCTATAGCATCCTCTTATCCACATTTCAATCTTCTTTTATATCCAACAAATAAAACAGATGCCCCTCTGTGTTGTAGGTTAGTCTGGTATGGTCTCCTTCACCAGGTGGGGTAAAAGCAATCAATCTTCCCAGGATGTTACTATCACTACCTTTATCATTGTCTGTCATACACTGTCTCCCCCAAAGCCTTCTTAGAATCTTTTGTTTACACTGGAATTCTACTGACATTAGAGTCTAAGCTGCACAAGGTTCACACCATACAAAGTTGAAACCTCAACGTAACATTCCTAATCCATTGTGTTACATGCATGACTTGCTGTGCCTCTATGTTTAGTACATCTGAGATACTATCCACTCAAAGAGACACTCTACTTCTAGTAGGAATGTATAATTTAATCTTTAGATTCTATGACTCTAGACCCCTGAACTGATGGAAGTCTGAAGGCTTCTCACTATCTTGTTCTCAACTCCAAGTCATTCAGCTACCTCATCACATAGTTAATAGCAGGGAGAAGGTCATTGTCATTGATAATTGGTCACTAGTCCACAGACCAATCAGGTACATGTTGCCAGTCAAACCTCTGTCTACACAACCATTTAGCTCCAGATTGTCTGCAAATACGTTCCATTCTGTGATTCACAATGAGTACAAGATTACTAGCCTTCAAAACATGCAGCAATCCTTTGGTGATCCTTGGGTTTAAAACAGGGCTTTTCTCATTTCAGTTCACAATTAAAATAACAGGAAAATAAAGAAGAAACACCAACTTTACAATCAGGAATGTTACTCAATGAGGCACAGTCAATCAGCATTGAATTGCTACATTGATACAGTGTAGCAAGAAGCTTACAGGCAGAGATATAGTCTATCAGTGGTGTTACATTGAGTTATACACCATAACAAGAAGGTCACAGTCAGGGCCACAGTCTATCAGGAATATTATATTGAGTGATACAGTGCATCAGGATTGCTATGCTGAAAGACAATGACTATCAGTAATGCTGTATCGAGTAATACAGTGTATCAAGAGGGTTATAGTGAGAGCTATAGTAGATCAGGAGTGTTAGATTCACAGACATAGTGTATCAGGAATGTTGCACAAAGAGGCGCAGTGTATCAGAAATTTTACGCTGAGAGGCACAGCATATGAAGAGTTACATTCAGAGGCGCACTATGTCAGTTATGTTACATTCAGAGACTCAGTCTGTCAGGAGTGAATCACAGTGTATATGGGGAGGCATTAGTAATATTATCACCAGACGATGAATCTAGAGGCCCAGGTAATGTCCTGGGGACCTGTGTTTAAATCCTGCCAAGGCAGATGGTGGAATTTGAATTGGTGAAATACAATTGAAATTGAATTCAATAAAAATCTGGAATTAAGAATCTAATGATGACCATGAATCCACTGTGAGACAAACCCATCTAGTTCACTAATGTCCTTTAGGGAAGGAAACTGCCATCCTTACCTGCTCTGGCCTACATATGACTCCAGACCCACACAATGTGGTCGACTCTTAACTGCCATCTGGGATGGGCAGTAAATGCCAAATGAATATATAAAAAAAGAGTTTTACATTCAAAGGCATGTTACATTGAGAATCGCAGTATTCTAGGTGTGGTACTTTGATAGACATAACGTATCTGGAGTGTTACACTGACAGACACATTTTCTGCTGAGAGACATGGTATATCAGGAGTGTTACATTGAGAGATATAGTGTATCAGAACTATGACACACAGAGATGCATTATATCAGGAGAGTTACATTGAGTGAATCAGGTGTGTTTTGCTGAGAGGCAGAATATATCAGGAATTTGACTTCAAAAGCCATGGTATACCTATAGAGAGCCACAGTGTATCAGGAGTTATATATTGAGAATCAGTAAGAAGTGTTGAGTGCCCCAAGACCTACTTCCCTTATCAGAAGGGAGAGTACTGAGGATGGAAGTGAAATCAGAAGCAGAAGCAGTGGTGTTTCCATTGCAAAAAAAATTGGGATACAGTTTTTCAGAATGCAGGAACCTGAGGGGTAAACCCATGGGAATTATTGGCATTTGTATGGATGAATCGCAAAGGAAGATCAAAATGAAAAGGCCGCAGATCAGATTGTAGCTTGAAGTACAACTAACAGAGGGAGTCACTTCTCTGAATACAGACGACATACATGGGGTAGATGAGAAATATAAGTTTTTTTCTGCAAAGGAAAAATAATGCCCCCCTCCCCCGATCAAAGGAAACATTCCAGCCCATAACTACATCAAGGTATACAGGGGCTATTCAAATACTCTTTCTACTTTCTTGTAGAGAGTTCAATGAATATTTTGGAATAGGAGGAGAACATTTCCCAGTTCTGTTGTGCAAGGTCGAATTGGATTGTGGCTTGTTGTCTGGTCAAGTGTTACTCTTTCGGCGGGTTGTTACTCATGCCCCCCTACACATTAACAGCACAGAGATGGAACAAGTGGGGAGTGTCAAGCTCCTGAGAGTGGTCATCAACAACAAGCTTTCTTGGACTCTTCATGTGGATACACTGGTTACAAAGGCCCAACAACGTCTCTTCTTCCTCAGGCAGCTGAGGAAATTTGGCATGATGGCGAATACCCTTGCCAATTTTTTAATAAGTGCGCCATTGAGAGCATTGTGTCTGGATGTATCATTACCTTGTATGGCAACTGTACCATTCAAGATTGGACACGGTTACAGAGAGTGGTGAAGTCGGCCTGGACAATCACAAAGACCAACCTCCCATCTATTGAAACCATTTACCAGGCCCACTGTCAAGGAAAGGCCACCAGCATTTTCAAAGATCCATCCCACCCTGGCAATATTAGTCTACAACCTCTACCATCGGGGAGAAGGTACAGAAGCCTGAACACGTGCACCAGCCGGTTTCAAAACAGTTTCTACCCTAATGTTGTTAGAATATTGAATGGACTCACAAAATCTTAACATTCACCTGTACCTGTGTTTTTGTTTTTACTGCTGTTTACCTATTATTTACTATCTATGCTACTTAACAATGTAACCTGCCTGTATTGCTTGCAAGACAAAACTTTTCACTGTGTCTCAGTACACGTGACAATTAATTCAATTCAAGTCAATTCAATTCTGAGTAGTTGAGAAAATACCATTGGAAGGAATTGAATTACTTCTGGGTTATGATTTGGCAGGAGTGAAAGTTATAACTTTGCCTGTAGTCCATAAGATGATAAGACATTGGAATAGAAATTAGGCCATTCTGCCCATCAAATCTTTTCCATCATTCAGTCATGGCTGATAAGTTTCTCAACCCCATCCTCCCACATTCTCCCCATAACCCTTGATCCCCTTGATACTCAAGAACTTTTCAATTTCAGTCTTATATATTCTAAACGACCTGGCCTCTACAGCCTTCTGTGGCAATGCATTCCATAGATTCACCACTCTCTGGCTGAAGTTTCTCCTTATCTCTTTTCTAAAAGGCCTTCCCTCTACTCTAAGGCTGTGCCCTCAGGTCCTAGTCTCTCCTACCAATGGAAATATCTTCCCAACATCCATTCTATCCAGGCCATTCAGTATTCTGTATGCTTCAATAGATTACCCCTTTTAACCGTCTAAACTCCATCAAGTATAGAGTTGTCGAATGTTCCTCATATGTTAAGCTTTTCATTTCTGGGACCATTCTCGTAAACCTCCTCTGAACATTTTCCAGGGCCAGTATATCCTTCCTGAGATATGGGGCCCAAACTGCATGCAATACTCCAAATGTAGTCTGATCAGAGCCTTACAGAGCCTCAGAAGTACATCCCTGCTTTTATATTCAAGTCCTCCCAAAATAAATGCCATAATTGCATTTGCCTTCCTAACTACTGACTCAACCTGCAAGTTTACCTTGAGAGAATCCTGGACTAGAACTCGCAAGTTTCTTTGCACTTCAGATTTCTGAATTTTTTCCCCATTTAGAAAACAGTCCATGCCTCTATTCTTTCTACCAAAGTGCATGACCTCACACTTTCCCACATAGTACTCCACCTGCCACTTCTTTGCCCACTCTCCTAACCTGTCCAAATCCTCCTACAGCCTCCCTGCCTCCTTCTGCTACCTGTACCTCTACCTACCTTTGTATCATCTGCAAACCTAGCCAGAATGCCTTCAGTTCCTTTATCTATAGCGTTAATGTATAAAGTTTCCAACCCTGAGCCTTGCGGCACATCACTTCTTACCAGCTGCCAACCGGAGAGGGACCCTTTTATCCTCACTCTCTGCTTTCTGCCAGACAGCCAAGCTTCTATCCAAGCTAGCTCCTTGCCTCTGACACCATGGCTCTTACGTTACTCAGTAGCCTTCTGCGAGGCACGTTGTCAAGTGCCTTTTTGAAGTCCAGGTGGATAACATCCATTGGCTCTCCTTGGTCTAACCTGCTTGCTACTTCCTCAAAGAATTCTAGCAGATTTGTCAGGCATAGCCTCCCCCTTGATCAAACTGTGCTGACTTTGCCTTATTTTACCATATACTTCCAAGTATTCAGAATTTTAATCCTTCACAATGAATTCCAGGATCTTACCCATGACCAAGGTTAGGCTAATTGGTTTGTAACTTTCCATCTTTTGCTTTACTCCCTTTTTAAACAGGGGTGTACATTAGTGATTTTCCAGTCCTCTGGGACCCTCCCTGATTCTAGAGATTCCTGCAAATCACCACTAACACCTCCACCATCTCTTTAGTTATCTCTCTTAGTACTCTGGGGTGTAGTCCATCTGGTCCAATTGATTTATCCACCTTAGGACCAATCAGTTTTTCTTCCACCTTATCCTTGGTGATGGCCACCATATTCAGCTCTGACCCTCACGCTCATGAATTTTTGAGATATTACTTATGTCTTCCACCATGAAGACTGACTCAAAGTTGTCATGATTTGGAGATGCCAGTGTTGGACTGGGGTGTACAAAGTTTAAAATGACACAACACCAGGCAGCAAAAATTTATTGCTATAAATTCTGTGTCTTAAAATTGTGTACTCCACAACCACCTGATGAAGGAGCAGCACTCCAAAAACTCATGCTTCCAATTGAACCTGTTGGACTCTAACCTGGTGTTGTGTGATTTTTAACTTTGACTCAAAGTAATTATTAATTTCCTCAGCCATCTCCTTGATCCCCCCTACTATCTCGCCAGTGTCACTTTCCAATGGAGCAATGTCCACTTTGCCTCTCATTTGTCCTTTAAACATTTAAAGAAACTCTTATAGTCTTCTTTGTATTACTGGCTAGCTTACCCTCATATTTAATCTCCTCCCTCCTTATTTCTTTTTTTGTTGCCCTCTGTTGGTCTTTGTAAGCTTTCCAATCCTCTGACTTCCCACTGCTCTTTGTCACATTAGTTTTCTCTTTTGCATTTATGCCTCATCCTCATCCTTCCTGTACCATGCTTCTTTTTCTTTGGAATGTATATCTGCTGTGTCTCCTGAATTACTCCCAGAAGCTCCTGCCATTGTTTTTCCACTGTCTTTCCTTCTAGGCTCCTCTCCCAATCAATCCTACCCAGTTCCTCCCTCATGCCTCTGTAGTTGCCTTTATTCAGCTGTAATACAGTTACCTCTGATTCTATCTTCTCCCTCTCAAATTGCAGAGTAAATCCAATCAGACTATGGTCACTGCCTCCTAAGGGTTCCTTAACCTTAAGCTCGCTTATCAAGTCTGCCTCATTGCACAACACTAAATCCAGTATTGTCTGTTCCCTAGTGGGCTCCACCACACGCTGCTCCAAATAATCATCTCGTTAATTTTCTCCAAGTTCCTTCTCTTGCAATCATGTAAAGTTATGTAAAGACCAAACGACACTCAGGACACAGAACTATCGTTTGAATAGGTTATCGGTAATTTTTTTCATTGTTTAGTAATGGCTAAAATGCATTGATTTTAGTAAGGCCTTTGACAAGGTCACACTTAGTAGAGTTGGTTAGTGAGGTTAGATCACATGGGATCTAAGGAAAGATAACCAATTGGATGCAAAATTGGCTTGATGGTAGAAGACAGAGAGTGGTAATAGAAGATTGTAATTTGGACTGGAGGCCTTGTCCAGCAGTGGGCCATAAGGATCAATTCTGCGTCCACTGTTATTCATCATTTATATCAATGATCTCAATGAGAATATAGGTGGTCTGGTTAGGAGGTTTGCAGATGTCACCAAAATTGGTAGTACAGTGGACTGTGTAGAAGGTTATATAAGAGTCCAGTGAGATCTTGATCAGATGGGCTAATGAGCTGAGGAGTGGCCATTGGAGTTCAATTTAGATAAATGTGAAATGTTGCATTTTGGTAAGGCAAACCAAGACAGGACATATACAGTTAATGGCAGGACCCTTGAGGGTGTTGCTGAGCAAAGAGACCTAGGGGTGCAGGTAAATTGTTCCTTCAAAGTGGAGTCACAGGTAGACAGGATGGTGAGGAAGATGTTTGGCACGTTGGTCTTTTTTGGTTAGAGTATTGAGTATAGGAGTTGGGATGTCATGTTGTGGCTATACAAGACATTGGTAAGGCCACTTTTGGAATACTGTGTTCAATTCTGGTCTCCCTGCTATAGAAAAGTTAGTGTTAAAGTAGAAAGGGTGCTGAAAAAATGTACAAGGAGTAAATTTCATCCTGGAGTGTCAGAGGCTGAGACGTGACCTTCGGGAGGTTTATGAAATCATGAGGGGCATAGTTCAGGTGAATAACTACGGTCTTTTTTCAAAGGTAGGGAACTTCAAAACCTGAGGGCATAGGTTTAAGTTAAGAGGGGAAAGATTTAAAAGGGACCTGAGAGGCAACTCCTTCACGCAGAGGGTGGTGCATGTATGGAATGAAATGCCAGAGGAAGTGGTAGAAGTGGGTACAATTACAACACTTCAAAGAAATGTTACAGGTACATGAATAGGAAAGGGTTAGAGGGATATGGGCCAAGTGAAGACAATAGGACTAGTTCAGTTAGGATATCTGGTTGGCATGAACAAATTGGACCAAAGTGTCTGTTTCTGTTCTCACTGACTCTATGACCTCTCAGAGGTCCCAGTGATAATGTGAGTGGATGTTTGCGTAGTTGGTGCTCCATTTAAGAAGGAGGGTATTCAGAAGAAGTGCTTGGCATGTCTTTGTTATTTAAGACTCAGGATATTGAGAAATCAATATTGAGTAAGTCAGTATAGACAGCTCAGTGAGGCAGAGCTGAAGGAATTCTAGGATGTTATTATATTCAAACCAGAGTTCACATGAGGAAGTACAGACATCTTTACAGACCTGCAGATGAAGAATGGATAAAAGTTCATCCATTAGTGGTCCTGCTCAGATTTTGTAAGGAGATATTGGAAGTGGCACATGAGATTCTTATAGAGTGTGTATAGAAACCTGGACAATGCAGGCATTGATAAACAGGTATCTTACATGGCCAAGACTTCATAAAGATGTAATGCAGTTCTGTATTACATGTTATACAGCATAATGTGGTAAGAATACCTCATCATGTAATCAGACTAGCATCTTTGAGATCTATATCAGAATGATTTAGTTGAATGCTTATTGATTATATCGGAGCATTATTAAAAAGAAACACAGACATGAATATACCTTTATAGAGGATTGGTTTATGAGGACAGATTGATTCAACTGGGACTATACTCATTGGAATTTAAAAGAATGCAGGTCAATCTTATAGAAACATATAGAATTATGAAGGGACTTATGGAAGCAAGGAGGTTTATTCCACTGGCTGGTAAAACTAGAACTAGGACATAGCCTCAAAATAAGGGGGAGCATGCTATGGTCTGAGTTGAGGAAGATCTTCTTTACCCAAAGGGTTATGAATCTGTGGAGTTCCCCGCCCAGTGAAGCAGTTGACGCTGCCTTATTGAATGTTTTTAAGGCAAAGATAGTTAGATTTTTGGACAGAAAAGGAATAAAAGTGAGTGGAAGGGTAAGTGGAACTGAGTCCATGATAGGATCAGCCATGATCTTATGGAATGGTGGAGCAGGCTCCATGGGTCAGATGGCCTACTCCTGTTTCCAGTTCTTATGTGCTTATAGCCTGATTCCAAAAACCTTTAACTTTGGGATGATTACAGCCAGGGTAGGCGTGGACCGTTAACTCAGGTTTTTACTTGTAATGGACTACCAATTGAGTTACAATCTGGTCAGGGCTCTAACTTTCTGCCTAAAGTTTTCCAGGAGGTCATTTGTAGTTTTGGCATACACCAATTGAATGTCATCCATAAACATAAGGAACTTTGGAGAGGGATCAGTAAACTCTCAAAAACATGATTAACGCATTCTGTCACAAATACCCACAGGATTGGGACAAAGAATTAGATTTATTACTATTTGCTATCAGAGATTCCCAGCATGGATCTATCAGGTTTAATCCATTTGAGTTAGTTTATGGTCATGAGATTAGTAGTATATTAAATTTGATTAGGGATAAGTTCATGAATGAAAAGGACGAAAACTCAGTGTTGAATTTCCTGTCCATGTTTCTGGAATGACTTACAGAAGCATGTAAGGTATCATAAAAACATTTAAACTAAGCAAAATCAAAAAAAAAAGGCAGATAACATTCATCAAGTAGAACATTTCAAGCAGGAGATGAAATATTGGTACTGTTGCCTATACAAGTTGAACCTCTGAAGGTGAAATTTATCGTCTGCACAAATTCATTGGAAGGGTTCGTAAAGTGACTCATCTAATATATACTCCTGACCTTGGGAAGAAGAATCTGTTAAGTCACATAAACAGATTGAAAACAATAGCATTGTAGGGGATAAAGATAAGGATGAACAAGTGTGTCAGGTGGTAAGAGTAGTGGAAGATTAGTAGAGTGAGTTAGTATGAAAGGTAGGTAGTTCTCCAAACGGTTCAACTAGCTAACACTGAGTTAGACACTGTTCTCATATCGAGAGAGAAAATGGGAGGCTATTGTGAGACTACTGAGGAAATGTAAGTCACCTGTAGAGATATACCTGCATGTACTACATTAGCTAGCCCTGATGTGGATGTAGGAGAGTGATAAAACAGCATCCTTATTGGTTGAGCATAGGAGAATGAGCTCAGGTGAAAACCTGAGATTCTTTACACACTGGAAAACCATTTGACTAAAAGCAGCTGAGTTCACTCGTATGTTTTGTCAGAAATTTGAGTGTAACTTTAGCACAACAGCTGCACCTTTAACAAGATTGTTATAGGACAAGCAAACCTGATATGGTCAGCAGAATGCCAAGTGGCCTTTGAGAATCTGAAGGCAGTCCGAATAAATAAACCAATGGTAGCCACCTCTGATTTTTGAAACCCTTTCAAAATGGGGATTGATACCCATGGATTGAGAGAATGGGATTTGTCTTGTTGCTGCCTGATGAGTTGGGAACAAAGGAACCAGTGGAATGCTTCTCCAGAAGTTTGAACCAGAATTGGAGGCAGTGCTCTACTATGGAGGAAAAGGCTTTAGATTTGTTGTTGGCTCTTCACAACTTCAATGTCTATGTCCAACACATGAACAAGGAGACGTTAACCTACACTGACAACAATCCAATGGCCTTCATTAAAAAGTCTGAAACTCAGAATGTGATTCAGAAGGAGTGTTTTTGTTGAAAGCATTAATGTCAAGATTATTTACATTGCTAGAAAAGATGATGTAACTGCTGATGCATTGCTCCAAGTATAAAATATTGGAAGGAGTTAAAGCTTTGAGAAATGCTAAGATTGTGGAAGGTTATACAAGGGGAGAGGAAGAATAAATGGATGCAAGTCTCTTTGTGCAGATGGCAGCAGAGTTGGACATGCCTGCTGGAGATCCTCTGCTCCACCCGTTTTTTTTCTCTTTTCTTTTTCCTTTCTTTTCTTTCTTTTCAGTTCTTCTCCTCCCTTAGCATCGGTGGTGAAGCCCGGAGCTGCGGCAGGCCTGGGCAGCAAGTCCAGGACCAGCAAGCCTGGAAACGCATGTGGGCTACGTGTCCCAGAGCAGCGCGTGGGAAGCAGGCCCCGTGAGCAGCACACCCGGGCAGAAACTAGTGTGAGGGAGACAGTTTTGAAACTTACCTGGAGCAGCTGAGTGCCGGTATGGAACCGCCTGGAAATTTGGAGCGGAGGGGAGACGTGGTGTGATGCGAGTGGTCAGACAACGTGTCGAGGCCCTGCACTGAGCTGCTGCAATGTAACATTTATTTGAAATTTCCTGCCATACTATAATGATGTCCTATTTTTAACTTATCTTTCAACTCTGTAAAGCAACGCAACTACTTTTATTCCTCTGCTGTATCCGAGATTTGTACCTCAGTACCTGTACCTGAGGTGTTGCCATAAGAGGCAGACATGATAAAAACTTTTCACTTTACTCCTACAATGGAGTACATGTGACAGTAAAGGATATTCTGTTCTATGTTTTTATTTTATTTTGTAATGAACTGCTTTTTGAAATGGTGTTGCTTGCCTTTTAACAGTGGAAGCAGGGAAAGGCCTTTTTATTTTCATTTTTCTGTATTTTTAGTTGTGGACTGAAGTAGAAAAAGAACTGTTTTAAAGTCAAGGATTATTGAAGGAGTGCTGCATGTTTTCGAAAGCAAGTGGCCTGACACTCATTGTTGGTCCTGTTTACGAAGTTTGCTGGTACAAGCTGGAGTAGGACAAGGTGCAGAGTGTTGGAACCAGGGGTGGGTTCAAATGGAGATTCAGCTTCCGACATGTAGTCGACCCTGTGAACAGGGATCACTGAACTGCTTTTCTGGTTTGTCCCTCCACTCAAGACACCCATGTTTTATTTTACCCTATACATGTCAGTCTGTGTGCAAGCCGAAAGGAGAGCTCATCAGGAGATTAGTATTTCAACTAGTAGAATTATATGCTAATGGATCATAATTGTTTACTAGCCTCTAGTTACTTGTAATAAATAGTCATTCTTGTTAAATATAGAAACCTTACCTATGCTTTCTACCAACCCACATCTGAAAGTCAAGTACATTTTGGAGTTCTGTGTATCCTTTTCAAATTTTTAACTTTTGTCACATCTGCAGAAATAGCAGAGTTTGATTTCCAGCGTGGTATGACAGGAATAGAACATCGAAAGACACAGTGTACAAGAAATATTACAGAGAGACTAAAACGTTCCATTGAGAGGCACAGTATATGTGCAGCATTATTTGGGGGGCACAAGAGTATTACATAAGGAGGCATAATATTTCAGAAGGATTACATTGAATAACACAGTGTAGCGTGGGTGGTACATTAAGAGGCACAGACTATCAGGAGTTTTACATGGAGAGGTACAACGTATCAGATGTATTGGACTGAAAGACATACTGTTTTAGTAGCGTTACTTTGGGAGGCTCAGTATATCAGGAGGATTATATCAGGAGGGTTATATCAGGAGTGTTACACTGAGACATATAGTGATATAAGCAGCATTACATGAGAGCCACAGTATATCAGGGATATCGTATTTGATAATCACAATTAACTAGGAGTGTTACACTGACAGTCACAGTTAACCACAGATCATCAGTAGTGCTATATTGAGAGGCACAGTATATCTGGAGTTTTACACTGAAAGGCACAGTGTTTTACACTAAATGACTGTATCAAGAATCTGATATTGAGAGGCACAAAATACCAGGGGTTATTACATTGCTGGCCATGGTGTTTCTGAATATGAAATTGAGAGAGATGGTATATCTGGAGTGTTTCTTTGAGAGACATAGTGTACCCGCAATGTCACAGTCATTTACTAGTTGTACTGTTGTATTGCATTCTTTATTTATCAGCAACTATCGGGACCAATCATGCCAGGAAGAGACAGAGAGCTTAATAACAGCTATTAACACTGAGACTACATCAGGGAAAAATGGTTGCTACCTATAATTAAAGAACTTGCAAAGCATTCATAGCAAGATAGATTAATTAATGGCATAAATGGAGTTAAACAAATGTGATCTTGTCACCAGTACTCAGTCATATGTAGTTAAGTGGTTGTCCAAAGCTGACATTTTATATTACAAATTACCTGACTTTAAGGAAAGACAGTGGAAACTGAAAAGTTGGTTTTGTAGCTGAACTGTTAAAGGATGAGATAACTGAAATGATAAAGCGCCTTATCCCAGAAAATCAGAATGCAGAGCCAGTATGCGTTAGAACTAAGAAGAAACAAAGAGCAGAAAACACTGCTGGGAATTGTTTATGTATCCCTGAACAGTAATCCCTCGGTGCTGAATAAGCAAACATTGTCTGATTACAGGAATGCATAGCAGTAACAAAAATCATAGGGAGATTTAAACGGCATAAAAACTGGGCAAACCAAATTGGCACAGGTTGCTTAGAGGACAAACTCTTGCAATGTATTCAAAACATGCTTTTTTTAGAACATTATGTTAAGGGACAATTACACGCCAGTGTATTTTGGATCTAACATTGTGTAAATGAGGCAGGGTTAATTAGTGATCT
This sequence comes from Chiloscyllium plagiosum, assembly GCF_004010195.1. Classification (NCBI taxonomy): domain Eukaryota; kingdom Metazoa; phylum Chordata; class Chondrichthyes; order Orectolobiformes; family Hemiscylliidae; genus Chiloscyllium; species Chiloscyllium plagiosum. The sequence continues at coordinate 80,847,067 of NC_057720.1, read as the reverse complement.
TATAGGAAAGTGTCCTCTGGGAAAGAGTGATCAAAATGTGATAGAAATTTCAAAGCAAGTTTGAGATTAATGTTAAGATTGAAACTACAGGCTTTAAATTGAAACACAGCAAATTAAAAGACACATTAGCTGAGTTAAATAGGAAAGTTAGTGCGAACAGAATGGCAGAAAGTAAGCAAAATTATTCAGCAGTTGGCCCAACTCTCAATGAAAAATTAGAAAAATATAAAAAAACAGCATGGGAAAACTGATACAACTGTGATTAGCAAGGTCGGTTGAAGGTGACTTTGCATTAAAACGCAAGGCTTACAAAAAAGAACAAGAGCCTTGAAATTGCCAGTTTTGAAGGAAAGTCAGCAACGAGGCAAACGTTATGAAAGGAGATTTGCAGCAGCATACGGCTAGATTAACATGTTGGTTATACTCGTCCAACTGGTGGAGGCCAGGAACGAGGTCATACTTCCACTAGGGAGCAAGGAATCTATGAATGAACCTTGGAAGGCAGTGGGAACAGCGAATAAAGGCATTTAATGCCCACAGTGGCACAGCGAGGGCATGGCAGCAGGGCTAAAAGAGTTTTATTGTCTACACTTGCATGGTCAAGTTGACTTTAAGCCTTGTGCATTGTGTGCCATCTATCCCTTACACTGCACCACACCCCAATCACTCATCCGGCAACACACACTGGCACTTCAGGTCTCATCTCTAATGTCACTATACCAAACCTCACCGACTGCACATTCATATTGAGACATCTCTGCAAACCTACAGTTATTAACAAAAGGAGGTGTGCTATCATTGAGGATAGAATTTTAAAGGAGTCCGAGCAGAGATGTGTAGCAGACCCAAGCAACAAATTCAGCAAGGCCTACCTTGGCATTGCGGTCAATATGTGCTTCCTTTCATAAGTTAAAAATCACACAACACCAGGTTATAGCCCAACAGGTTTATTTGGAAGTACAAGCTTTCAGAGCACTGCTCTTTCATCAGGTAGCTAGTGAAGCAGGATCATAGGACACAGAATTTATAGTAAAAGATCCAACTGATGAGATGTGTTGAACAACCCTAGATTGTGGTTTAGACCTTCTCTAAGTGGAATGGCAAGTTCCTCACAAGTCAGCGGCGAAATGCTAGAGGATGGTTATTTTCCACCATTACAGACTTTGTTAACAACTCAGACTCATTAATATTCAGCCCTCCAGCTGATCAATCTTGCCAAACAGGCTCAAAGTCATGTAAACCCCAACAAAAGGAAGCCAGGGTGTGCACCTGGTGGATTCAGTTTGCTGCTTGCTCTGAATGCTTCCTGTGTCACGTCCAGTCAAACCCCATGAGCTTGGGGCACCAGCCATTTGTATCCCTCACCCACAGACATTGACATTTGCCATCTGCCAAACCATCACTACCATCCTGGCACTTCTTTGATGCACTGGCAGTGTACTTTGGAAGCATAGATTTGCATTTCAGGGTGCACCAGCAATGAGCATTGAAAGGGGTGCATTGGGCTCACACACACACACCAACAGGCTCCCAGCTTGAAGACTAGAATAGGCTGGACCTCAGGGCTGCTCACTCACTCTTGTAGCGTTCCCTCGCTTAACACTTACTGCATGTTTGCAGCATCCATGCCTTACTTTGCTTTGCCGTGTTAATTAGCAGAGTTAGACAACCAGGCAGTTTGCCTTGCTGGTCACAATCTGCAGATGAATTTAGGTGATAAATATAATGCATGAGCAGCAAGCAAGCAGCCATGTCTCAAAATCTTACAAGGGGTAGTTCTTCCCAAAGTTAATGAGGAGACCTTTCAGTCAGGGATACCTGGCACAGAATCACAAGGACAGTCTCCCATACCAGTCCAGGGGATTGACCGCAGTCAGTCTAGATATCTCCTGCCATTGTCTTTGGGGCAGTGAGAGCCCCAACTCTGCCCACACCTCTTTCTCACCATTATGCCTTCAGCTGTGAGGAGCAGTGATTGGGCCAGTGGAGTATACATTTGAGCATATCCCCAGCACTGGTTCTCCATGGCACAGTCCCCGCAGATGGCCAGATTGTCACATCGCTCGCTGCACGGAGGTAGCCAATGTGGGCCATTGACTTATTTTTGCCTGTCTGCCACCACCCCCTCCTCCCTGTGTATTGTGTAAAGTTGACGACTGCCACAGGGCCCTCACCTGCTGGGGGCTGAGTGGGTACCTGGTTCCCTGGCTGCCCTCCGAGTGCCAGCAGCCTGGGGTGTTCCTTCCTCAGCCAGCTGCCAAGCTGTGGCAGTGAGGAGCGCACCAGAGCGTGCTCCCAAACATTCGAACACTCCCACCACAGGGTCAGTATCTGAGCTGGTGGGTGGGCAGGAGTCAGTCTTGCCTGTGCTTCCTCAAGGGCCTCAGCACTCTCACCGTCAGAGTACCAGGACGGCACTTTTGAGGGAACTGGCTGTTTGCCTACAGCGGTCACAGAGAGGCTACTGGCACCTGAAAGGCACAAGAGAAAGGAGTTATCATGGCCAGTCATTAGAAGCAGTGTGCAATGATAGAGAGTGACAGCACAGTTAGTGGGAGGGAGGTAGTGGAATGATAAAAGGTGCTTACTTGTTTGGTGGGATATAGATTTTTCAGCATCCTTGCAGGATCGTTCCTGGTCTTCTCCTGCTGAGGCAAGGATTCTCTCCTCACAGGGATGAGAACGCAAATGCCAGCCATTCCCTCAGTTCATACAAGTTCTCTTTGCCCTGTCATATGGGTTATCTTCTCCTGTCATGATTGAAAGGAGGTGGGGGCGCACTGAGTGAGCTTGGCAATGTCTGCTCACATTAGTGCACGTGGAGGGAAAGGTGATGAGGCATTTTGAAGGACTGAGGAGGCAGCTGGGTTAGCCATCCGGGAGGCTGCGAGTGAATGGGAACGAGTGAGGGAAAGTGGTGCAGGTGGGAATGAGAATGACAGAACAAAGCGTGTGGTACTTACCCTGGCAGACCATCTTGCTGCACTATTATCCATTCCTCTGTAACCTGGAGACGGTACCAACCCAGGGGGGCGACCTGGAGGTAGGGTAACAGGATCAGGTGGCATGGCCTGCTCTGCTGGCCCTCCAGGAAGAGGATAGCCCTCCAGCAGGACGTCCATCCACCTGTCAGAGAATTGTGCTGTGATCTTCCCCCATCTGCTCTTAATTCCAACTCTGTCCATCAATGGGTGGGCCAACTTCAGAATACCAGTATTCAACTAGGTGAACAATAACTTTTTAAAGATATCATGATTGCAAGGGATGCTGTTCTTTTGGCAGCTGCCTGCTGAGTGCTAAGTTGTTCTGGGAATTGGCAATTGTCTGTGTGGAGTTTGCACATTCTCCCCGTGTCTGCGTGGGTTTCCTATGGGTGCTCTGGTTTCCTCCCACAGTCCAAAGATGTGCAGGCGAGGCAGATTAGCCATGGGCAATGCAGGGTTACAGGAATAGGGTAGTGAGTTGGTTCTGGGGGCGATGCTGTTCAGAGGGTCAGTGTGGACTCAATGTCAAATGTCTTGCTTCCACACTGTAGGAATTCTATGATTCTAGATGCAACTGCCCCTGGTAAGATGGGTCGTTAATAAACATTGAGGGCATTAGGTTTGTTTCTTTTGTCATATGTGTTACTGAGAAAGTTGTCGAGTGACAGTATTTGCCGTTGACCAAGAGGACTTTATAATTGACAGTTTTATGTGAAGGTATTGCTCAAGAATAACGAGTACACATCAGGATTGGGAATGTTGCTTCCCGTTTAGGTGATCCTAGTAAGTTTAGCAAAACAAATGACTAGTTGAATTGAGAATAGAGCAATCTGAAAATGTCATTGCAAAACTGATGGGGTCAGAGCTCTTTTAATTTTTTGTCTTACTGTCTATGAGAAGGCTTCGGGGCGATTGGCTGCTTACCATGTTTGCTTTTGAATGTTGAAAGATCCCCTTGTCTTGGCACCAGGATCGTATTCTCATTGGGAAAGGAAAAATCCAAGACAGAGATCTTGCTAGGTACCTGTGGACAACTTTTTGTCAGGCCATTGGCAAGTCATTAATTAATTGCTAATGACAGAATCCAGCCCACATTGTCGTCTTTGAGACATTGCTCTAATTTGATGTGTTTGGCATTACTGTGTTGCGTTATTGCACTGCTTACCAATTGTACATCAGAGTAGTGAAATTGTCTCCTGTCTTACTCCACAGTTCCAGACAGCCCCAGATCATATTAAACTCTTCTTCATCTGGATCTGCTGGGACCAGGTGCTATCAGTCCACAGGTCTGAGTGAACAGGCCCTTTAACCTCTTTCAAAGTCATTCCATCAACCAGCTTCCTATCATCAAGTTGCCACAGACTTTTAACAAGGAAAATGGTGAAGAAATACGCTGCTCCTCTGAAATAGCTGTAAAATATTTCAAGCTCTGTTTGATTCAAAAATAAAAGACTGGTGCAACCTTATGCCCCCGACTTATCTTTTGTGCCTGTATGTGTAATCCTGTGTAGGAACTCTCACATAGCTCAGCCAGTAAACTGAAGGACTAACCATTGTGCTACCTTGTTTTTTTTTGACTGTTGGGGCTTTACACAGTACAGTGAGTGCCTTAATACCACACTGTGTGGGAACCACTTGTAATACAAGCTCCAACCCCAACAAAAGACAATAGATTAGCTGACAGTGTTGTAGATGCATTATCCCCTAATAAGCTACTTCAAAGACAACCTAAGACTTAATCTTGCAGAGCCACTCCAGACTTGCATTTACAACAGAAGCCACCTGCACTCAAAAAGAAATTTATTGTGCAAGGTTTAAAACAGTTAAAATTTATAAGGGACCTCTTCAATTTAAGAGTTCTTTCTTAGGAGACAATGCTTTGGCTGGGTTACTCTTGTTCTGAGTAGGTACATCTGTCCACGATTCCAATGTAAATCATCCCTAAAATGGAGGGGTGGCAGACTGGGAAAACAGAAGGAATCAGAAGGCATGGCTAGAGACATGGTTGAGAATATTTTCAGACAGAACCTAGGGCTGATTCAATTGGATGGCCTGAACCCAAATCCTGTTGTGTGTCCCTGTTAATATTTGTCATTCTTTAGGGTTCCACACACTATCAAACACAACCTTAATGTCAAAGGCAGCATTTTTGTCAATGGCAGTGATATTCACCTCACCTCAGGAATTTAGATCATTTTTCTTCCTCCTTCAAGGGAGATGAGTTTCACTGACTGGGGCCAGTATTTACTGTCCATCCCTAGTTGCACTTGAGAAGGCATTGGTGAGCTACCTTTTTGAAGTGTTACTATTCATTTGGTACACGTATACCAGTAAAATTGTCCATGTTAGCGTCAAGGTTGTAATGAGGTCAGGAGCGGAGCGGTCCTGGTAGAAACTAAATTGAGCATCAGTGAGAAGGTTATTGCTAAAGTAAGTGCATCTTAATAGCACTGCTCATACTTTACAGGTGAAAGAGAGTAGACTAATGATGTGGTGGTTTCCCAGGTTGCATTTGCCCTGCTTTTCATGTACAGGAACTATCTGGGGAATTTTCCACATTAGTGAGAATGTCAGTTTTGTAGCTGTACCCAAGCTATGAACTGGATTTTTATATTGAACAGAGTGGTGAGGAAAGCAGAAGGGTAGGTGTATAGTCCTTCACTCTGCTCTGACCACTGTTTTATGTTGAATCAAGTACTGGCTGGCCTGATGAAGGGCTTTTGCCCGAAACATCAATTTTACTGCTCCTCAGATGCTGCCTGAACTGCTGTGCTTTTCCAGCACCACTCTAATCTAGACTCTGGTTTCCAGCATCTGCAGTCATTGTTTTTACCTGGCCAGAGGAAATGCCAGCCCATTGGCAGACTGTGCTAGCTGCCACCCAGAAACAGGCAGAGTAACAACAACATCCCTCAAATATGTTGAGATAAAGTGCGATAAACACCTATCAAACACCACCATACACCCCAGACTCTGTTACTACATGCAGCCATGGACCTATTAACAGGTCTTTTCATTCGGTTATGTACCACCCTGTATCACTGGCATAACTCACATCCCAAGCTATTCCCATGTGCCTCTCAAGAAATAGATTTGGCTGTGGAAAATTGCACTTGATTAGATTTGCAACAAACTAAACAGCTTGTTCATGGACTTTTCTCATAAAGGTGGGAGAAGTTCCGAAATTGAAACTCTTTCACATTCCACAGAGAATGTGTTAGATTGTAAACTTAGTGCATCACAAACTATTTTACACAAGGACAGAGACTGATGGGCATTCAATAGTTGTCCATACTGTAGTAAGAGGCAATAATGATAGCTGGCCTCGAACAAATGTAAAATACAGCCCATGATTTTTTTTGTTACACCTACTTATTACAAACTCTTCTCTCTGATGGTGAAGGTTTGTTGTCTTGCTACAATCTCATTGCATCTCCATCATTAAAGTTGCCTGTTACAAAATATATGACGCTAATCAATATTGTGACTAAAAATGGAATCATTTTTATTGTTGCTGCAAGTGTTGGAAACTATTCTATGCTGTGAACTGACAACTTTGTTGATGTTCGGCACAATTTGCATGCATTAAACAAGAAAATTAAGATTTAATTACTTGTCACTTAACGGTTAGCAAAAATGTATTTTAGCATGGAGCAAAAAAAATGGCTGGGTCCCTAAAATTTAGGATTAGACTGTTCAGGCATGAGGTCAGAATGCTGAGCATCAAACTGATTGTTTTAAATTTATACTTTGGAAATTACACTGATGGTTTGTGTTTGAAAGGTTTGTTGTGAATATGAAAACAAGGTGGGTTAGGTTGAGTTAAGACACAGATCAATCATGATTTAATTGAATGGTATATCAGGCTTAAGAAAACGGAACAGTCTTACACATGTTTCTATCTTCCTATGTTTATCCAAGTACATGGACCAAAGGTGGGCTAATTATTTTTAAAAATCATTCATGGGATTTAGATGTCACTGCTGAGTCAGCATTAAATGCCCATCCATCGTTCCCTTGAGAAAATGGTGGTGAGCTGTCTTCTTGAACTGCTATACTCCATGTGCTGTAAGTAAACTCATAATGTAAATAGGAAAAGAGTTCCAGGCTTCAGATGCAATGACACTGAAGGAATGGTGATGGATTTTCTCGCTAGAATGGTGAGTGACTTGGAGGGGAACCTGCAGGTGGTGGTGTTCCTATGTCTCTGCTGCCCTTGTCCTTCTGAATGGTAGTGGTAATGGGTTTGGAAGGTGTCAGCTAAGGACCTCTATTTCGGCAGTATATCCTCTTAGTCGTACTGAGCATCGGCAATGAAGGGAGTGGATGCTTGTGGATGTGGTGCCAATCAAGCAGGCTGCTTTGTCCTGGATGGTTTCAAGCTTCTTAAGTGTGTTGAAATGCCCCCATCCAGGTAAGTGGAAATTATGGTGTCATAGAGTGATACAGCACCGAAACAGACTCTTCGGTCCAACCAGTCCACGGCAAACATAATCCTAAACCAACCTAGTCCCACCTGCCTGCTCCTGGCCCACATCACTCCAATCCTTCTGTATCCATGCACTTAGCCAAATGTCTTTTAAAAGTAATTGTACCTACGTCCACCATTTCCTCAGGAAGTTCATTCCACATGCGAACCACCCTCTGTGCAAAAATATTTGCCACTCATTAAATCTCTCGCCTCTCTATTTCATCATACACCTGATATATGCATTTTAGTTTGTGAACAAGGGATCAGGAGTTGAACTGCTCACAGCAGATATCCTAGCCTCTGACCTGGTCTTGTCGTCATGGTATATGTGTATATATATATATATATCTACTCCAGCTCAGTTTCCATCCAATGTTAACCCTGGATACTGATAGTGGGGGATTCAATGATGGTAACACCATTGAATGTCAAGGGGCGGTAGATAGATTCTATCTTGCTGGAGATGATCATTGCCTGGCACTTGTGTGGTCCGAATGTCAACCCAAAGCTGGATATTGTCCTAGAGTTGATGCATTTCAAAAGGCACTGCTTTTCTGAAAAAAAATGTCAATAATCAGGAAACATCCCCACTTCTAACCTCATGAAGGAGAGAAGGTAATTGATGAAGCAGCTGAGGCTGGTTGGGCCTAGGACACTACCCTGAGGAATAGCTGATGAAATGCTCAGTACCCGAGATGACTGATCTCCAATAATCATGACTATCAACCTTTCTGATAGGTGTGAATTTGTTACTGAGGAGGCATTTGCAGTGTCGACACTTGCAAGTTTGCTGATATCACTTCCAGTGAGATAAATGCCAGGCAGTCTGATTGGTTTCGTTCCTTTTTGCTTTTGAGGTACTTATCAGCAATGAGCTAAAAGAATTGTCAAGTATGTTTTTGGGGTGTACTATCGGGTTATGTTAAATGCATACAATTGTGTAACATCAATGATCAGAGGCAAATAAACCCCTTTTGTTTCGTCCTTTAGTTTTCTTGCCCTCCATGTGATCAAATGGAAATCTGTCTTCCAGTGTAGTGAGGCATTTTATCCAAATGACTACCAAGCATTTCAAACACAGTTTCAAAAAGACCGGGCGCCTTTAAGTGAAGGGTCAGATGCTAGTCTCCCCCTCTTAATACAGATCTCTCTGAAATCGGGCATCACAGTTGTCTTATGTAGCTGGAGCTTGCTCCCTCAATCAGCTTAACTGAAGAAAATGGAGCAGCACCGAGTGCTACAAAATGGCTGATCTATTCGGGAAAGCAAGCTTGACAAATGACAGCCATACATTAAGGTTAACGTGGGATTTGAAGGTGAGACAGTTGGATTGAGGTGACATGGAAATCAACCATGACCTAATTGAACATGGGAACAGACTGAAGATGCTGAATGGTCTGCTCCTGTTCCTGGTAGCCTACACTTATCAAGGGATACATGCTAAATTGCCCGTAGTGTTAAGTAAAGGGGTAAATGTAGGGGTATGGGTGGGTTACGCTTCGGCGGGTCGGTGTGGACTTGTTGGGCCGAAGGGCCTGTTTCCACACTGTAAGTAATCTAATCTAATCTAATCTATATCAAGGTCAGGGCTAATATATTTCAGATATTGATCAGCCATGGGATAAATGAATGGTTAAATATGCCTAGGAAGCTGAATGACCTATTCCTGTTGCTACGAACATAGACAATTACTAAACATCAATGGCAGCAGGAAAAGGATCCCATTGCTGTCCAGCACCTGTGATCCTTGCTTTCTGGGACATGGCCAAATACAAACTTGCTGTTGCATTTTAGCCTCAATAAATTCTAAGGGGTTTTCAAACGGAAAGCAGAATGAAAAATTGCCATCTCGAATACATCCTCCATGTAATTGCTTAGAGGCGGTTGGGTGACTGGGGCTTGTCATCTGTTGGTTAATCAGCTTTGTTCTCCAATACTTCGTACAATCCCTGATTGGCTGTCTCACTGCCAGTCTGTATCTCTGGTGTTCCTGCCTTGTTCTATAACTTGTAGTAATGCTCCAATAAATCATTGCTCATCAGGTATTGATTAACTCCATGGGTTTATTTTTTATTTTTTATTTATTAAGAAAAGGACCCTACAGAATCAAAATGACAGAAATTGCTGGAAAAACTCAACAGGGACGGCAACATCTGTAGCGAGAAAGTGAAGTTGAGGGACCCCTTCCTCAGACCTAGTAGTAGCTAGGAAAATCTGGCACATATACTGAGGACAGGGGGTGGAGGTTTGTTGAGAGGGTAGGTGGAGAGGGAGAGAAAGACAATTAGGCAATCTAACGTATGGATAATAGACTCATTTCAAATTCAATGATTTTAATGCCTGAAAATCTTCTTCCATATCCTCTCCCCACACTCATATCCCAAGTTATGTCATCCTACGGGCTGTTTTCAGCACAGCCAACCCATTTTCACTGACTTATCGTCTCCATTATCAGCTTGTCTCCTTCCCACCCATACGGCTATCCTTACTTTAAATTGCCCAACATTCTTTCTCTCTCTCTCTCTGGCTCCTTTCCCAGCTATTCTTTCACTACTTTAACCGCCTCTTCCATCCCACTCCTTTCCTTCAGCATAAACATCACCTTTTCCTACCTACTATCGGTTCCGACAAAGGGTCAATCGAGCTAACATGTTGACTTTGCTTTCTCTCCACAGATGCTGCCATCCCCGCTGAGTTTTATCCAACAGTTTCTGGTTTTGTTTCAGACTTCCAGCGTTCAGGGTTCTTGGTTTTATCATACACAACTAACTGCTTTCTGTGAGTGCAGCCGTCAAGACACAAAGCAGACCAACCATGGGGTAGAAATGCAAATTTGTATACAGACAGGACATGGAGACCTTAAATGTGAATTCACTGAAAGGCAACTTACACAAATACATTTGGAAGGAACCGTACATTAAGAGCTTAATTGCTCGTGTGAAGTCAGGAAGATAACAAACACAGAGAGTGTAGTGGAACACTTGAATGCACTCCCCAGAAAAAAAGTGATTTTTTTTGGGGGGGGGGGGCTTCGTATCCTGTTTGAAAATGTTTAAAATTGGAATGGTACTTTCGCTTCCCGTAAAAATATACAAATAATGAACAGCAATTACAGCAGGGACTGCATCCTATCGCCGAATATTGCTCATGCTGGTGTTTTCCGCCACAAAATCTCAGCACAGGAGTTATATCTCAGCACAGGAAGTTATTTGTAGCGTAAAGCCGTAAGAGTTTTTCAAACAGAGCTCCGTGAAAGTGGTTATTCTTTAGCTGATGAATCAGAAGGTGCGAGTACGCTACTCATCCTAGCCTCACAATCAGCATCCCAGTGAGCTCAGACATAACGATGATGTTTGTAAACTTTGTATATTTGAAGGGGGAGGACTGCACAACCGGTTTAACTGGGTGTTATACTAACTGGCTGTTCTGTGACTTGGAGGAGCCGGTGTTGGACTGGGGTGGACAAAGTTAAAAATCACACAACACCAGGTTTTAGTCTAATGGCTTTCAGAGCACCGCTCCTTCATCTGATATAACCTGGTGTTGTGCAATTTTTAACTTTGGCTGTTCTGTGTAAGAGTGAATGTGGTTGGTTGGAAGATCTGAATAAACTGACTTTGAGAAGGAAGTGTCTATGATGATAATCATCATTCAATAAAATGAACAGGCATTGGAAGTGAATTCAATAGAAGATATTTCACCCATCAAGTGCGCACCAACCTTCCAAAGACTTACACTCATACCCCCAACCTATCCCCGTTAACATGCATTTTCCATGGCCAATCCACTTTACCAGCACACCACTGGACACTTCGGGCAATTTAGCATGGCCAATCCGCCTAACCTGCACATCCCTGGATCCTATGGTCAATTAGCATGGCCAATCCGCCTAACCTGCACATTCTTGGATACTATGGTCAATTAGCATGGCCAATCCGCCTTACCTGCGCTCTCTGAGGGAGGAAATCTGAAGGAAATCCACACAGTCACTCAAGGTTGGAATCGAACCCAGGTGCTGTGAGCCAGCAGTGCTAACCACTGCACCGCCCTCAGTGTTGCCCCAACATGGTTGTTGTATAGCAATTTATACACACAATACTAACTCAGTAATACTGCAACACTGTAGAATGGTATAGTTCTATTGTTGTCATAAAACATCCTCCATGTTATTGCTTATAGGTGATTGAGTAACTACAGCTTAATTTCTGATGATTAATCAGCCTCATTCACTGAAAGTATTTGGAATCCCTGCCTGACTATCTCACTGCTAGCCTAGCCAGGCAGAAATGCAAATTTGAATGCACACAGGACATGGTGTCTTTAAATGCAATTTCTCTGAAAGGCAAGGTACACAAATACATTAAGATGGATCTGCACTGAGAGTTTTCTTACAACAAGAGTTTAATTGCTTGATGTGAAGTCAGAGAAGATAATAATCACAGACTATAATGGAATCCCTATGTGGACCTCTCAGATAAGGTGATTTTTTTTCTGTCTTTTGCTGGAACATTGTAAAAATTAGACAGCTACAATCCATTCATGTAAAAATATACAACTATTGAACAAGAATAGCAGCTGGGAAAGAGTCCCATCACTGTTTGTTTTTGGTGTTCTATGTTCTCTGAGTGTTATAGTTTAGCACAGTAATTCATTTTAGCTGAGATAATGTCAAACGGTTTTCCTAACCACAGCTTCATCAAGGTGTTTAGGGTTTGCACATGCACAACCAGTTTAACTGAAGGTAGTGGAGTTTCATTGAGTGTTTATTAACTGGCTGCTCTGTGTGGGAGTGAATGTGGTCAACTGGACTATCTAAACAAGTTGACTTTGTGAAGAGAACATCAGCAATGATAAAGACACTATTGGATAGATTCATTAAAATGTACAGACATTGAAAGATTTATCTCACCGTGATTAACTTGTATTATAACTTGTGAAAGGCATTATGAACCCAGAAATATAACTTCACAGTATTGTAAAGATTAGAGTGGTAGATTTATGATCATGAGGATATTATCATAGAATCCCGATAGTGTGGAAACAGGCCATTTGGCCCAACAAGTCCACACCGACCTTCCGAAGAATAACCCAATCAGACCCCTGCCCTATCACTCTGCATTTACCCCTAACTAATGCACCTAACCTGCACATCCCTGAGCCATATGGGCAATTTAGCATGGCTAAATCACCTAAGCTGCACATCTTTGGATGTGAGGAAGCCAGAGCACCTGGAGGAAACCCATACTGACACAGGGAGAACGTGCAAACTCCACACAGACAGTAGCCCAAGGCTGTAATCGAACCCGCGTCCCTGGCGCTGTGAGGCAGCAGTGCTAACCATTCAGCCACCATGCATGAAAGTAAAGCAGCTAGATTGAGGTATGGTACAGATTATTAACTACTCCTGTTTCTATGTTTATCAAGGGACATGTATCAAGGTAGGGTAATATCTTTCAGATACTAATCAGTCAGGTTTTATTGAATGGTTAAATAAACCTAAGGACTGAATGACTAAGGAGCTGAATGACCTCCTCCTGTTGCTATGAATATATACAATGACTCAACGCCAAAAACAGCAGGGAAAGAATCCCATCACTGTCCATTATGTGTGATCCCTTTCTGCTGGGACATGATTACAACATTGATAATTCATAGCACGGAAAGTTATTTTCCTCTAAATAAAGTTTAAGGAGGTGCGAATACAACTTCATTAAAAGCAAATGCATCTTGAGGAATAAGAAGGTGATGATGCACAATGTTAGTCTTAGCCTCATAATCTGTATTCCAGTGAGCTCAGACATCACAATATGTTTATAGCTGCACATATTTGAAGGGACGAGATTGTACAGGCAGTTTGACTGAAGGTAGTGGAGTTTCACTGAGTGTTAGGTGACTGGCTGCTCTATGTAGGAGTCAATGTGGTTGCCTGGAACTTATGAACAAAGAGAAGGTGCAAATGCTGGAGATCAGAGTCGAAGAGTGGGGTGCTGGAAAAGCACAGCAGGTCAGGCAGCATCCGAGGAGCAGGAGAATCCACATAACCAGCATAAGCCCTTCATCAGGAATGAGGCTTGTGGCCCAAGAGGGCTGAGAGCTAAATGGGAAGGGGGGGGGTGGTGGTGAGGCTGGGGGCAAGGTAGCTGGGAATGCGATAGCTAGATGAAGATGGGGGTGAAGATGATAGATTAGATTCCTACAGTTTGAAAACAGGCCCTTCGGCCCAACCAGTCCACACCGACCCTCCGAAGAGTAACCCACCCAGACCCATTTCCCTCTGACTAATGCACCTAGCACTATGGGCAATTTAGCATGGCCAATACACCTTGCCTGCACATCTTTGGATTGTGGGAGGAAATCAGAGCACCCAGAGGAAACTCACGCAGACACGGGAAGAATATGCAAAATCCACACAGACAGTCGCCCAAGGCTGGAATCGAACCTAGGACCCTGCTACTGTGAGGCAGCAATGCTAACCACTGAGCCACTGTGCCACCCAGGTCAGAGAGGAGGGTGGAGTGGATAGGTGGGAAGGAAGATGGACAGGTAGGGCAGTTCAAGAGGGCGGTGCCAAGTTGGAAGTTTGGGTCTGGGATATGGTGGGGGAAGGCAAAATGAGGAAACTGGTGAAATCCACATTGATTCTCCGTGTGGTTGGAGGGTCCCAAGGTGGAAGATGAGGCGCTCTTCCAGCAGGTATCGGGTGGTTAGAGTTTGGCGGTGGAGGAGGCCCAAGACTTGCATGTCCTTGGCAGAGTGGGGGTTAAAGTGTTCGGCCACGGTGCAGTGAGGTTGTTTAATGCATGTGTCCCAGAGATGTGCTCTGAAACATTCAGCAAGTTGGCGACCTGTCTCCCCGATGTAGAGGAGACCACATTGGGAGTAACGGACACAGTGGATGACGTGTGTGGAAGTACAGGTAAATTTCTGTTGTATGTGGAAGAATCCTTTGAGGCTTTGGACGGAGATAAGGGGAGAGGTGTGGGCTCAGGTTTTGCACTTCTTGCAGTGGCAGGGGAAGGTGCAGGGAGTAGAGGGTGGGTTAGTGGGGGACATAGATCATACAAGCGAGTCGCGGAGGGAACGGTCTCTCCAGAAAACAGGTAAGGATGGGGAGGGAAATATATCCCTGTCGGGTGGGTCTGTTTGTAGGTGGTAGAAGTGGTGGAGGACAATACAGTGTATCTGGAGATTAGTGGGGTTCTGTCCTTGTTGCCATTGAAGGGCTGGAATTCAAGGCCAGAGGGGCGGGAAAAAGAGGAGATGCACTGGAGGGCATCGTCAACCACGTGGAAGGGGAAATTGCTTTCCTTATTGAGGGAAGCCATCTGGTAAGTTCTGTGGTGGAACTGGTCTTTCTGGAAGTAGATACAACAAAGGTAGAGGAATTGGGAATAAGGGATAGCATTTTTACAGGAGGCAGGGTGGGAGGAGATGTAGACTAGGTAGTTGTGGGAGTCAATGGGCTCGTAGTAGATGTCCATGTTAAGTTGGTTTCAGGAAATGGAGATGGAGAGGTCCAGCAAGGGGAAGGAGGTGTCCGAGATGGTCATAGGTGAACTTGAGGTCAAGGTGGAAGATGTTAATGAAATTGATTAACTATTCAATCTCCTTGTGGGAGCACGAGGGGGTGCCGATACAGTTATCGATGTAGCGGAGGAAAACGTGGGGAATGCTGCACAAGATGGACTGTTCCACATATCCAACATAGAGACGGGGCAGGTGCCCATGGCTACCCCTTTAGTCTGAAGGAAATGGGAGGATTCGAAGGAGAAATAGTTGAAGGTGAGGACCAGTTCAGCCAATCGAATGAGAATGTCAGTGGAAGGGTACTGGTTGGTACAGTGTGAGATGAAGAAGCAGAGGGCTTGGAGGCCTTTGTCATGGCAGATGGATGTGTACAGGGATTGGATATCCATGTGAAGGCGAGGCATTGGGGACAGAGGAAACAAAAGTCCTGGAGGTGGCGGAGGGCGTGGGTGGTGTCCTGAACGTAGGTGGGGAGTTCCTGGACTAAGGGGGACAGGACACTTTCAAGGTATGCAGAGATGAGTTCGATGGGGCAGGTGCTGACTGAGACCGTGTGTCGACTGGGGAAGTCAAGTTTGTGAATCTTGGGTAGGAGGTAGAAAGGGGCGGTACAGACTATGAGGTTGGAGGCCATGGGTGGGAGATCCCCTGAGGTGATGAGGTTGTGGATGGTCTGGGAGCAGATGCTTTGGTGATGGTGGGGGGGTGAGGTCATAGTTGAGAGGGCAGTAGGAGGAGGTTTCTGCAAGTTGGTGCCTGGTTTCAGCGGTGTAGAGGTTGGTGCGCCAAACTACCACTGCAACCCCTCCCACCCCAGCCTGGTCTGCGGGTTTGATGGCGAGATTGGGGTTGGAGTGGAGGGGGTGGAGAGCTGTGTGTTAAGAGGGTCAAATTGGAATGGATGATGGGGGGTGGACAGTTTGAGATGGTCAATGTCACGATGGCAGTTGGAAATGAAAAGATCAAGGGTGGGTAACAGATCAGCACAGGGTGTCCAGGTGGATGGGGTGTGTTGGTGGTAAGATAATGAGTCTTTGAACACTCCACACCTGCTTAAAACAACCAGAAAAGTTAGGGCTTGGGCCATCTTCTTGAAATGTTTTGAGGGGATCTGGCCTCGCCCATAACACTAACCATCTCACTGCCAGTCTGTAGGTCTGGTGCTTATGTCTTGTGCAGTAACTTTATTAACTGTACTGCTTAATCTCATTGGTAGTTCACCAAGGTTATTGGTAGCTTTTCTGGCTGCCCTTGCAATCGGTATTTATGAATGTCACTAACATAGAGGAGAGAATGTGTTGACATTCCTGCTGTCAATGTAGGTTTTCAGAGGTATTTTGTAAGGTTTTGGACAAGAGGTTATAGTAAAAATGAGAGTAGATGTAATTGGAGATAAAGTTTTGAGATGAGTTGTGATAATTTTGTTGGGAGACAAGAGACAGGGTCCTGGGATAAAGGAATTTTCAAATTGCCAAAACATAACAAATAATGTTCGCAGGAATTGTGTGCTGGGTCTTCATTGTTCTGGGCTTTTCAAAGATGGCAAGGAATGATTAAAGAGCCCTGGGTCTGGTGTTGACAATTGTCACAAAGACAAGTGAAGCCATGGGTGCAGAGCACCTGAAGGAAGCACTGATAGACTGAGTGGGCAAAAACTGCAGCAGGGGGAGTTCAATGTGGACAAGTGCAAATTCATCCATGCTGAGACCAACAAAAATTGGTCAGTGTATTTTTCTAAATAGTGAAAGCTATAGCATGACAGCCAAAAATCGATCACAAAAGCCGGTGAAATGTTAAGATTTAAACTCAATGGGTCTCAAAGGATTGTAAGCAATGCAATGATTTAGTTTGGACCACATCAGTAGGATTCAGTTCAGTTCTGGGCACCATATTCTCAGGAAGGATACATTATTCCTCAAAGGAACATCATGTAGATTCACAAGATCGATTCAAAGAATTACTTTATGAAGACATGAGAACTGATGCTTTAAAACTTCATCCAGTTGAGATGCTTAAGTTTTACTTACAATATGATAATGTGGCAGATTAACTAGGAAGAAATCAATGCTGCTCATGAGGGTGTGCATCTTCCTCAACCAAGACTTTGACAGCGTGGGATAAAGTCAGAAAGAACTTCAATGCACAGAGGGTCGTGAAATGCTTGAATGCTCCCACAGGAAAAAAAAGTCTATGTTGCTTAACAGGAAAAATGAATGCTGTTGATTCAGAGTTGTTGAGTAAATTATAGGGTATGAAAACAAAATAGATTGAGGTAAGGGATGGATCAATCATAATCATATTCAACAGAGCCGATCATATTCAACAGAGCTGTTCAGTTCCTTAAGCCAGTTATCAATAATATATGTGTGTGTATATATATATATATATATATATATATACACACACATACCATACTTCAGGCACTGATCAATGATGGGTTAATTAATATCCAAATCTGCTGATTGGCCTATATTTATTGGTTTAAATATAGACCACAACTTAACGTAAATGGCAGGCAGGAAAGAATTTCAATACTGGCCTGGGCATGTTTCTGGGGAATGATTCAATACAAACATATACATTTTGGCACAACAAATTCATTTCAGACCAAATAAAGTCAGATGATGATGGCATTGCACTGATTGTCTTAACATCACAATGTGTGTCACAGTGAGATCAGACAACACAATATGTTTACAAACTGCATGTATTTGAACTGGAGATGTCGGTGTTGGACTGGGGTGTACAAAGTTAAAATTCACACAACACCAGGTTAAAGTCCGACAGGTTTAATTGGAAGCATTAGCTTTCAGAGTGCCGCTCCTTTGTGGCACAGACAGGTAACACAGGGGGCTAACACCTTCAACATATTATCTGCGCTGACACCAATTGTTACAGTTAACCTGAGAATGTAACTTTTAAAAAAAGTTTTGTGATTTACATATGAAAGAAGTGAAACTATCATGGTATTCTTACAGACAAAAGATTCAACAAACAATCAAGGTATTTTTCAATGCATGATTTCAGTTACATCACACTGTAAACTTTTGCTATAAATTCTGTGTCTTACAATTGTGTCCTCCACAACCACCTGATGAAGGAGCGGCGCTCCGAAAGCTAGTGCTTCCAATTAAACCTGTTGGACTATAACCTGGTGTTGTGTGATTTTTAACCATATGTTTGAAGGGAGGGGACCATCACCAGTTTAACTGACTGCAGTGGAGTCTCACTGAGGGTTCCCTAACTGGCTTCTCCCTATAGGACTGAATGTGATGGCTGGAACATCTGAAAAGGTTGACTTTGTGAAACAAATATCAACAATGATAATGTCATCATCAGGTAGATTCACTGAAATATTGGACATTGAAAGGTTTGTCTTTACATCAATATCTTGATTTATAATTTGTGAAGGTCATTACAAACCCAGTAATATTGCTTCACAGTGGAACAACACGGCATTTGCTGTCAGAAGTAACATATTCCACATCATTGTTTGCAAACAATGGGTGCCTGGAGCCTGATACCTGAGGGTTAGTGAACCTTACTGCCAGTCATAGCTTGGTGCTTGTGTCCTGTTCTTAACCATGTCTAACATAATACTTAACATAGTTGCAGATTCACCCTTGACATTGGTCATTGTGAGCAAATTAAGTCACGACAGCTTTGTGAAGGATAGATTTTCTGACTAACCTGGCAAAAGGAATTTTGAGATGTCACTAACTTAGAACATAGAACATAACAGCGCAGTACAGGCCCTTCAGAACTCAACGTTATGCCAACCTGTGGAACCAATCTGAAGTCGATCTATCCTACATTATTCCATATGTTTATCTAATGACCATTTAAATGCCCTTAAAGTTGGTGAGTAAACTACTGTTGCCAGCAGCATGTTCCACACCTGTACTACTCTCTGAGTAAAGAAACTACCTCTGACCTCTGTCCTATATCTATCACCTCTCAATTTAAAGCTATGTCCCCTCATGCTAGCCATCACCATCCGAGGTAAAAAACTCTCATTGTCCAACCTATCTAACCCTCTGATTATCTTACATATCTCAACTAAGTCACCTGTCAATCTTCTTCTAACAAAAACAGCCTCAAGTCCCTCAGCCTTTCCTTGTTAAGACCTTGGAGGAGAAAGTGAGGTCTGCAGACGCTGGAGATCAAAGCTGAAACTTTATTGCTGGAACAGCACAGCAGGTCAGGCAGCATCTAGAGAACAGAAGATTCGACGTTTCGGGCACATGCCCGAAGAAGGGCATGTGCCCGAAACGTCGAATCTTCTGTTCCCTAGATGCTGCCTGACCTGCTGTGCTGTTCCAGCAATAAAGTTTCAGCTTGTTAAGACCTTCCCTCCATACCAGGCAACATCCTACTAAATCTCCTCTGCACCCTTTCCAAAGCTTCCACATCCTTCCGATAATGTGGTGAACGGAACTGTACACAATACTCCAAGTGTGGCCGCACCAGTGTTTTGTACAGCTGCAGCTATACAAAACTCATGGTTCCAAAACTTAATCCCTCTACTAATAAAAGCTAACAAACCGTATGCCTTCTTAACAACTCTTATCAACCTGGGTGGCAACTTTCAGGGATCTATGTACTTAGACACCGAGATCTCTCTGCTCATCTACACTACCAAGAATCTTACTATTAGCCCGGTTGCTCCTTCCAAAGTGAATCACTTGACACTTTTCTGCATTAAACTCCATTTGCACCTCTCAGCCCAGCTCTGCAGCTTATCTATGTCCCTCCGTAACCTGCAACATCCTTCACCACTATCCACAACTCCACTGACCTTAGTGTCATCTGCAAATTTACTAACCCATCCTTCTACGCCCTCATCCAGATCATTTATATAAATGAAAAACAACAGTGAACCCAAAACAGATCCTTGCGGTACCCCATTAGTAACTGAACTCCAGGATGAATATTTCCCATCAACCACCACCCTCATCTTCCTTCAGCTAACCAATTTCAGATCCAAACCACTAAATCACTCTCAATCACATGCCCCTGTATTTTGTGCAATAGCCTATTATGGGGAACTCTATCAAACACCTTACTGAAATCCATATACACCACACTAACTGTTTTACCCTCATTCACCTGTTTGGTCACCATTTCAAAGAACTCAATAAGGTTTGTGTGGCATGACCTACCCTTCACAAAACTGTGTTGATTATCCCTAACCAACTTATTCCTTTCTAGATGATTATAAATCCTTTCTCTTGTAACCTTTTCCAACACTTTACCCACAATCGAAGTAAGACTTAATGGAATATTTTGAAACACTCGGGGAAGTGCCTTTTCCGAGTGTTTACATCGCTCGTCGATGTTGTGTACTCTCTAGCAGCACCACAGACCAAGGACCAGGTGATACTGGTGGTATATGAGGCTGGTTGTTTTCGTCATTATTAGTGGGGTTTTCCACCTACTGGTGTTGGTGATGTTGTGGGTGTTTGTGGACTGGCTTCCCCCCCATTTTTATTTTTATTTTTCTATTTATTTTTTTGGTGGGGTTCAGCTGGTCCGTGTCTCGGTGAAAGATCTTGTCTCACCATTTGCGGTTATTTGCTCACTTGTCACTGAAGAGTTGTAAGAGTTTGAGTGTCAGTGACAGAGTGAGTCTTTTGGACGAAGGTGTCATATCTCTCGATGCCGAGGAATTTCATGAGGCGGTTATTCAGGCCCAGCCACTTGCCTCATGCGCCCATCACAAAGCCAAAGTATTTGGGGTCCATGCCTCCCGCCAATTCCGTGACCTCGGCATTTAGTTGTTTATATTTCTCGTGTTTTTCCCGCCATGCTGTTTCCAGTGCTTTACTATCATTCTCGCACTGCACCGTGACATCTACTACCGCGATCTTCTGCTCTTTTCTAAATATGAGATCGGGCTTCCATAGGGATCCGTCTTTGGCAAACAGCCTGGGCTCCACGTACGATGTCCAGCCGTACTTACCGACATATTTCTGCAACTGGTCAGTGATCTTGTTATGGCGTTTAATTTGAGCGTTTTTCACAAATGGGCAGCATCCTGAGATGTGTGAGATGGTCTCGGTTGCCATCTCACACCTTCGGCATAGGTTGTTTCGGTTTGGCCTTCCTCTAGATAGTGTGGCTCTTGTCGGATATAGATTACACCGCAAGAACAAGCTGTTTATGAATCTAGAGGAGTTTTGTTGTACTCCAGCTTTTGTCCAAGAGTTAGAGATCTTGTCATGCCTGCCCCTTGACATTCCAGTTTTTGCCACTTTTCAAATTCCCACTCCCTCCAACCAGCATACTTATTGGGCAGTATTGGCCGCCCCCTCGTTTGCCTCCTGGAGTGCTAGCATGATGTCTTGGATGACGGTCATTGGGTCCATTTCCCCCTCATCGCTGTTGCAGCTACTGCGTTGGAAATTTTCAATTTCCTTGAGGACCTTGAGCTCACGCAGTCCCACAACGGTCTCTGTGTTGCTCTCTCGTCTGTACTGAAAGGAGGCCCGAATGACCACATCGCTGGACATCTCGAGTGCCTCGCGTTTGTGAACAATCGCGATGGAATTTGCACTTCCAGTTTTGGGACGCCTAGATCGCCGTCCCTGTTGCTGGCATACAGGACTCCGTCAGCGGTACGAGGTGGTAGGTGTAGGAATTCTTTGGTGGTGTTACGTATTATTTGGTCCAGTTTTATGAGAGTTGCCTGAGATACTTCTGTCAGGATCAGGTGGAAATACAGTCTGGGGATGACATGTGTTTTTAGGATTTCCAGCCATTGTCATGGTCGGAGTGGTGCTGACTGTATTCCTTTTACCCAGGACTTAAGCTTCTCCTCCCACTCCCTTTCTGCCACACCTGCCCATGGATCAATATGGGCACCCAGGTATTTCTCTGTGTTACCTAGGGATATGTAGGCTATGGACTCATCTCACAGCTTCCAGTTTGCAAAGTGATTTTATAAGAAGGTTTTCCTTTTAAATGTGAAGTGGAATCCCTTTGTCTTTGCTGTGTTAATACTGAGGCCTGTATGGTCACAGCATGCCTGGGGCAGCTTCAGATTCCTAGCAATACCAGTGTGTGAGTCGCTTAGAAGGGCAATGCCACCCGCGAAGGCCAAAGTTGACTCTTCTGCCGCCCAGGGGCATGGAAACCCCTGAGTTGGCCCTTTCCAGAGAGCATACCAAAGCGATGTTAAATAATATTGGTGAGAGTGGGTCGCCTTGCTTTATGCCCCTCTCTATGTTTATTGGGGTGGTTAAGTTTCCGTTCCCTTCCACCACTGTTGTGTTGCCAGCATATAGGTCTTCGATGAGACTTACAAAGGCTTTGGGGAGTTTCACTCTTTGCAAGGATTTGACCAATAGCTTGTGCCCAACCGAGTCGAACGCTTTTGCCAGATGGACAAAGACAACTGCGAGGTCCTTGCGGTTATGTTTTGCTCCCACAATGATGTTTTCAAGGATGTTTTCATTGCATCCGCGAGTGGCTGCTAGGAACGCCTTTTGCCTGGGGTTTATTTTGACTGTTTCACTTACGCGTTTTGCCATTATTTTCGTGAACAGTCGCAGCAGCATTGGACCGATAGTTATTGGTCACCAGTTGTCAATGCTTTTCAAGCGGTCCTTATCCTCACACTTAGGAATCAGGACCGTTCGACTCTTTTTTAGTGAATCGGGTTTCGTGCTTGACTTTAGCCATAGGGAGAAGAGGCGGGGTAGACCAGTTTCCTCTTGCTCATGGATTGTTTTAATGTCCTGCAGTTTCAGGCCATCTGGTCCAGTGGCACTGTTCTCGTCTATCCCCTTGATGGCTGCTTCAACCTCCTCTACCTCTATGGGTTTCGTCAAGGACCCGTCATCAACTTTGCCAGTGTATGAGGCATACTTATTTATGTTTGATTTTTTTGTTTGGTGCTGACAGTTTCTCACGGAAACATGTCTCCAATTCCTCTTTTGAGAGAGGACAAGCGAATGAGTTTGGTGCACCCATGATCTCGCGAGCTAGTTGGCGCCGGTTAGTTTTGTAAAGCTGCTGTGTCGCTCTAAACAGCGCTTTACTTGTTGCCCACCGTTTCTTGGCTCCGGTATTGCTACCGGTCCTTTTGTCTTTTTTGGCCCGATGTTTTTGGGGCCTCTTGTGTTTGTTCTGTCTTTTCCTACTATTCATTGGTCGGTCGGTAATACTTTCCACTAGTCCGATTCTGAGGGCAAGCGTGTCCGGGTCATTCCTCGTGCTCAAGAGCTCCTCAGCTTGTGTAAGCTGGTCGTCTACATCCCTATGTTTAGGGATCGAAGCCGGTGTTCTTCGGCTGGCTCTTTGGCGCTGGGCTTGATCGTCGAAATTTTCCTGGGCACTCACTGCCTCAGAATCGTGCGAGTCTATACCTGTCGTTGACTCACTCATGGTCATGACCTCTGCCGGGGTGTTTGCCAGGAGCCTGCGTTTATCTGAGATTTGCTTTGGTGTTTTTGTTTTAAGGATGCTGGCGATGGATTTGTTTATAAACTTGCATCCTGCAAATCTCACCTCCAATTCCCTCAGGAATGCCACCTCCTCCTGTGACCATATGCGATCACTTCTCCCAGGTTTGCCCTTGACTTTGAGTGCAGGTTTGAGGCATTTTTCGTTTCGTAGAATCGGGTGTCTGTGCCTCTCGTGTTGACCAAGGCCCGACTGCGTAGAAAACCGTTGGTCACACACGCTGCATGCAAAGTCCCCAGTTAGGGGTTGCTTTGTTCCTTTGCGTTTTGGATAGTGGCAGGAGATTGAATGGTATTCTCCTGCTTTGTCACAACATGAACCTTTTGTTCGGATGTTCTTTATTCCGTGCACTGTAGTCACATGGGTCTTAAACAGGCTCACCGTGGGGAAGAGGGTGTCGCAGTCCTTGCAGAACAGCCCATCGATGGGGTAGTGGATGATTACCTCTGGGACAGATGTTCTATCGCATACTGGCTCGATAACAACTCCTTCCATGAAGGCAGTCTCATTTATAGTCTTTTTGCGGTCTGAGCCCTGCATTATGTCTCAATAACCTTTATTGTAGAAGGTTTGGATGGTTATGCTTGTCTCAACCACAGGGTGGGCCGCCCTTCTTCAACATTATCTATGTCATCCGTTACAGGGCGAGCCGGCTCCCTGGGAGGGGTGACTGGTCTCAGCTCTATGTAATGTAGGAGGTAACGTCACAAGGTCCCTGTCTCGGTCTGGACCGAGATGGACCTTGTTGCGGGTTTTAAAAAATGTACAACCTAATGATTTACCACAGTTCGCGGTTGTGGACGAGGCTGCGGGGAGGTTGTTTTTCCGGGATGCTTCCCACCTGGACCGCTCCATTGATAATGGAAGACTCATAATAATATTTTGAGATCAGGTCAGTGTAGACCATGGCCGTCTCGTACTTTTTCTGGTCGTTTGGTCACTCAGCAGCCAGGACTACTGGGCTTCCCGGCAGAGCCAGCTGGGAGGCACGACGCAAACTATGCGTCAAAAATACCTGAAAACGTCATAGTTGGCAACTATGAGAGTCCACCCCTTAAGAGAGTCATAGTTACTCCCTTAAGAGAGTCATAGTTACCAGAGTTGCTTCTACTCCCCTTCTTGAACAAGGGGACAACATTTGCTATCCTCCAGTCTTCTGGCATTATTCCTATAGACAATGACGACATAAAGATCAAAGCCAAAGGTTCAGCAATCTCCTCCCTGGCTTCCCAGAGAATCCTAGGATGAATCCCATCTGGCCCAGGGGACTTATCTATTTTCACTCTTTCCTTAATTGCTAACACCTCCTCCTTGTGAACCTCAATCCCATCTAGTCCAATAGCCCAAATCTCAGTATTCTCCTTGACAACATTGGCTTTTTCCAGTGTGAAAACTGAGAAAAAATATTCATTTACTGCTTCCTCTATCTCTTCAGACTCCACACACAACTTCCCATTACTGCCCTTGATTGACCCTAAACTTTCTCTAGTCATTCTTTTATTCTTGATATACCTATAGAAAGCCTTAGGGTTATCCTTGATCCTATCTGCCATGTCCTGCTCATGTCCCCTCTTGGCTCTTGTTAGCTCTTTCGGTCTTTCCTGGCTAACTTGTAACTCTGAAGCACTCTAACTGAGCTTTCCTGTCTCATCCTAACAGAAGCCTTCTTCTTCCTCTTGACAAGAGATTCAACATCTTTAAACCATGGCTCCCTCACTTGACCACTTCCTCCCTGCCTGACAGGTACATACATATCACGGAAATGCATTAGCTGTTCCTTGAATAAGCTTTACATTTCAATTGTGCCATCCCCTGCAGTTTCCTTCCCCATCCTCTGCATCCTAAACCTTGCCTCACCACATCATAATTGTCTTTCCCCCAGCATTAATTCTTGCCCTGCAGTATATACCTATCCCTTTCCATTGCTAAAGTAAACATAACCAAAATTGTGGTCACTATCATAAAAGTATTCACCTACCTCCAAATCTAACACCTAGCCGGGTTCATTACCAAGTACCAAATCCAATGTGGCCTCGTCCCTTGTTGGCCTGCTAATATACTGTCAGGAAACCATCCTTTAACCATCCACAAATTGGATAAAACCTTACCCATCTAAATTACTTGAACTTTCCAATCAATATTTGGAAAGTTAAATTTATCCTGTTACTCTCATTCCTATCCAGAATTATTTTTGCTATCCTTTCCTCTACATCTTTGGATCTATCTGGAGGCCTATAGAAAACTCCCAACAAGGTGACCTCCTTTTTCCTGTTTCTAATCTCAGTCAATACTACCTCAGTAGATGAGTCCTCATCCAACATCCTTTCTGCCACCATAATACTGTCCTTGCCTAACAATGCCACACCTCCTCCTTTTTTACTATCTTCTCTGCTCCTACTGAAAAATCTAAATCTCGGAACCTTACAAGGTGACCTCCTTTTTCCTGTTTCTAATCTCAGCCAATACTACCTCAGTAGACAAGTCCTCGTCCAACATCCTTTCTGCCACCATAATACTGTCCTTGCCTAACAATGCCACACCTCCTCCTTTTTTACTATCTTCTCTGCTCCTACTGAAAAATCTAAATCTCGGAACCTTCAACAACTATTCCTGTCCATGCTCTATCCATGTCTCTGAAATGGCCACAACATCGAAGTCCCAGGTACCAACCCATGCTGCAAGTTCACCCACCTTGTTCCGGATGCTCCAGGCATTGAAGTAGACATACTTCAAACCACCTCCAACTTCCCAATGAACTCTTGCAACCTTGGAACTTCATTTCTGACCTCACTACTCTCAACTTCCTGGACACTACAACTACAATTTAGGTTCCCATGACCCTGCTGAATTGGTTTAAACCCTCCCGAAGAGCATTAGCAAATTTCCCCATTAGGATATTGGTACCCTTCTGGTTCAGGTGTAGACCATCCTGCTTGTAGATGTCCCACCTACCTCAGAATGAGCCCAAACTGTCCAGGAATCGAAAACACTCCCTCCTGCACCATTCCTGTAGTCACATATTCAACTCCTCTCTCTCCTTATTCCTCACCTCGCCACCACATGGAACTGGCAACAAACCAGAGATAACAACTCTGTTTGTTCTAGCTCTGATCTTCCACCCTAGCTCCCTGAAATTTCTGCCTTAAATCCCTCTCCCTTTTTCAACCTATGTTGTTAGTACCTATGTGGACCATGACTTGGGGCTGCTCCCCCTCCCCCATGTAGGAGGTGGACAGCCTATGGTATTGTCAATTGTGGATATTCGGGGCATTTTGTAAGTTTCCAAATTTGGCGTTTTAATGAAAATGAGTAGATGGAATCAGAGGTGGATTTGTGACATGACATTGTGGTAAGTAATTGGGACATACTAGACAGAGTGCTGAGATAAAGGAATTTTGCACAGAGACGCTGTAGTGATTGGAACCAAGTGGATCTTCTGACTGTGAGATCCTTGATTGGCGTTGTTAACCTGGTCCAATCAGGAAAGCCTTGGCTGACCAATATGACCAAGAGATTAGAATCCCATGAGTTCAGGGGACTGACTCTGAGCTGGCTGGGCCACAGCCAATGTACTATGCATAAGTAAGTAAAGGGTGACTTGGTGATGGGATACCAGCCTCTGTCAGCTATTTCAGTGGTGACAGGAGAAAACAGGATGTGCTTGAAGAACATTCGCCTGCAACAGTCATCTTGGAGTTAGGGTAAGCATTTCTGGCATCATGCCTTTATTTGGGAAACTTGACTCGCTTGACACTGCTGCCAATGACTGGGCCCAGTATGTGGAAAGAATGTGATACTTTTTTTCTTGGGGAAATGACATAAAAAGCAATGTGTAATGCTTCTGACTGATTGTGGACCTGCAGCATTTTCAGTTATAAGGGGCCTAACTTTCTCAGAGGCACCAGACACTAAAACCTTCCAAGAGTCGATGGAGTTGGTTATAGAATATTATGACCTCAAATCTCCTCTAACTTTGAGATGCTATTGGTTTTATTTGGCTATTAGAGAACCGGGGGAATCTGTATCGAGATTTTCGACAAGGTTAAGATGACTGGCAGAGGCATGTGATTTTGGGTTAACCTTAAATGAGATGCTGAGGGACATGTGGGATTAATGACGTAACCATGCAGAAGTGCCTACCAGCTGAAGCCCAAAGTGACTTCAAACATGCACTACAGCTGCCTTTGTCATTACAAAATGTACCAATGGGGTATGGGAACTACAGAGCATCCCAATAGAAGTGGATTCCCTTACCTGTCTTGGGGAACACCACTTGAGTGTGCGTAATTGTAGACTCTCACGCAGGGCATATCCTGTGCAGTGGGACCCTCGGCTAACTCACAACAAAAGCCCGCAATGAAGCCGAGCCTCTACCAAGTGGCTCAGAAGTTCTTCAAGATCCGGGTCGGCAAGCCATTGCTGTTGCTGCCAGTGTGCAGATACATAACAGCGAAGGATTCATCAAGCCAGTGTTGTTTGTAGAATGGGCAGCACCAGTCATACTGAATGTGAAGCCTGATGGCTCAGTTCGCATTTGTGGGGATTTTAAATTCGCAGCTAGGTGAATACCCAATCACTCGCACTGAGGACTTTTACGGCAAGTTGGTGCGACAGTGAGGGGGAGGGGGGGGCCCTTTCCTTTATGAAGCTGGACATGAGCCACACCTACCTACAATTGTGACCGGATGAGGAGTCCCAGACATACACTACAATTAATAACTGTAACGGTTTCAATCAATATACCAGGCTGCCATTTGGAGTATCATCAACCTGTGCCCTTTTCCAGAGGACCATGGAAAACATTTTACAAGGGCTACCCAGATTGCTATTTAACAGGACAACATGCTAATAACAGGGAAAACCAATAAAGAAAACTTGAAAGCTTAAATATTTCTCCCAGGCGGATGCATGTCTTAGAAGAGAAAAATGAGTCTTCCAGGCACCTCAAGTGATCTACTTGGGTTACAGAATTGATAATACCAGGTTATACCTGTTGGAAGAGAAAATGGTGGTGATCAAATGGGCCCCGGCTCCCACATCTGTACCGGAGCTTAGGTCTTTCCTTGGGTTAGTGAATCATTATGAAAAATTGATATGTAATCTGGCCTCCATCTTGGCATCCTTATGCCTGTTATTGTGTGTGCTGGAAAAGCACAGCCAGTTAGGCAGCATCCGAGGAGCAGAAGAATCGACATTTCGAGCATAAGCTCTTCATCAGGAATGAGGCTCGTGGCCCGAGAGGGCTAAGAGATAAATGGGAGGACAGTCGGGCTGTGGGGAAGGTAGCTGAGAATGCGATAAATAGATGAAGATGGGTGATGGTAATAGGTCAGAGAGGAGGGTGGATCAGATAGGTGGAAAGGACAGGTAGGACAGAACAAGAGTGCGGTGCCAAGTTGGAAGGTTGGGTCTGGCATAAGGTGGGGTGAGGGGAGATGAGGAAACTGGTGAAATCCACATTGATCCATGTGGTTGGAGGATCCTAAGGTGGAAGATGAGGCGTTCTTTCTCCAAGCGTCAAGTGGTTAGGATTTGACGGTGGAGGAGGCCCAAGACTTGCAAGTCCTTGGCAGAGTGGGAGGGGGAGTCACAGTGTTTTGCCACAGGGCAGTGGGGTTGTTTGGTGCGTGTATCCCAGAGATGTTCTCTGAACTGATCCGCAAGTAAGCGTCCTATCTCCCCAGTGTAGAGGAGAAAGGATCAGTCTAGGAAATGGTCATGTAGCCCAGAGGAAGCCTTTAGGGAAGTGCATAAGCAACTACTATCATCTCAGGTTTTAGCCCACCATGATTCGAAGTGCGAGGGAGTGCTGACATGTGATGCCTCTCCGTATGGTATCAGGATAGTGTCGGATTGCCAGTGGCTCAAGGGAGAGGAACACCCAATAATGTATGCTTCCAAGACTTTGGCTGATGTCGAATGCAAATATGCCCAGATAGAGAAGGAATATTTGGCTGCCATCTTTGGCGTGAGGAAGTTCCACCAGTACTTTTACGGACGTGAATTTGTCATAGTAACAGAAAACATTTCCCTACTGGGCTACTGAAGGAAGACCAAGGTGATGCCACCCATAGCTTCTAGTAGAATTCAATGTTAGGCCCTTAACTTCAGCGTGTACAGTATTAGTGAGAACACAGTCCAAGAAGCTAAGTGGCTAATGTGATGCCTTCAGCCTTCTCTGACTGGCAGATACTCCACCAGTGGAGGCTCGTCTGGAAGAATCTGTTTTGGTTTTAAACTTCCTGGACCCTCTTCCAGTTACCGCTGGCAATATCTGACTGTGGACACACTGATCCTGACCTAGTGATACTAAAACAGCTGGTGGTAATGGGGGAGCAAAAGGCTATTGCCACCCGGATTGAAACCTTTCTGGACCCGGAGAGACCAGATCACCGTCGAGGATGGCGTATTACAGTGAGTAGTAAGGGTGGCCCTCCCTAGAAAAGGTCGCCTCCAGGTGCTGCTGAGCTCCATCAGGATCATCCAGGGGTTCCCAAGATGAAGATGCTAGTGTCACAAAGCTGGTCCCTTTTTTTCTAAAAGCTGTTCCTTTTCTCCAGGATACTGTTGTTCTTGATTCTTTTTCAGAGGGGTCGTAAACGGGCCGAGCACCAATTAGACTAGCTTCGTGCAGAGATGAAAAGGATTTTGAGAGATCTTTAGTTTACATGTAAATAGATGAGACTTCAGGCCAAAGGGTCATGTTTTAGAAGTGACCTGTATAATGGAAGGGGAGTGGTCAACTCTCTAGCTGATCAGTTCAGTCCAGAACTAGTTGGGAGTTCAACAGTAAGCTTTGTGGACACAGACTCTCTCTCTCTCCTTCCGCTATTCTAATTTCAACCTGTACATATTTGTTCCCTTTGTATGTGCTTTAAAGAGGGACTGCTTATTGGGACTGTTGTGTATATTCGGAATAGCATAATGAAGTTTAGTTTGGATAGACTGAGTTCTGCAGGAGTTCTTTATTGTGTTCTTTGTGTTTCATTCGTAGTTTTGTGAATACATTTTCCTCTGTGTTAAAGCCTGATAGACAACCTTGCTGACTTACTCTGGGTAATTTTCACTGTACACTTACGGAAACATATTGCAAAGTTATGGTCTGGGGCTGCCTGCTTATGAATGTTTTGAGTGGTCTGGCCTCTTCCATATGGTCTGGCTTCTTCCATAACATGAGCAAGAAACTATGTCTGCTGGCCGTGCTGATGTAGCTGTGTTGTTGGGGCAATACCCAGAGTGCCAACAGAGACAAAACTCATCACCAGCGGTGCTCTCATGTTCATGAGAATGGCCAGTTAAGCCCTAAACTCGTTTGCATGTCACCTCTCGTGTTCCTGGTTGTTGTGGACTCCCATTCAAAGTGGTCGGACATACATAAAGTTCAATTGGCAAACTCAGGAATGATAATTGAGAAGCTACGGGCAATGTTCATGATACACAGACTCCCGGAAGTATTGGCCATGGACAGTGGAATGTCATTTATTAGCAGGGAACTGGAATATTTCCGAAAGTCCAACGGCATTTGGCACATAAGGACAGCTCCATACCATCCATCGTCCAATGGTCTAGTGGAAAGAGTGGTCCAAATGTTGAAGACAGACTTAAAGAAGCAGCCTGCAGCGCCACTCAATACCAAACTGTCCCGGTTCCTGTTCAATTTTAGGACCACCGCACATGCAACAACAGGGATAGTTCCAGCAGAGTAGCTGATGGGGAGAAGACTCCACACCAGTTTAAACCTGGGGCTGAGGGTGAAATGGTAGCAGGAATACCACTGGTAGCCAAATGCCTCCCCTAAGTGAGGGAGCCCATTTACTTCAGAGGCCAGAATCATGGAAATGCCCTGTTTGGGTATGAGGTGAGGTTGACCAAGGTCAGATTACCCAAGTTCGGGTTGATGCTACAGTCCTGAACAAACGCATGGATCATTTGGAACTTGTTACCTTGCAAACGGGACAGGAGCAAAACATACCTGGCCCCTCAGAACAGCCAAAAGCCCTGTCAAAAAGTGGAGGTTCTCTCCCTCCATCTAGTATCGAGGGAAACGCAGAGTCCCAGATGGATACAGCCTCGATATCATTGCTGTCAGAAGAAGAGGAGGGAAAGTTCCCGAGATGCTCTGGACACAAGAGACAGGCTACAGTCAGGTACATGCCACCCATGTCAGAGTCCAAATCAGAGGAACCGGACCCGAGGTGAAAATGCCGCAAGAAAAACTACAAGAGAAAGACAAGGCCTACATCCCCAGACTTGAATGGGGAGGGATGTAGTGATTGGAACCAGTTGGATCTAATTGACTACAAGATTCTTGATTGGGTTTGATAACCTGGGCTGATCAGGCAAGTCCTGGCTGACCAACATGACCAGGAGATTAGAATCTGCTCCATTTGGCGACTGACTCCGAGCTGGCTAGCCACAGCCAGTGAACCATGCGCAAGCAAATAAGGGATGACTTGGTGACGGGACACCAGTCTCTGTACAGTTATTTCAGAAGCAGTAACGGGGGGTGTTCCCAGGAATCTGTGATGGGTCCTCATTTTCCAATATATTTCAATGACTGAAATGCAGAAATATATAGCCATGATCCAGATTTGCTCATGCCACTGAGACATACGATACCATCATTGCAGGAAAGCAACATTGGCAGACTTGAGCAGGCAAACCTGCAGCGGGTGTATTTCAATGTGGGAAAGGCAAGCCTTCATCAAGTTGTGGGGGCCCTTTGGCTCAGGAGTCAGATGGTAACATCGAAGTGCTACTCTTAATTGATCAGACATCCCAATATCTTTATAAATTGAGTACATTTCAAGGGAGGAGATTGCATCCTGAAGGCAATGGACCTTCACTGAATGTTGTACTAACAGGCTGCTCTATGTGAATCTGGTCAGTGGAACCATCTAAACAAGTTGACTTTGAGAAGGGAACATCAATAATGATAACATTACCATTGGGTAGATTCACTGAAATGTGCAGACATTAAAAGGATTGTCACAGCATTTGTATCTTGTATTCTAATTTGTGAAGGTCATTACAAATCCATTAATATTGCTTGACAGTAGAATGGAGTGACGTAAGTGTTCCATGTAATGTTTTGTAGGCAGACCTCATCCTTCACTAAATGACCATGTCAATGCCGGTCTATATATGTTGTTCATGCCTTCTTCTGTAGCTATATTTTTGCATGGTAATTATCATCATGCCTCCCAAAGCATCATTTATTAATGTGCAAATTAAGTCACCATTCTTCTTAAAGGGTTGGCCATCCAATTAATCCAGTAAAAGGAATTTGGGGATGTTTCTTACATGGTCAACAGGAACTATCTTTATAAATGTTGTCAATGTGGACTCTCAGAGGTCTTTTGCAAGTTTCCAAAAGGGAGATTACACTAAAATTGAAAGTAGAAGGAATTGGAGGTATAAGAGTGACTTGACTGGTGGTAATTAGTTGGGAGATGGGAAACAGGGTCCTGAGATAAAAGCTTTTACTAATTGGCAGAATATGCTTTCAGGAATCAGGGATGTTTTAATTTTTCAATGTTCTGAGCCATCGTCCAATTTTGCTAATACCTCAAAGACAAGTGATGCCATATGTGCAGAAAGAAAGCTATAACTAAACATTGTGGGACAAAACTGTGGCAGATGGAATTCGATGTGGAGAAGTGCAAACAATTTGAGACTAAAAAATGTTAATCAGATTTTTTTCTACATGGTGAAAATCGGAGAATAATAGACAAGCAAAAAAAGTAAAACCCAATGAATATTCAACTCAAAGAGACTGGAAAACAAATTATTAGAAGCTATATCATAGCTGTACAATTAGGGCATAAGTAATCCACTTCTCAAATTTTTCACCAGTTGTCCAAATCCAGAATCTTCTTTGAGTACTAACCTACACTAGTAGCATTACTAAAAAAAATAAATCAGTCAGTTTTGCTCCAGGAATCTATATTCCGTATTTGGGATTAAATGGATTTACTGCATGAGGAAAGCTACTCAATACCAGGTGTATTTGTTGCAATCCATTATTTTCAGTGTCTAATTTCTAATTCTCAGTGTCAGGATGAGGGAGATGAAATGGAATCTTTTTATCAAGTTACCCACAGACTCATCATGAGAAACAAAATAACAAAGGCAAGTGGATCTAAAATAAGAAAAAGCACGTGCACATCAAAAAACAATCAAATTAGATTACCTACAGTTTGGAAACAGATCATTCGGCCCAACAGGTCCACACCAACCCTCCGAAGAGCAATCTACCCAGATGCATTCCCCCTACCCTATATTTAACCCTGACTAATGCACCTAACATTACAGGCAATTTAGCATGGCTAATTTACCTGAGCTGCATATCTTTGGATTATGGGAGGAAACTGGAGCAAACCCAGGCAGACACAGGGAGAATGTGCAAACTCCACACAGACAGTCACACAAGGTGGGAATTAAACCCAGTCCTTGGTGCTGTGAGGTAACAGTGCTAACCACTGAGTCACCATGCCACCCTAAATGCCACTACCATAACAGAAGCAATGGAACTGAAATTCTCTCAGACGTCATTTCACTATGTCCAACCCATTTCTCAGTGCCAGCTATACATCTTTATTTGTTTTAGGAATAGTCCATGGAAATGCAACAGCATATTTTATGAGAAAATTAGAGAAATATTTGAAGCAGTGAAACTTGGTGGCCAGAAGCTGAGCATAGAACATAGATGACTCAAAAGCCATAGACATCCATCATTGCCAACAATGCTAGGATTTATTCTGAGATCTATTTCCATGGATCATTGCAAAAGTGGTGGCATTAATCCCAATCATTGGGTCCCCGCAGTGTCAACAAGATCCATCCTTATCCCCGTGTGATGCTGAGTTTAATACTGTTTGGTACAAGTTCGGGTTGAGTCTATACAGTCATCTCAGGCTGATGATGAGAGGATGTTGACTCCAAATGGGCTGGTGCAAAATGGAGGCCAAGTGTTGAAGTGGCATTGGTGTCATCTGAAAGGCAGTCGTGGGATCATGTTCAAACAATGACCGAAACCGGTGAGTGGCAAAAATATCCTCTTTTATTCAGCAATCGCAGCACAAATTCGAAGCAGCAATAGAATCCCAAAATACAGTTCTTACAAGAGCCCCCTTGTACGCAGTTCTTAAAAATATTAAAATTCCATTACTATGGCGTTACATTTGTACAGTACACAAATGTTTGAAGGGCTTCTGTCCTGTGAGGCAGGACATTGTCTAAAGTGAGCTAAATGCTGGCTGCTACTTCTGATGGGATTAGGAGGGTTTGTCCGGTCTGCTTGTATTATTAGGAGGTGTTAGTCCTTTTGTCTTTTACGTTAGTAATTGTTAGTAAAAATACAAGGACTACATGCTCTAACTAAGTCAGAAATTGTACCTGTACTTAATAAAAGAATAAAGAATATTAAACTGATTACTGCAGCTGGGTTGTGCGATTTATTTACTATTGCTAGTATGGGTTTCATTAATTCATGCAATTTCATGGAAGCGCTGTTTTGTCAGTTAGTTTCCTAAAGGAATAATGGCCCAGTTAAAAGGTATTTAACAGGTACTTACTAACTGGGGAATCTATTCAGGTCCACAAAATGGTTGGTAAGGGCTGATTAATATTATAATGTTTTGAGGAGACTTGACTGAGATGGTATTGTTCTGTATGCTACAGTTATTCAGAGGTAAACACTGCTTGTAGCAAGGGCTGACAAGGTGTGAAAATGTAATAAAATAGAGTGAGCTGCTGAGTGAGTTAATAAAGATAACCAATAACACAATATCCCACTCAGTCCCCCCGTTTGATTCTACTTTTGAAGAGATTCACACAATTCTTATTCTAGCTTACATCCAGATTGGCGACTACACTTTACAAAAAGATAACATGCACAGTTAGAATAACAAAAGCAAACATCATGGTGGTCAGTCAGTCTCTGGTCTTGCTGTACTGTGAGATACCTGTTTGATGTGGGAGGCATGAATCCAGGCCTCCATCAAAGAACAATCAAATTAGATTACCTACAGTTTGGAAACAGATCATTCAGGCCAACAGGTCTACACCAACCCTCTGTAGAGCAATCTACCCAGATGCATTCCCCCTACCCTATATTTAAGCCTGTTCTTTTTATTCCTGATGAAGGGCTTTTGCCCGAAACGTCGATTTTACTGCTCCTCGGATGCTGCCTGAACTGCTGTGCTCTTCCAGCGCCACTAATCCAGAATCTGGTTTCCAGCATCTGCAGTCATTGATTTTACCTATATTTAACCCTGACTAATGCACCTAACACTACACGCAATTTAGCATGGCTAATTTATCTGAGCTGCACATTTTTGGATTATGGGAGGAAACTGGAGCAAATCCATGCAGACACAGGGAGAATGTGCAAACTCCACACAGGCAGTCACCCGAAGCGGGAATCAAATCCAGGTCCCTGGTGCTGTGAGGTAGCAGTGCTAGCTACTGAGCCACTATGCCACCCTTGACACCGCTGGTATGGTCCTTCCCAATTCACATCTAATGGTTCATTCTAGGTCTTTTTCACAAGAACCCATTCGCCTGGTACAGTGTCGTGACCTCCCTCCAGTGGGTCTTTCCAGGCAGCCGATACCTGTGAGGAAGCAGAACTGATGGCATCAGTTAGTACCTGACAGTAAGACAATAAGATGACAGTCTGCAGCATAGCGGGATTCGGTGTAAAGGTCGGCAGACTGATCCTCTGCTGCTCTGCAGGCTTCAGTCGGAGCCCGTAATTCTGTTGGCTGTGCAGATGCTCTGGGTGATCGGCTTCCCAATACCATGACAGTGCAGAAGGTCATGACAGGGAGAAAGTGAGCACTGCAGATGCTGGAGATCAAAGTCAAAGAGCGTGGTGCTGGAAAAGCACTGCAGGTCAGGCAGCATCTGAGGAGCAGGAGAGTCAATGTTTCAAGCATAACGTCTTCATCAGAAATGGCTCAAGGGGGCTGAGAGGTAAATAGGAGTGGGGTGGGGTGAGGAGAAAGATAGCTGGGAATGCGATGGGTAGATGAAGTTGGGGGTGATGGTGATAGGTCAGAGAGAAGGCTGGAGCAGATAGATGAGAAGGAAGATGGACAAGTAGGACAGGTCAATAGGGCGGTGGCGAGTTGGAAGGTTGGATCTGGGATAAGAAGGAGGGAGGGGAGAAGAGGAAACTGGTGAAATCCACATTGATCCTGTGTGGTTGGAAGATGATGTGCAAGCCCATCTGGTTTTCCTGTGATCTGTAGTTAATATCGATTTCGCACTTGCCTTTTGCAAGAGCCACACCGGGCTGTTAGAGGTACTGTGGGTTTTTAGTAAAGTCCCTTTTTCCTGTTCGGTACAAGCTGGAGGTGTTCCTGTAAAAGTGGCATGTTCCATTTTCAGTAACGGACAGTCAACCTTGTCTAGCCCAGAAAAGGTGGTCTTTTAGTTCTTCCCTTTGTAAGGTTCTGATGGAACATGTTAACCGTGCATCATTGAAATGTAAAGAGGAATTCAACTGGGTAAGGGTATCCATCCGAGACACGGCTGGGCAACAGGTCCTACCCAGAACATGTGGGGGCCGAATTCATGGTGCATGGGTCTGCCCTCACCGTCCTGTCAAGTGGGAGTTTGGTCTCATTCCTCAGGGCTAGGCACGTCAATTCTGCTCCTTTGGTCAAAAGACACTCAGTAACCAGGTCACCCGCCCTCATGCCCACATACAGTCTGTCTCTCCTGTGCTGGCATTAAGGAGTGTAGAGGGGCTCGGAACCGGCTCTGTTAGCTTAGTGTCAACTTTAATTACATTTTTAAACTGTTCCAGGAGATTGGTCTTACTCCCAGCTTCCCTCTTTCTCATTGCTTATTCAATGACTTCTCCCTTTTCCCCTTTTAGCCAGCACCCTCTGGCCCAGTGGCCTTCCTTCCCACAGAAGTGACACTTCCCTGGGCGTCTGTCTTGGGTCTTCCTGGGGTTACTGGGGGTCTGTTTCATTTGTCCTGCCTGAAGGACTTGCAATTTGATGCCCATATCTCGGTTGAGCCGATGAGCTCAGTCCACCAAGTCACAGTAATTAGTCCCCCTCTGATCCCAGTCCAGTTTAGTCAGCTTTAACGTTTCAGTGAGCTCAGGTTTAAGTTCAGCCACAAAAGCAGATTTCAGTGGGCCCGTCATCATAACCTTCAAACTCCTTGTCATCCCACATATTTGGGACTGCTGCATATTGTCTCCAGGTTGTCCTAAACCTTTCTTCATAATCTGTGACTCCCTCTGTGGGTTTTTGACAGCAAGCTGTGACTTTTGTCCAATCAGTCTTATGTGGCCTATACCCTTGTAGCCACTGTTTTATTGCTGTCCAGCTCCTACTCTCCAAGAGCACCTTTGACTGCGTCATGGAGACAGCATCCTTCTCTTTTAGTTCAGATCCTGTACCCCATCCCAGGGATGGAGGGTATATATTCCCCTTAACCAATCCAGGCTTTCCCATGTCTTCATCGGCCCCTTCTTTGGGTGAGACATTTCTTCAGATGATCTGTCTATATTCTCAGGGGTCGCAGGTCCACGCAGAGTGCACATTTCAGGCCGTAATAACAGAATATCCACCTCAGTACAGTCTTCTAATCTCTGCCTGACCATTTTTTCTACCTTTACCTTCCTGGTTTTAAGGGGCTGTAAAAATGGTCCCGGGGAAATACAGTCCTCATCACTTTCACTCTGTTTCCCAAGGGCAATAGCTTTGTTTTTTTCTGAATCACTTCCTGGATGTCTCCAGTGGTCGGGTACAAATTCTGTGTGGCCTTGGGAACCGGGGAAGAAACTAACAGGATTGATATCTCAACCCTCAGTTTCTTCTTCTCTTTTTCAAGCTCCTGATTTTAAAGTGAGCTGTTTCCTGTTTATATCTTTCTTTCTGCAGCTGTTCATGCATTGCTTTTAATTGCTCTTTAGAGTCATAGAGACGTACAGCATGGAAACAGACCCTTTGGTCCAACCCATCCATGGCCCCTTAGATCTCTTTTATATTTTTCCCCTCTCACCCTAAACCTATGCCCTCTAGTTCTGGACTTCCCCACCCCGGGAAAAAGACTTTGTCTATTTATCCTATCCATCATGATTTTATAAACCTCTATAAAGTCACCCCTCAGCCTCCGATGCTCCAGGGAAAACAGCCTTAGCCTGTTCAACCTTGCCCTAAAGCTCAACTCCTCCAACCCTGGCAACATCCTTGTAAGTTTTTGCTAAACCCTTTCAAGCTTCACAACATCTTTCTGATAGGAAGGAGACCAGAATTGCACGCAATATTCCAAAAGTGGCCTGACCAATGTCTTGTACATGACCTCCCAACTCCTGTGCTCAATACTCTGACCAATAAAGGAAAACATACCAACCACCTTCTTCACTGGCCTATCTACCTGTGACTCCACTTTCAAGGATCGATGAACCTGCACTCCAAGGTCTCTTTGTTCAGCAACAATCCCTAGGACCTTACCATTCAATGTATAAGTCCTGCTAAGATTTGCTTTCCCAAAATGCAGCACCTCACATTTATCTAAATTAAGCTCCATCTGCCACTTCTCAGCCCATTGGCCCATCTGGTCCAGATCCTGTTGTAATCTTCGCTGTGCACTACACCTCCAATTTTGGTGTCATCTGCAAACTTACTAACTATATCTCTTATGCTCACATCCAAATCATTTATATAAATGACGAAAAGTAGTGGACCCAATACCGATCCATGTGGCACTCCACTGGTCACAAGCCTCCAGTCCGAAAAACAACCCACCACCACCACCCTCTGTCTTCTACCTTTGAGCCAGTTCTACATCGAAATGGCTAGTTCTTCATGTATTCCATGAGATCTAACCTAGCTAATTAGTGATCTATGGGGAACCTTGTCGAACACCTTACTGAAGTCAGCATAGATCACGTCCACCTCTCTGTCCTCATTAATCCTCTTTGTTACTTCATCAAAAAACTTAATCAAGTTTGTGAGACATGATTTCCCATGCACAAAGCTATGTTGACTCACCCTAATCAGTACTTGCTTTTCAAAATACATGTACATCCTATCCATCAGGATTCCTTCCAACAACTTGCCCACCACCAATGTCAGGCTCACTGGTCTATAGTTCCCTGGCTTGTCCTTACCACCTTTCTTAAACAGTGGCACCACATTAGCCAACCTCCAGTCTTCTGGCACCTCATCTGTGACTATCAATGATACAAATATCTCAGCAAGAGGCCCAGCAATCACTTCCCTAGCTTCCTACAAAGTTCTAGGGTACACCTGATCAGGTCCTGGGGATTTATCCACTTTTATGTGTTTCAAGACATCCAGCACTCCCTCCTCTGTAATATTTTATGTTGGATTACTTCACGATCACGAGCTGATT
Source organism: Chiloscyllium plagiosum (assembly GCF_004010195.1). NCBI lineage: Eukaryota > Metazoa > Chordata > Chondrichthyes > Orectolobiformes > Hemiscylliidae > Chiloscyllium > Chiloscyllium plagiosum. Next base: position 80,807,233 of record NC_057720.1, on the reverse strand, counting down.
GGGACATGACTTCATTTCTCTGGTGAATTTGACCCATTATGCAAGGAACCATTTAATTATGTCTTTATTTTCCTGTCGGATGATTCTTCCCCAGACCCATTTCATGCCATCTCAGGTCCACGATCCTTCAGGCATATTAAACTTCTGCCCAATTTTGGTTTGGGTCATCTCTAACGAGAACTGTACCTCAAGGTAGTTCTGTAACTGCTGCAGCATTTCTTCCTCAGTTATGTCAGGAGGGGTTAGCCCACCTCTGGACATTGTAGGCAGTTTCCTGGGGTCATCCATGATCACCCTAATTCACGCTTTGTGGGCAATTTCCTGCTGTGGGTAATTCTCTGCCGTAGAATATGTTAGTCGATCTGAGGTCACAATGCAGGGGATTAAAGACATAATAGCCAACTCACAAAAGGTTTGGGATCACATTCAGGGACTAGATCACAACTCTAAGGAAGCTTTCCTACCCTAAAGGAACTGTCGGTGTCCGGTCAGTTTCGATGGTGTCCCCAGCGATCCTGCCGACTACGCCAAGTTGTGGGATCATATTCAAATAATTACCGGAATCAGTCAGTGTTGAAAATAACCTCTTTTATTCAGCAATCACTGCACAAGTTTGAGGCGACAATAGAATCCAGAAATACGGTTCTTACAAGAGCCCCTTTATCCACAGTTCTTACATATATTAAAAATCCATTACATTTTTTATCTATCGCACACAAAGGTTTGAAGGGCTTCTGTCCTGTGAGACAGGAGATGGATTAAAACGTGCTAAATGCTGGCTGCTACTTTGGATGGGATTAAGTGGTTCTGTTTGCATAATTAGGAGGTCTTTTAAATTAGCAACTGTTAGCAAAAATACTTGGCGTCTATGCTCTAAATAAGTTGGAAATTGTGCCTGTACTTAATAAAAGAATAAAGGATATTAAACTGATTACTGCAGCTGAGTTGTGAGATTTATTTACTATTTGCTGATATGAGTTTCTTGCATTCATGCAATTTCATGGAAGTGCTGTTTGTTCAGGTAATTTCTTAAAGGGATAATGGCCCAGTTAAAAGGTATTTAACAGTTACTTACTAACAGGGGATCTACTCATGTCCAGGGGATGGTTGGTAAGGGCTGATTAAAATTATAATGTTTCATGTAGACTTGATTGGGTTTACTATTGTTCTGTATGCTACACTTATTCAGAGGTAAACACTGCTTGTAGCAAGGGGCTGATAAGATGTGAAAATGTTGTAAAATATAGTGATCTGGTGAGTGAGTTAATAAAGATAACCTATAACACAATATCTCACACAGTGTATGCCTTTTAGGAGGAGTAGATGGTAGAGCTTGGAGTAGGTCCAACTGGCATGAATATTAATGGGATATGGACATCACTGGTTGTGAAAGAATGCTTTGTCCATGTCTTGTTGCCCTTGAGAAGGTGGTGTTGAGTTGCTTTCTTGTGGTTAGGGAGGGAGTTTGAGAATCAGTGCACTGCAATCCACACTTAACTATGGCTAGTCTCTACTCAGCTAGAATACTGAAGATGAAAGTAATTCCAATAAACTATTTTCTCACCTGCTGCACCTGCTTCAGAGTTGCCCCAATTTAGAATAACAGTAATCTCAGCTGAAGGACAAAAAGGGAAAGCCAGGTCAATGGAAGAGTATCTGGATCAGTGGTGCTGGAAGAGCACAGCAATTCAGGCAGCATCCGAGGACAGGCAAAATCGACGTTTCGGGCAAAAGCCTTTCATCAGAGTAAACCTGTCTCTAATTTGATTTGAGATCCTCCATTTTTACACACTGCCACTTGGGGAGAGAGGCTGTCTCAATTCTCTCTCACTTTGAGCTGAATGTCCCTGCTCTCAGCCACTCCCCACAGCACATGATCACCGTCTATAGGCCCACCTTGAACCGCTGGTGGGCCACATGTGAAGCCTGCGTGACCAACACCAACAGGACCGGCAGCAACAAGAGCAAAACGACGACCACCACCACCAGCAGCAGCATCTGCTGCCTTCATCTCAGGCACATGCTGCTGGACAGGGTAGAGGGACTGGACACCTAGGAGGCAGGAGGCTAGAAATGAGGTCCTGAAGCCTTGGGATACAGCACTTTTTATGTGAGTGAGCTCCAAATCCAAGAAATGAAATTTCATCAGGAGGCTCAGTGTTTCCCAGCCTCTGAGAGCAGGACCTCCTTCCTCCAGGATCTGATTGGACACACATTGCCAGTGTTCACCATGATGGCTACTCTTGGAGGCTAAATGCTCGCTTGAATCATTCCACAGCTCTGCACTCTCTTTGACCTGTCATTTTGCTTGGTTATACCTTCTTATGCATTTCTTCAATTAGTTAAATGTGGAGTTTAACATTTGAAAATAAACTTGGAAGAATATTTAATTAACTTTGTGTGGTCTGATTTCTGTATGAATCCTAGCAATGAACAGGCACTAGGAGAGCTGGATTCTCTTAATGGGGGATCTCTGTGTGCGAACTGTCAATGGGTTCAGATGGGTGAACTCTTTGAGCCACACAGGGTAGAAACAAAAACTGCAGATGCTGGAAACCAGAGTGTAAATTAGAGTAGTGCTGGAAAAGCACAGCGCTCCTCGGATGCTGCCTGACCTGCTGTGCTTTTCCAGCACCACTCTAATCTATTCTCTGAGCCACACAGCATCCATGGTCCAGGTATAACACACAAGTTTGCCCATTAGCATGTATGTGCCAATCAATTTGAATTTCTATCAGATGCATCACACCAGTGCCATCCAGCACACACACATACACTCATTTTCCTCTCTCTCTCCTCTCTATTTCTCTTCCCTCCTTCTCTCTCTCCTCGCCCTCTCTCTCCTTTCCCTTTCTCTTCCCCCCATTTCTCCCTCCCCCTCTCTCTTCTTCTCTCT
>NC_057720.1:80795813-80804302 GCF_004010195.1 Chiloscyllium plagiosum | reverse complement strand
TACCTACCTATTGTACTCTATGCTACTCTCTCCCCACCCCCACCCCCCCAGTGTCTACCACCCTCTCCCAACCTACCTTCAGCTGTTCCATCATCTGGGAATGCTATCACTTACAACATGACTATTTCAGAAAAGAAATTTGCTAAATCCGCCTATTCCTTTAAGCACCTGCCTAAAATCTGGCCTGATCTTAATTCTCTGCAACTGACAAATGTTGTTATTGGAAACAGTTAACATTTCACTTAAAGGACTATAATAACACCACAGTCACCATCAAGGGCTGATTTTATTCTGCAGAATATGACTCTGACAAGTCATGACATCTTTAATCCATCAGCATGTCCATTTGTCAAAGCTCAGATAATTAGATAAGATGAATGACAGAATCAAAACTTCATTCATTTTTTTCAGCTTTAATTTGCTGATTGCATATTGGGGTTGGATGATTTAACCTGTTGGGAGAGGCTGAATAAGCTGGGGCAATTTTCCCTGGAGCATCAGAGGCTGAAAGGTGACCTTATAAAAGTTTATAAAATCATGCATAAAGTGAATAACCGAGGTTTTTTTTTCCCAATGGGAGGGGAATCCAAAACTAGGGGGCATAGGTTTAGGGTGAGAGAGGGGAAAGATTTAAAAGGGGCACAAGGGGCAACATTTTCAGGCAGAGGGTTGTGCGTGTATGGAATGAGCTGTCACAGGAAGTGGTGGAGGCTGGTACAATTGCAACATTTCAAAGGCATGTGGATGGGTATATGAAAAGGAAGGGTTTAGGCGGATATGGGCCACATGCTGATAAATGGGACCACATTAATCTCTGATATCCGATCGGCATGGATGAGTTTGACTAAAGAGTCTGTATGTCTCTATGACTATGACTCTATAAGAACAAGAGCATTCTTTCAGCTTGTTCTTATGTTGAGGAGTCCCAAAGTAATAACTGCACAAATGCAATGAACTGTCAATTAACATAGAATTAATAGATTCCCTTCTCCTGGTTTAAATAGGACTAGCAAAAATAGACTTTGTATGCAGAACCAAACACTTGAAAATAAAATTGAAGATTTCCACACACTATACAAAGCATTATATTGTGAGGTATCCAATAATGGGGAATTTAAGCAGATTTGGTGGGAGGGTGGGTGGGGATTCATGAAAGGGATGATTTGTGGGCAGTCGTTTACTGTGAGATTTAAAGTGAAAGGTTTGCACTGTGACATAGGGATTAGCAAGCAGTGGGAGAGTTTTTTTTATTCATTTATGTGATGTACATAACACTATCAGGGTCAGCATTTATTGCCCAACATGAAGTGCCCAGAGGGTAGTTAAACAGTAACTATATTGCTGTAGGTTTGACGTCACATGTATAACAGAGGAGGTAAGGATGTCAAATTTCCTTCCCTAAAGAGCAATGGTGAACCAAATAGCTCCTTATGATAGTTGGTAATGAACATATGGTTGCCATTGGGCTAGCTTTCCATTTGAGATCTTTTAAATTGAATTCAAACTTCATCATCTCCCATACTGGGATTTGAATCCATGTTCTTTAGATGTCTAATCTGGTAACATTACCACCACTCCTAAAAGTCAGAGGAGTTTCATGGAGGGTCAAATTCCTTGGGTGTAGGGTGCAGATTGTTGGAGGGAAGGTCACAGCTTAGGAGTTTATCAACTGATCTCACAGAGATTTACCAGGACCAAGATCTGTGATGAAACTTGTGGGTGGGAGATCCAAGGAGGAGAGGTGGGGAGTTGTACGCGTGTGGATTGTGGGGAGTGGTTTCCAATGTTAGCTTTGCAGGGCAGGGATTCCCAGCAGGAAAGAGGCAAGTGGGGCTCACAGCAAGAAGACATTCTCCAGAAAAAAAGCCCGTGGGGTGCACAGATTTACCAGAGAAAGTCGTAGATGGATACTTGGGAGGAAAATTCTTGGGATGTGAACAAGGAAAATAGGGAAAAAGAACGTAGGAGTAAAGAAAGAAAAGTATGAGAAAAGAGTTGAATCAAAGAAGAAGAGGACTAGAATTGAGAAAAAAAGGAAATAAGATTGGAAAATGGAAGGAAAAAAAAGCATTAAGTCTATAACACCCTAGCTAACAGCATTGCTGGTGTATCTACACCACACAGATTGCAGCAAATCAAAAAGGTAACTCACTATCTTGCTTTCCTACACATCTAAAGCTTGATAATAAATGCTACTCTTTCCAGTGACTCTTGTATCAAGATTTAAAAATATGTAACTAAGTGAGTGAGTAGCACTCTCTAATCATGTGGTTACACCTATCAAGATAAAATGCTCACAGAACCGAGAAATTTCAACAACTGCCTTGTCTCTCTCAGAACACACTGCTTAGGAAAGACTCGATGGAAGTCTTTACGATTATTGAATGTTCAACAGAGTAAACTCAGGGAATATATTCCCACAGGTACACCAGATCAAAACTTGGGGACATATAAATATGAAACTGTCACAAATAAATCCAACGAGGAATTCCCTTTCCAAGTGCCAACTCTTGCACTGTTGTGAGCATATCTGTTTCCAATTCAAAGGGATCCATATTCAACTCCTGACACAATAATGTTTGTTTAAAAAAATCAAGTCCATCATTTCAGTGCTGTACTAAGTGAGTGGCACGCTACCAAAGATGTATCTTTAAGGTATGATGGTGAACCGTGGAGCGTACTTCCTGGTGCCCTGGCCAATATGTATCCCTCGATCAATATCCCAACAGATTATCTGCCAATTATCAATGCTGTTGGTCAGAGCTTAATTGCACTCATAACAGTGACAACATTACCAACGCATTTCAATGGGTGCGACGTGCTTTGAGATGTTTGGCGGTGCTGAAAGGTGCTATTGACATGTAAGCTTCCCTTTCTTTGCCCAGGGTGGTAAATCCCAACCTCAAGAAGTGGTTGATGCAAATGATATAGGTAAATTTATGGGTAGTCTGGTTGTGAGAAAAGGGAGAATAAATGGATGGCTACGATGGTGGGATGAAATGTGGAAGGGCAGTTGAAGAACCAAGAAAAGCATAACAATGGATGGTTTTCTTGTCCTGTTCCTATGCTGTAACAACTACGTGGTCACCCACATGGCCAACTATTACTCTGAGTGGAGGAGAAAAACTTAGGGTGTTCCCCACCCAACACATCTGGAACTGGATCCAATGAGCATTGAAGTGAATGGATCAGAGACCTGTTCAAACCCACTCGCGTGTGAAATTGGATCCAATCCCATCCTTTAGGCTATTTATAAATGGGAGTGTCTTCAAGGTGGAGATCCACAATTGGCTCCTCGCAGTCAGAGTAGGCTCCGATGTCACAGGGGCACTGGTTACAGATTAGCCTGAAATCAGGGAGGAGTGGGGGATGGCCAGAGCTCAATAAAAAAGCAGCAGGCGGTGAGCATGAGGATGCCCTTGGGGGAACTGAAGGCGGAGAGACAACATTTGAAGAACCGGATGAAATCGGCAGAAGGCATTCTCTGTGGCATAAGAGAGAAAACAGCAGCCACCCTGATATTTCCAACTCCAATGGATAAATTCTGAACTCACGTCCACTCACTATACAAAACACACTTGTACACCAGCAGATGCTGAAAATCTTCCTGTGTCAATTGAGTTTCTAAAATGTTTGGATGCACTTTGTTGAGTCTGTTTCCCTTCCTTTCCCCTTGCTCTGTCCTGTTCTCCCTCCATATACTCAGGTCAGATCAATAGTGAGAAGGGGTTGGCATCTGGACAATTCCAGTCAAAGGGCTCAGATGGAGAGATGGAGCCCAGGATGCGGGAGCAGAGCTGGGTTTAGACAGGAGCTGACTGCCAGGTGCTTCAGTTGGGTGGCTGTTTCATGGATGAGCCTGTGTTTCCTCCAGTCCCAGCGTTAGCCCATATTACAAATGGTCCCCTCTCCTCAGTCGCTGTCACTCTACTCTATAGATCCATTGCTGCCAAACCTCTTCTTAAAATAGACAGTTGCTCCTGCTGTCCTTGCAAACTAATGCCCCATCTCCAACCTTCCCTTCCTTTCCAAAGTCCTTTGATTACATCACCACTTTCCAGATCCATTTCCATCTTGCCCAGAACTCCAGTTTTAATCCGTCCAATGTAATCTCTGTCTGGCCACGTCAGGCAAATGGAATATCCAAGTGACAAATAACTTGTTTCCATGTCGAAGGATAGGGGATAGAAGCAAAGTATCTGGTCATGGTATTTTAGCCATCTCACAGGTCATGTGGTCCAACAGTGATGACAGTTCAGATTGTCGATGGTAAAGCATTACACACAAAGTCATGACAAAATCATAGAATCTCGGCAGTGCAGAGAGGGCCCACTTGATCCATTGAGTCTGTATCGACCATCTGAAAGCAGCCCACCCGGACCTACCCCATTTCTGTAACCCCGCATTTCCCATGACTAATCCACATAACCTACTCATTCCTAGACACTACGAGGCAATTTTGTATGATGAATCCGCCTAACCCACACATTTGTGGACTGTGGGAGGAAACCGGAGCACCTGGAGGAAACCCACACTGACACGAGGAGCATGTACCAACTCTACACAGACAGTCACCCAAGGCTGGAATCGAACCCAGGCACTGTGAGGCAGCGGTGCTAACCACTGAGCCATGTGACGTCCTTATCCTGAACATTAATGCCAATGGGATTAGAGGGATATTCCCTGTAGGGAAATCAGACAGCATCCAAAACTAGATCTCTCTGAAGGTAAAACATGTTGAGGTGCAAATTAAACCGATAAAGAAAGATTAAGACAATGTAAGCTTAATGATGTAACAGAGAAACAAAATGAATATAGGAAGCTGAGGTGATTTTTAGAGAGGGAATAAGTAGGGAAAAGAGAGTTTGAAACTAGATTAGTGGCCACCATAAAAGGGACGACAAAACCCCTTCATAAACAGTAAGGTACTTAGCTATAGTCCACCAAAGGCTAGAGGCATCACGATCCATTAGAGAGTGAGAGACAGAGAGACAGAGAGAGAATTGATTATGCATACCTCAATGGGCAAGTGTAGGATAATGCAAGGAGGCAGGGCATCCAATAAAAACCACAGCTCGTATGGCAATTGAATTTACATGTTGGCTTTATTCTGTGCCTAGCTCTAGTCATCTGAACAACACTGGGGCGGCATGGTGGGTCAGTGGTTAGCACTGTTGCCTCACAGCACCAGCATCCCAAGTTCGATTCCAGCCTCGGGTGTGTGGAGTTTGCACATTCTCCCCATGTCTGTGCGGGTTTCATCCGGGTGCTCCGGTTTCCTCCCACAGTCCAAAGACGTGCGGGTCAGATGAATTGGTCATGCTAAATTGCCCATACAGCTAGGTGCATTACTCAGGGGAAATGGCTTCTGGGTGGGTTACTCTTCGGAGGGTCGGTGTGGACTTGTTGGGCCGAAGAGCCTATTTCCACACTGTAAGGAATCTAATCTAAAAAAACACTGCTGCCTAAAAAAGGAGAGAGGGATAATCCTGTTACTACTGACTAGGTCAACAGACGTGATGCAGAAACCTTTAGAGACAATAACCTGGTAGAATGTTAAATGGCACTTGGAAAAGTATGGGTTAATTAATATAAATGGGCTCGGACTTGTTAAAGGCAAATCATGTTTGACTAACTTGATTGCGTTCTTTGATGAAGTAAAGGAGAGAGTTGGCAAGGACAGTGTGATTGATCTTAAAGGTATGAGGTTTCAAAGGACATGATGAAGTGCCACATTATAGACTGATCAGTAAAATTAAAACCCATGAGATTAAAGCAACTGTGGCAGTGTAGATTGACTAAGGAACAATAAAATAGTAAAAAATATGAAGTGAATGGTTATTTTATAGTATAGAATAGCTTTTCCTAGGGCTCAGCATTAGAATCACTGTTCCTTTTGATGTAGAGCATTTATTTTTTTTTATAAAACAGGTAAGTAGATTCATAATTAGCAAGAGGGTGAAAAGCTTTCAGCGGTGAGTAGGAGTATGGAGTAATGAAAACAGCCATGATCTTATTGGACGGCTCTGGGTCAAATGGTCTGTTTATGCTCCCATTTTAAATGTTTGTACATAAATATGAACGACCTGAACTTAGGTAGGCAGGGCATTTTAAAGTTTGCAGATGACACAAAACTAAGAGATGTGTTAAACAGAGAGGAAGGTAATAATAGTCTTCAAGAGGACATAGAGTGTTGAAATGGGTAGAAAAATGACATGCAATTTAACTCAGAGAAGTGTGAAATGATGTACTTTAGTAGACTGAACAAATTAAATTGTGCCATTTTAAACCAGATACAGAGAACACAGACCTGGAGGGTTATGTACACTTAACTTTGAAGTGGAAGAATCAATTGTGAAGGTTTTTGCATATAAGATCCTCGAACTTAAATACAGAAACATACAGTACCAAAGAAAGGAAGTTATGTTAAATGTTTTATGAATCCACTAATGGAGTATTGATTCCATTTCTGGCAATCAGACTTTAGAAAGGATGTCAAATGGTAGGAGAGGTGCAAAGATGATTCACTAGAATGGTACCAGGGGTGAAAGATTTCAGTTACTTAGATAAACCAGAGAAGCTTTGCTTGTTCTCATTGGAGCAATGTAGGTTCAGAAGAGATTTAATAAACGTGTTCAAAGTTGTAAAAGATTAATTCAGGGGAAACTGTTTCCAATAGCAGAAGGTTCAGTAACCAGAGAATGCAGGGTTTAAGATGATAGAGAAAAGGAACAAATAGAAGTTGAGGTGTTTATTCAGTGAATGTTTACTGACCTGACATGTGCTGCCTGAATAGGTGGTGGAGGTAGATCCAATACTAATTCTGAATGGGGAACTCAATCAAGATTTGAATAGGAAACATTTTTAGAGATGATGGGGAAAGAAGAGTATGGGAAAATGAGTTAGCTTCACACAATGTTAGACAGGAACTTTCAAAAGTTGATTACAGGAGGCTATTTGCAGGTAAACAGATGGTAAACAGATTGGCCTTTGAGAATGAGTTGACGAGAATTCAGAGATATTATAATTAACGTGAAGGGCAAGGCTGGTAGGTGTAAGGAATACTTGATGATGAGAGAAATTGAGGCTCTGGTCAAGAAAAAGAATGAGACACATATCAGGCATAGACAGCTTGGATCACTGAATCCCTAGAAGAGTATAAGCCCTTTAGAAGTATGTGGATGTACCTATTAGAGAAGGTGCAAAACCTGACCTACTCTTGGGAAATCAGGCAGGACAGATGACTGAGGTGTCAGTGGGGGAGCACTTTGGGGCCTGCGATCATATTTCTATTCGATTTAAAATAGTGATGGAAAAGGAGAGACCAGATCTAAAAGTTGAAGTTCTAATTTGGAGAAAGGCCAATTTTGACAGTATTAAACAAGAACTTTTGAAAGCTGATTGGAGGCAGATATTCGCAGGTAAAGAGACGGCTGGAAAATGGGAAGCCTTCAGAAATTAGATAACAAGAATCCCGAGAAAGTATATTCCTGTCAGGTTGAAAGGGAAGGCTGATTGGTATAGGGAATGCTGGATGACTAAAGAAATTGAGGGCTTGGTTAAGAAAAAGAAGGAAGCATATGTCAGTATAGACAGGATAGATCGAGCGAATCCTTAGAAGAGTAAAAAGAAAGTAGGAGTATACTTAAGAGGGAAATCAGGAGGGCAAAACGGGGACATGAGATAGCTTTGGCAAATACAATTAAGGAGAATCCAAAGGGTTTTTACAAACACATTAAGGACAAAAGGGTAACTTGGGAGAGAATAGGGTCCCACAAAGATCAGCAAGGCTGCCTTTGTATGGAGCCACAGAAAGTGGGGGATATACTAAATGAATATTTTGCATCAGTATTTATTGTGGAAAAGGATATGGAAGATATAGACTGTAGGGAAATAGATGGTGACATCTTGCAAAATGTCCAGATTACAGAAGAGGAAGTGCTAGATGTCTTGAAACAGTTAAAGGTGGATAAAACCCCAGGACCTGATCAGGTATAGCCAAGAACTCTGTGGGAAGCTAGAGAAGTGATTGCTGGGTCTATTGCTGAGATATTTGTATTATTGACAGTCACAGGTGAGGTGCCAGAAGACTGGAGGTTGGCAAACATGGTGCCACTGTTTAAGAAGGGCGGTAAAGACAAGCCAGGGAACTATAGACCGGTGAGCCGGACCTCGGTGGTGGGCACGTTGTTGGAGGGAATCCTGAGGGACAGGATGTACATGTATTTGGAAAGGCAAGGACTGATTAGTGATAGTCAACATGGCTTTGTGCATGGGAAATCATGTCTCACAAACTTGATTGAGTTTTTTCAAGAAGTAACAAAGAAGATTGATGAGGGCAGAGCAGTAGAGGTGATATATATGGACTTCAGTAAGGCGTTTGACAAGGTTCCCCATGGGAGACTGATTAGCAAGGTTAGATCTCATGGAATACAGGGAGAACTAGCCATTTGGATACAGAACTGGCTCAAAGGTAGAAGACAGAGGGT
>NC_057720.1:80788774-80795643 GCF_004010195.1 Chiloscyllium plagiosum | reverse complement strand
CATGTTGCAGCTGTACAGGACATTGGTTAGGCCACTGTTGGAATATTGCGTGCAATTCTGGTCTCCTTCCTATTGGAAAGATGTTGTGAAACCTGAAAGGGTTCAGAAAAGATTTACAAGGATGTTGCCAGGGTTGGAGGATTTGAGCTATAGGGAGAGGCTTAACAGGGTGGGGCTGTTTTCCTTGGACCATCTGAGGCTGAGGGGTGACCTTATAGAGGTTTACAAAATTATGAGGGGCATGGATAGGATAAATAGACAAAGTCTTTTCCCTGGGTTTGGGGAGTCCAGAACTAGAGGGCATCGGTTTAGGGTGAGAGGGGAAAGATATAAAAGAGACCTAAGGGGCAACTTTTTCATGCAGAGGGTGGTACGTGTATGGAATGAGCTGCCAGAGGATGTGGTGGAGGCTGGTACAATTGCAACATTTAAGAGGCATTTGGATGGGTATATGAATAGGAAGGGTTTGGAGGGATATGGGCTGGGTGCTGGCAGGTCAGACTAGATTGGTTTGGGCTATCTGGTCAGCATGGTCAGGTTGGACCGAAGGGTCTGTTTCCATGCTGTATATCTCTATGACTCGATGACTCTAAGTATACCGAAGAGGGCAATCAGGCGGGCAAAATGGGACATGAGATAGCTTGGTAAACAGAGTTAAGGGAAATCCAAAGAGGTTCTAAAAATACACTAAGAGCAAAAGAATAACTAGGAAGAGGATGGGGTCCCTTCAAGATCAATGTGGCCGTTTATGTGTGGAACTAAACAAATACTTTGCATCAGTATTTACTGTGGAGAAGGACTTGGTAAATAGAAAACTTCAGGAAGTAAATAGTCAAGTCTTGAAAATAGTTCATATTAGAGAAGAGGAGATGCTGGAGGTCTTAAAACACATAACAGCAGATAAATCCCCAGGACCTGATCAGGTATTTCCCAGAACTGTCTGGGGAAGAGATTGCTGGGCCCCTTGCTGAGACATTTGTATCATTGACAGCTACAGGTGAGGTGCCAGAGGACTGGAAATTGTCTAATGGGGCGTCAATTTTAAGAAAGGCTGTAAGGAGAAGCCAGGGAACCTTAAAACAGTGAGCCTTAAGTCAATGGTGGGTAAGTTGTTGGAGGACATTCTGAGGGACAGGATTTACATATATTTGGAAAGGCACGGACTGATTATGGATAGTCAACATGGCATTGCTCTTGGCAAATCATGTTTCACTAACTTGGTTATGTTTTTTGAAGAGGTGATAATGAAGATTGATGAAAGCAGAGTGGTAGATCATGTTTATATTGACATCAGCAAAATGTTTCACATGGTAGACTGATTTGTAAGTTTAGATTGCTTGGGATCCAGGGGGAGCTGAACAATTGGACACAAAATTGATTTGAAGGAAGTAGACAGAAGGTACTGGATGGTTGTTTTTCAGACTGGAGGCCTGTGACTAGTCGTGTGCTATCAGGATCAGTACTGGATCCATTGTGTTTTGTCATTTATATAAATGAGTTAGATGTGAACATAGGAGATATGATTAGTAAGTTTGCAGATAACACCAAAATAGGTGGTGTAATTGGACAGTGAAGATGTTTGTCTCAGAGTACAATACGATCTTGATCAGATGGCCACTGGGCCGAGGATTGGCAGATGCAGTTTAATTTAGATAAATGTGAGGTGTTGCATTTTGGTAAGGCAAATCAGGGCAGGTTGTATACGGTTAATGGTTGGGCCCTGTGGAGAGCTGCCAAGCAAAGACACCTCGGGGTAGAGGTTCATAGTTCCTTGAAAGTGGAGTCACAGGTAGACAAGATGGTGAAGAAGGCATTTGGCACGTTTGTCTTTATTGGTCACAGCACTGAGTACAGGAGTCGGGATGTCGTGTTGCAGCTGTACAGGTCATTGATGAGGCCGCTTATGGAATACTGCTTACAATTCTGGTCACCTTTCTATCTGATGTGGCACAATGGCTCAATGGTTAGCACTGGTATCGCACAGTGACAGGGACCTGGGATCAATTCTACCTTTGGGCTACTGTCTGTCTGGAGTTTGCACCTTCTCCCCATATTTGCGTGGGTTTCCTCCAGATGCTCCAGCTTCTGTCCACAGTGCAGAATTGTGCAGGTTAGGTGGATCAGCCATGGGAAATGCAGGGTTACGGAGATGGGGTGGGTTTGGATGGGCTAATTTTCGGAGGGTTGGTGTGGAATCAATGGGCCAAATAGCTTGCTCCCACATTGTAAGAATTCTATGAGGAAAGATGTTGTTAAACTTGAGGGAGTGCAGAAAGGATTTACAAGGATGTTACCAGGGTTGAAGGGCTTGAGCTATAGGAAAAGGCTGACTAGGCTGGGGCTGTTTTCCCTAGAACTTTGGAAACAGAGGAATTACCTTAAAGAGGTTTATAAAATCATGGTGGGCATGGATAGGGTGAATAACTAAAGTCTTTTTCCCAGGGTAGGGGAGTTAAAAACTAGAGGGCATAGATTTAAGGTGAGAGGGGAAAGATTTAAAAAGGACCTGAGAGGTAGCTTTTTCACACAGAGAGTGGTACGTATATGGAATGAGCTGCCAGAGGAAGTAGTGGAGGCTGGTACAAATACAACATTTAAAAGGCGTCTGAGTGGTTTATGAATAAGAAGGGTTTAGACAGATGTGGGCCAAATCCTGGCAAATGGGACTAGGTCAGATTGGGATGTCTGGTTGGCACAAATGAGTTGGACCGAAGGGTCTATTTCCATGCTGTATGACTCTATGACTCCGTGACACAACACAACCTCCAGGCACAGACATGCTGGATCAAGTTGCTGTCTCCTGTGCTGTATTATTTTAGAAGTTCATGAATCTTATTCACACACCAGAAGGTAAAGACCAATCCAAAAAGGTGGAAATCAGAGTGACCTGTCAAGCCAAAATAACCACAGAAGCTACACTCTTATTCTGTCACTCTCTCTTTACCAATGAGAATTAAAGTCTGAAGTGATCATGTCATGCAAACATTCAACAAATGCAATCATTGAGGCTTTTCAATTTTTCACGGAACATTTTCTGATGTTATTAAAACACATTTTACAAGGAAGCAGAGAATACAGTGCAGGTCCTTCCCAAGCAAAAACGTTGCTGTAAAACATCACCAACTGCACCTTTTGAACCTGTTGGTGCCTGTGTACTGTCCAGACTCTGAGAGGTTCATAACCACAATGGCACTCAGATAGAAATACAACACTCAAGTCTTGAATGGGCTCAGAATTTGAATTAGATAACCTTGAATTTCATCCGTTAATTCATCAGGCACACAATAAATTTAGCACATATTAACCATCAATCCAGCATGCTCCAGCTGGTGATAAAGTCCCATTCCTGGCAATTACTTCAGTTCTGCATCATCTATATAAATATTAAACCGCTATAATAGAATGCACCAATTCAGGCTGATTATTAGGAGTTGGGCCTTGTTTGTCTAAGCCAGGTTTTCTCAGCAGAAAGCAACCTTTTCCAGCTTTTTGGGCTTCTGTACACTGTTACAAATTTGTCTTTGCTGTATACACCACTGTATCATGTTTCAGACTGAGTGGCATCTGTCATTACCTGAAGATATCTGTTTGTCTTATTGTGAGTTGACTGTCTCTACCTTGTATCTATGTGTAAAATAGCTTAACCTAGAAATGTGAAGATTGCATTACTTTGTGAGTATGTAAGTCGTCACTCACTTTGAGGGTGGCAATAGGTAACATGAGATGAGCTGAGGGTTAGTTCAAAGTGAAATATCTGAAACAACTTTGGTGATCAGTTTTACATAATCCAGTGAGGACAACCTACAAGCACCGTAAGGCAAAATATTGAACAGACC
This sequence comes from Chiloscyllium plagiosum, assembly GCF_004010195.1. Classification (NCBI taxonomy): domain Eukaryota; kingdom Metazoa; phylum Chordata; class Chondrichthyes; order Orectolobiformes; family Hemiscylliidae; genus Chiloscyllium; species Chiloscyllium plagiosum. Next base: position 80,791,807 of record NC_057720.1, on the reverse strand, counting down.
ACATAATTCCACATTAGTGTATCTTGTTGTTTGACTAAAACAGGACATCTTCTAAGAAAAAGTCCTTCAACCCATTCCCACCTCACCAAAGGGCCTCGCAGCTTTTCCTTCCATAATGTATGACAGCACTTGAAGAAATCCTATTCCTAAAGTATTTCTGTTCCTTTGTCTTTATGTCTCGCTATGTTGTTTTACAGGCCAAATGCAATCAGAGGAGTTAGAATAGTGGCAAGGGGAATTATTTTAAAACACTCAGCCAAAAGAACAAACTACTTATTGCTTCTCATGTGGAAGAAGTAACTCCTGCTTAGCTTATTAACCACATTTTTTCTAAATATTTTATGCTTATAGTTGCAACTTGTGAGCTTGGCTACAGCCATTCAAAACCCAGCACGTAGTTCACAGATTCATGTGCTTTACTGTTGCATATACCTCCACTTTTCTTCTGTGTGCCCTTTGCATCTAATATTGATTTCAGTGTGCCCATTAATTCACTGATACACTTGCCTTATTATTTGTTACTGCAGGCAACTTCAACAGGACATTGGATTGGAGGGGGATTCATCAGGATGTTGCCTGGGATGGAGCATTTGAGAGAGGCTGGGTCAGCTTGGGTTGTTTGCTTTGGAGCAGCAAAAGTGTGGAGCAGGGGTCCTCATTGAGGGATAAAAGATTATGAGAGGCACAGGATGGATTGAAAGCAGCTGTTTCCCCTTAGTTGAAGAATTAGCCAACAAGGGGTCATAATTTTGAAGGGCACATAAGGTTTAGGGACTTTGATAAGAAACTTTTTCCCCACAGCGTGGTGAGGGTGTGGAATGGACTGCCTGGGAGGGTGGTAGAGATGGGAAACCTCACGAACTTTAAAAAGTATGTGGATAAGCATTTGAAAAGTCGTAACATTCAAGGGTATGGGGTAAGTGCTGGAAAGTGGGATTTAGGTAGATAGGTTATCACAGACTGAATGGGCTGAAAAAAACTCTTCTGTACAGCATGTGTCTATGACTCGGCTACCCACAGCAATATTACCTTGTTGATTTGTTGAGCGTGCCTGTTGAGCTGTGAATTCAGCATTTCACCAGTACCTGCTCACTCAATATTTATTTTTGGTGTGCCCCTAATTGATTTGGTGTGCCCACTGCTCCAGAACTTTAATCAACTCCTTGCTCCATTAGTTCATTCATGCTGACTGAGCCATTAATCCAATGATGCCTACTATTGCATTAATTTATTCATGCCTACTGCTGTATTAATTCATTTGCACTGGTCGATCCACTAAATCATTCTTGGCTATTGAGTCATTAATAAATTGATTTATCAGCTTCCTCCTCAGGAGGCTTCAATTTATTAATCCAGTGGAATTTACTAATTTCCCATTAACTTATTAGGGTTATCAGCCACAGTATTATCTTAAACCTTTCACTACTTTCCACTGTTCTGGACATTGATGGTTTCATTGATGGTTCCAGCAACAACTTGCATTTACATGGCACCCTTAACCAAGTAAAACATCGTGAAAGGCTGCCTCAGGAGGAGATATTCGGCCTGGCCACCGGAGCCTTGGTCAGGGAGGTTAGACTTTGAGGAAGAGAGCAGGGTAGACATTCTTCAGTTCGGGGGGAGAAAGGTCCAGATTTGGGGGTTTAGAGAGATGGATACTAATGGTAGAGTGAAGAAAATCAGGAACACAAAGGTGACCAGAATTAGTGGAGTGCAGATACTTTGTAGAGTTATAGATTAGATTACTTACAGCGTGGAAACAGGCCCTTTGGCCCAACAAGTCCACACCAACCCACCCAGACTCATTCCCCTAACACTGCAGGCAATTTAGCATGGCCAATTCACCTAACCTGCACATTTTTGGACTGTGGGAGACACAGGGAGAATGTGCAAACTCCACACAGAGAGTCGCCTGAGGTGGGAATTGAACCCGGGTCTGCTGACACTGTGAGGCAGCAGTGCTAACCACAGTGCCACCGTGCCGTCCATATAGTGTCAGACAATAAGACAGAGATGCAATAAGGGGAGGGAGTTGCTCTACAAATATGGATATGAATTTAATAATCAAGATGTTTCTTGACCTGAAGTAAAGGTAGATTCAGTGAGTACAAGTATTGGATAAATGGGGCTTGACATGAGTTAATGTATGGACAGAGTTAGTCATTAATTGCACAACCTTCACAGGACACCACCGTTATCTTTGATGAATGACTGATCGTGTTTTCTGTAGTTTGACTTTTCCTGCTGTAATTGCACAAGTGCCAAACAAAACCAATAAACTGTTTTGTCATAAGTTAAAGCCTGGGGTTTATTTTGTTAATTTGCAATTGTGTATTGGCTGCTGTAATAGTGGCTGTGCAGGCTCTGGGGATAAATTCAATTCTAACAAACTGGTTCACAGCGTACAAACATAGCACCAAATGGAACAGCCGATAGACTGAAAATGTGATCAAGGGGAGCAATTGTCGACAGAATTCCTGTGGGAAGAAACGGGAAGGGGCGTTATGAGGAAGAGCCAAGAGTTTGGAGAGTCATATTTAAAAGTGAAGAGAGGGCAATGAGAGTATAGCTGGAAAAGTAAAGCAGCTGACAAGGAAATAAAAGCATTCACTGTCAAAACAGCACATAGGCAATCAGAGATAGTCTGAATGTGGTGAAGAGGGAGTAAGCATTTTGCATAACTATAGGTGTGTTCAAATGAAAATTAAAGTTAGAGCTTATGATGCGCACTTCACAGCTCCAGACCAATCCCCCTCACAGCTCCAGACCCATCCACCTCAGAGCTCCAGACACAACCCCCTTACAGCTTCAGACACAATCACCTCACTGCTTCAGACAAAACCCCCTCACCACTCCAGACACAACTCTTCACAGCTCCAGATACATTCCTCTCACTGCTCCAGATACAATCCCCTCACAGCTACAGACCAATCCCCCTCACAGGCACAGACGTATCCACCTCACAGCTCCAGACACATTCCCCTTGCAGCTCCAGATCAATCCCCCTCACAGCTCCAAACACAAACCCCTCAC
>NC_057720.1:80780586-80788557 GCF_004010195.1 Chiloscyllium plagiosum | reverse complement strand
CCCCTCACAGCTCCAGACACATCCCCCTCACAGCCCCAGACCCACACCCTCACAGCTCCAGACACATTCCCCTCACAACTCCAGACTAATCCCCCTCACAGCTCCAGACTAATCCCCCTCACAGCTCCAGACACATTCCCCTCACAGCTCCAGACCCATCTTCTTCGTGTTGGGATGGAATCACTACATGAATAATTCAACACCCAGGTGTACCTGGTTGTCAAGTTGGTTTAATTGTTTAGACTGATATGAATCGCCAAGATTTATAGAGTCATTCAACATGGAAACAGACCCTTTGGTCCAACTAATCCATGCCGACCATAATCCCAAACTAAAGTAATCCCACCTGCCTGCGCTTGGCCCAATTCTCTGCAAACATTTCTTATACAATCACCTATCTAAATATCTTTTAAACATTGCAATTGTACTCACATCCACCACTTCCTCTGAAAGTTCATTCCACAAACAAGCCAATCTGTGAAAAAAACAATGCCCCTCATATCTTCCTTTAATATTTCTCCTCTCACCTTAAAAACATCCTCCCTTTCTTGAAATCCCCCATCCTGGGGAAAGGACCTCTGCTATTCACCTTGTCTGCACCCCTCATGACTTTATAAGGTCACCTCTTCTTCAGTTCCTGCACCAGTTATTCGTTGCTCCCCTGCTAATACAAAAGGCTGTTTATACTCACTGTCTAAAACTGACTGTCCACTAGAGTCCAATTAAACCCTTCATGCTGATGAGAATTATAACTTCAGAGTATACATTTATTTGAATATAAAAATGTGTAAAAATGTATGTAATATGTAGCTACAATTCTCTAAAAGGCATGAATTATTGTGGGTCAGCTTTTTCTTCACATCCGTGTTACATAGTAAACTTTGAGCTACCTTGGAATCCTGTATTAATTTGTGTTTCCATGGTAGTCCTTGTCAAAACAGTCTCTGTGACTGCATTTTTGCACCACGTTCGACAAGACCCTATTGTACAATTCTTACAAAATCCTATCTATCTAACCATGTTGCTGTGCGAATAGTAATTCTAAAAATACTACAGTTATTCAAGCTCATAGATTAACTTCACAACATCAGGCTGAATAGACTGCCGCTTTAGCCAAAAAATCTCTCACAGCCAATTTAAGTCAACTGAGAACTCTGGGCAGATCTCATACTCTGAAAAGACCACTCCCTCCGCGACTCCCTCGTCAGGTCCACACCCCCCACCAACCCAACCTCCACTCCCGGCACCTTCCCCTGCAGCCACAAGAAATGCAAAACTTGCGCCCACACCTCCCCTCTTACCTCCCTCCAAGGCCCCAAGGGATCCTTCCATATCCACCACAAATTCACCTGCACCTCCACACACATCATTTATTGCATCCGCTGCACCCAATATGGCCTCCTCTATATTGGGGAGACAGGCCGCCTACATGCGGAACGTTTCAGAGAACACCTCTGGGACACCTGGACCAACCAACCCAACCACCCCGTGGCTCAACACTTCCTATCACCCTCACCTTGACCTCCTTCCACCTATCGCATTTCCACCGCCCGTCCCCCAAGTCCCTCCTCCCTACCTTTTATCTTAGCCTGATGGACACACTTTCCTCATTCCTGAAGAAGGGCTTATGCCCGAAACGTCGATTCTCCTGCGCCTTGGATGCTGCCTGACCTGCTGTGCTTTTCCAGCAACACATTTTCAGCTCAGACCTCACACTCACAGTACATCCCCCTCACAGCTCCAGATACATCCCCCTCATGTTGAGGTGGAATTACTAAATGAATCATTCAACACCCAGGTGTACTTGGTTGTCAAGTTGGTTTGATTGTTTACACCAATGTGGAGAAAATCGCAGCTCCAGAAGCATCTTCATTGAGAAAGAAAAGACACAAACGTTTATACATTTATTTTCAGATTGCCCTATTGTTTACAAACTATAGTTGCAAACAAATCACATCATTGATTGATTACTGACACATCCAATCAGGTTAATCATGTGACTGCATGATCAGTACACGGACAGTTCCAGGTTCACCATGATCCCATGATGTTTACCAGAGCGCCCTAATAATTTATCCTTGGGCCTTCACCAATCGTCATATTCCAAGCCTCAGCTCCCACACCAGTCATTCAGTACTTCCCTGCTAATATAAAGTTAAAAATCACACAACACCAGGTTATAGCGGAAAGTAGGGACTGCAGATGCTGGAGACCACAGTCGAAGAGTGTGATGATGGAAAAGCACAGCCGGTCGGGCAGCATCCGAGGAGCAGGAGAGTCGACTTTTTGGGCATAAGGTCTTCATCAGAAGTTTTTGTTCAGAATGTCAACTCTCCTGCTCCTCGGATGCTGCCTGACCAGCTGTGCTTTTCCAGCATCACACTCTTCAACACCAGCTTATAGTCCAACAGATTTATTTGAATGTGCTAGCTTTTGGAACACTGCTCTTTCATTAGCAGTGCTCCGAAAGCTAGTGTTTTGAAATAAGCTTGTTGGACTTTAACCTGTTGTTGTGTGATTTTTAACCCGTATCCAACACTGGCACCTCCACATTATGGCTAATAGAAAGGGTATTTTTTTCTTACTGTCCAAAACTGTCTGTCCACAAGATTCCAATTAAACCCTTCATGTTGGTTACAATTAAAACTTCAGCATAAACATATAGTTATATAAAAATATGTGAAGATGTGTACAATTCCCTCATGGGACCTAAGTACTGTCTTAACTACAGCTTTTTCTTCCACTCTAATCTAAATAGTAAACTTAACTTGCAAGACAGAGGCCACAATTTTCATTTTCCAGAGATGTTCATTATCAAAACAGTCTCTGTGACTGCAATTTTGTTCCACATTTGACAAGACTCCATTGTGTGATTCCTACAAAATCCTATCTATCTAATCATGTTTCTATGGGAACACTAGTTCTATAAAAGTTAAATTAATTCTAGCTCATAGATTAACATCAGACTGAGTAGACAGCTGGTTTAGCCAAAAAAAATCCCTCAGCAACTTTACGTCAACCGAGAATCATGGGCAGCCTTAACACTTAGCACCAGACACAACCCCCTCACAACTCCAGACATGGCACCAGATATATCGCCCTCAACGTCAGACATAATACAAGACAAATTACTGGCTGTGTTGCAGCAAATACTACATGCCCTTAATTGCCCTTGAGAAAGAAATGGTGAGCTACATTCTGCTATCCATGAGGTAGGTGCCCAGAATGCTGATTGGAAGAGCATTCCAGAATTTTGAAGAAGTGCCAATGGATGAACAGTGATACGGTTTGAGACCAGCATGGACTGTGGTTCAGAGGGGAGCGTGCAGCTCCTGGTGTTGCTATGTGTCTACTGCTCTGCTCCCCAAAGCTGGAAGAGTTTGCAGATTCAGAGGCTGCTATCGAAGGAGCCTGTGTGAGTTTCTGCAATACAGCTTACAGGGGTCACATCACAACCACTGTGTGGGTTGTGATATCAGGAGGGTTGGTTCGAAATGCTCCTTCCAGCATTGATCAAAGCATTGTTCTCCTTTGGAAGAGAGTCACAATCCTGACAGTGAAAGTCATTTTGTCCATTTGCTCTACTGGAATGTAGAAACGATAATAGGCAATTCAACCCATTGATATGGTTTTTCTTTATTCATCCATGGGATATGGGCATAGCATGCTAGGCCTCTATTTATTGCCCATCCCTAGTTGTCCATAAGAGAGTGGTGGTGAGCTACCTTCTTGAACTATGGCAGTCTATTTGGTGTGGGTGAACCCACACCGCTGTCAGTGAAGGAATGATGATATATTTCCTTTATTGAACTCCCACAAGGGCAATCATATTCTTCTTGAGATAGAGACCAAAACTGTACACAGTACTCCAGGTACAGACTAACCAGGCTTCTACATAATTGAAGCAAGACTTCATTTCTTCTGTACTGAAGTCCTCCTATGATAAAAGTTGACATTTCATTAGCTTTTCCAATAGCTTGCTGCAGCTGCATGTTTGCCTTCAGTGACTTATCAACAAAGACACCTCAGTTCCTTTGTGCATCTACACGCTCTACTATCTTACCATTTAAGAAATACTCTCCGCATCTGTTCCTCTGACCAAAGTGAATAATCTAACATGTTTCCATCTTATATTCCAACTGCTATGCTCTTGCCCTCTAACTAAATCCTCTCGAAGCCACTTGCATTTTCCTCACAAGACACTTTTTTCTCACAATCTGCTTAGCTTTGTACCATCTGCAATTTGGAAACTTTACATTTGTTCCCTTGTCTAAATCATTGATATTTAACGTGAACACTTCGGGCTCAACTTCTGATCCTTGCTCTCCTCCACTAATCAGAGCCTTCTACAGTAAGAATGACAAGCTTATTCCAACCCTCTGTTTCTCTGTTTATTACCCATTTGTTACAAAATGTCCTGTACACCCTCTGTTTGTTAACCAAGCTATACCATTACAGTACTTCCTATATTTTACGATCCAGCCTCCTGTGGGGCCCTCATCAAGTGCTCATGAAAGTCCAACCCCGAGGTTGTATTATTGTCCACAAACTCTCCTTTATTAATTTTGTTAATTACATCCTCAAAAAACTCCGACAAGTTTGTCAAATGTGATTTCCCATTGCAAATCCATGCTGACTGTGCCCAGTCAGAGGTTAAAAATCACACAACACCAGGATTTGGAAGCACTAATTAAACCAGTTGGACTATAACCTGGTGTTGTGCGATTTTTAACTGTGTCCACCCCAGTCCAACACCGGCATCTCCAAATCGTATCCAATCAGGTCATTATCAACCAGGTGTCTATTTATTTCATTCTTTAAAATACATTGTAGCATTTTCCGCACAGCTAATGTGAGGCTAACAGGTCTCGAGTTCCCTGTTTTCTCTGTCACGCTCTTCTTAAGTAACATTTGCTGCTTTCCAATCTGCAGGAATCATTTCTGAATCGATAAACATTTGGGACCTGATTACAATGGTTCAAGTAACTCTATAACCACTTCCTTCAATTCTGTAAGTTGGAAAATATCAGATCCAGAGGACCTAGAGTCATAGAGATGTACAGCATGGAAACAGACCCTTCGGTCCAACTCGTCCATGCCGACCAGATATCCCAACCCAATCTAGTCCTATCTGCCAGCTCCAGACACATATCCCTCCAAACCCGTCCTATTCACATATCCATCCAGATGCCGTTTAAATGTTGAAATCGTACTAGCCTCACCACTTCCTCTGGCAGCTCATTCCATACACGTACCACCCTCTGCATGAAAAAGTTGCCCGTTAGGTCTCTTTTATATCGTTCCCCTCTCACCCTAAACTTATGCATTCTAATCTGGACTCCACCACCCCAGGGAAGAGACTTTGCTATTTATCCTATCCATGTCCCTCATAATTTTATAAACCTCTATAAGGCACTCCAAGGTCTCTTTGTTCAGCAACACTCCCCAGAACCTTACCATTAAGTGTATAAGTCTTGTGAAGATATGCTTTCCCAAAATACAACTCCTTGGATTTATCTAAATTAGACTCCATCTGCCACTCCTCAGTCCATTGGCCCAAATGATCAAGATCCTGTTGTAATCTGAGGTATCCTTCTTCACTGTCCACTACATCTTCAATTTTGGTGTCATCTGCAAACTTACTAACTATACCTCTTATGCTCGCATCTAAATCATTTTTGTAAATGACGAAATGTAGTGGACCCAGCACCAATCCTCATGGCACTCCATTGGTCACAGGCCTCCAGTCTGAAAAACAACCCTCCACCACCACCACCCTCTGTCTTCTACCTTTGATCCACTTCTGTATCCAAATGGCTAGCTCTCCCTGTATTCCATGAGATCTAACTTTGCTAACCAGTCTCCAATGGGGAACTTTTTTGAATGCCTTACTGAAGTCCATATAGATCACGTCCACTGTTCTGCCCTCATCAATCCTCTTTGTTACTTCTTCAAAAAACTCAATCAAGTTGTGAGACATGATTTCCCACGCACAAAGCCAAGTTGACTATCCCGAATCAGTCCTTGCCTTTCCAAATACATGTACATCCTATCCCTCAGAAGTCTCTCCAACAACTTGCCCATCACCAACGTCAGGCTCACTGGTTTATAGTTCCCTGGTTTGTCCTTACCACCCTTCTTAAACAGAGGCACCACATTAGCCAACCTCCAGTCTTCTGGCACCTCACCTGTGATTATCGATGATACAGCAATCACTTCCCTGGCTTCCCACAGAGTTCCAATGTACACCTGATCAAGTCCTGGGGATTTATCCACTTTTATGTGTTCCAAGGCATCCAATACTTCCTCCTCTGTAATATGGGCATTTTTCAAAATGTCACCATCTATTTCCCTACATTCTATATCTTCCATGTCCTTTTCCACAGTAAACACTGATGCAAAATCATTCAGTATCTCCCCCATTTTCTGTGGCTCCACACAAAGGCCGCCTTGCTGATCTTTAAAGGGACCTACTCTCTCTCCAGTTATCCTTTTGTCCTTAATGTAGTTGTAAAAACCCTTTGGATTCTCCTTACCTCTATTTGCCAAAGCTATCTAATGTCCCCTTTATGCCTTCCTGATTTCCCTCTTAAGTATACTCCTACTGCCTTTATACTCTTCTAAGGATTCACTCGATCTATCCTGTCTATACCTGACATATGCTTCCTTCTTTTTCTTAACAAATCCCTCAATTTTTGTAGTAATCAAGCATTTCCTGCACCTACCAGCCTTTCCTTTCACCCTAACAGGAATATACTGCCTCCGGGCTCTCATTATCTCATTTCTGAAGGCTTCCCATTTTCTAACCGTCCCTTTACCTGTGAGGCGTATCAAATTTCAGTCCCATTAATTTCACCAGTACTTGGTATTAGTATCACGTTACATTATAAATACTAATTTTACTCACTCACTTTTCCTGGTCACTTTGAATACTGGGTAATCCAAGATGGAGGATGGGAAAAATTTCTGGCTGTAAGAGCTGCTCCTTTTTTTGAGGTATTTTAGGTGTTGGAGGTGATTTCCTCGAATTCCAGGAGCAGCAATTACTGTTTTACATGCTGTTGCATAGTTTTGGAACTTTGGAAAAAAAAAGTCAAAACAACAGCAGTCTAAAAGGGAGAAGAGCAGTCAAAGGAAGCACATAGTGAGGACAGTGCAGGAGAGAGAGAGGGAACCTGCACAGTTACCGCCTTTGCTGTTTGATTTCGTGTATCGCTGGACATTGGAGTGCATCTGGGAAAATTAACTAACAGTGAAATTCACAACTAATCTTGGAGGAACTGTTGGGCGAAGTTCACAGCACAGAATCAGGTAAGTTAATTGTTGTTTTAAGTCTGTCCAAGAGAAAGGCTGCAGTAGTGAGTATAGTGGATTCTTTCTTGATTATATGTTTTTGGAGATAAGTCTCTTGATTAAACTTAAAATATAAGCCATAGCTATTAATTTAACCTGGGGCAGTGTCTGTAGAGGAATAAGATGGTGTTATTTTCTGGGAATGTCGATTGTGAAGGAGCAAAAATGGCCTTTGCAGTGATATGTACTTCTTGTCAGATGTGGAAGTTTAAAGAGAGTTTAAGGGTTACTGCGGATTATATCTGCTATAAATGCTGTTGGATGCAAACCTTATCAGATCGAGTGGATCGGTTGGAGAGACACATTGAAGCGATGAGGAATTGCAACAGCAACAGTATGTGATGGATGGCAGCTATAGGAAGGGGGGGAAAGTCTCAGATACAGTCACATAGGTGGGTTAACTCCAGGAAGAGTGAGGGAGGTCGGCACCTAGGGCAGGAGTCTTTTGTGGATATACCCATTTCAAACAGGTATGCTGTTTTGGAAAATGTAGGGGGTGATGGATTCTCAGGGGAACACAGCACGAACAGCCAAGTTTATGGTATTGAGACTGGCTATAATGCAATGAGGGGTATGTTGGCTTCCAACAGATCAATTGTGTTAGGGGATTCTGTAGTC
>NC_057720.1:80693981-80777848 GCF_004010195.1 Chiloscyllium plagiosum | reverse complement strand
TGGTAAGGTTCTAGGGAGTGTTGCTGAACAAAGAGACCTTGGAGTGCAGGTTCATAGCTCCTTAAAAGTAGAGTTGCAGGTAGATAGCCTAGTGACGAAGGCGTTTGGTATGCTTTCTTTTATTGGTCAGAGTATTGAGTATAGCAGTTGGGAGGTCATGTTGCGGCTGTACAGGACATTGGTTAGGCCACGGTTGGAATATTGCGTGCAATTCTGATCTCCTTCCTATCGGAAAAATGTTGTGAAACTTGAAAGGGTTCAGAAGAGATTTACAAGGATGTTGCCAGGGTTGGACGATCTGAGCTACAGGGAGAGGCTGAACAGTCTGGGGCTGTTTTCTCTGGAGCGTCAAAGGCTGAGGCGTGACCTTATAGAGGTTCACAAAATTATGAGGGGCATGGATAGGATACATCGGCAAAGTCTTTTCCCTGGGGTGGTGGAGTCCAGAATAGACGGCATAGGTTTAGGGTGAGAGGGGAAAGATATAAAAGAGACCTAAGGGGCAAAGTTTTCATGCAGAGGGTGGTATGGAATGAGCTGCCAGAGGACGTGGTGGAAGCTGGTACAATTGCAACATTTAAGAGGCATTTGGATGTGTATATGAATAGGAAGGGTTTGGAGGGATATGGGCTGGGTGCTGGCAGGTGGGACTAGATTGGGTTGGGATATCTGGTCAGCATGGACGGGTTGGACCGAAGGGTCTGTTTCCATGCTGTATATCTCTATGACTCTATGACGTGGATCTCTAAACCTGGGAATTTACTTGTATCTTCCTACATGATAAAAACACACAAAGGTCAGAATCGTAGAGGGATCTGAATGAAGTGGGCTATGGCAAGATTTGTGGTTGAATCGCAAGTCCACCCAGGCTCACCTCAATGTCGGGAGCAACGTTTTGCATCTTTTATGCTTTTGCCAAGTGGTGGGGTTTGTTTCTCAGTCGTTGGCAGTTAAGGGGATTATAGCTGTGAAATGCCTCATTCACTGTCTAACTCGTCTCATTAATGCTCTGCTTCCTGTCTCACCAAATTCATCAAACAAGCGGCACATTGAGAATTCTCGACATGGAAGCCAGTGCAGGTACCTGGCAACTTCAGTTCAGTACCTGCTCCACAGGATCACCAATGTTGGACACTGGGTGCCAACGTCTCAGGCCACAGTCCATGTGCACCCACCACACACACAGCCCACATCCTCAGGCACTGGCATTTGACATATGCCAGCCTCTAAGAAACCACATGGGACATCACCAATCCATATGCAGGAAAGGAGCTCCCCCAACCTCCATCCCCAAATTCAGCAGTCTTTCAATTGTGTTTGTCTCCAAGAGGGGATACCTGAAGGTAAACAAACACGGACTGCTTCAGGATTTGGGGAGTCATGAATGGTACTGAACATTATGGAATCATTGGCAAACATTTCCATTTCTGACCTTATGATGGAGAGCTGTCATTCATGAAACAGCTGAAGATGACTGGGCCAGAGGACCTCCTACCATGAAATATTGGGTCTGAGATCCATGGTAGGGGGATTAAGGGTTATGTGGGTCATGCAGGTAGGAAGAGCTGAGACTAAAGATAGATCCGCCATGATCTTAATGAATAGTGGAGCAGGTTCGATGGGCCAAATGGCCCACTCCTGCTTCTATTACAATGAATTTAAAAAACACTACGATTGACCTCTAACAACCTTTGTACTTGGTATGACTTCAACCACTACAGAGTTTTCCTTTCCATTCACATTAACTCTAATCTTGTTGGGCTCTTTCGTTGGTGAATACTGTGTACATTTCTGGTCGCCCTTCTATAGGACGGAATTTGTTAAACTCGAAAGGGTGTAGAAACGAATTACACTGATGTCACCGGGTCTGGAGAGTTTGAGTTTTAGGGAGAGGCTGATGGGCTAGGACTTTTGTCCCTGGAGACTGGAAGGCTGAAGGGTGACCTTATAGAGGTTTATAAAATATGAAGAGCATGAATCGGGTGAATAGCCTAGATCTTTTTCCTCAAGTGGGAGAGTCCAAAACTAGATGGCATAGGTTCAAGGTGAGAGAGGAAAGATTTAAAAAGGACCTGAGGGGTAACTTTTGTATGCAGAAGGCAGTACGTGGATGGAACAAGTTGCTTGAGGAGGTGGTGGAGCCTGGTATAATTACAACATTTAATAGGCATCTCAATGGATATATGAATAGGAAGGGATATGGGCCAAATGCTGGCAAATAGGACTAGTCCAGATTGGGATGTCCGGTCAAGTTGGGCTGACAGGTCTGTTTCTGTGCTGGTGACTCAATGAGAGACTTGGTTGAGTGTGAAAATAATTGCCACCTCACTTCTGGAATTCAGCAGACTTTTCCAACAAGTGACAATGATTGCATGGTCACCATTAATTAATAAGACAAGCTTTGATTCCAGCTTCACACCATAGCCTCCAGACCAGAGTTCTCATCCAGTGACATCAATGCGGTCACTACCTCCTCTCATAAATCCCTTTAGTTACCCATTTCTCCTTCTGAACCCAATGAAAATGAAGTTTTCCTTCTATTTTGATAGAAATAATAATTTTTGTGGTGTTTACCAAACGTTTGTTCACACAGCAATCACAATTCAGCGTGGACCACATCCTCAGCCCGAAGGACACTGATGTATGTTCTAGCTGTCATCTGTTCTTTGTCTATCTTTGTCCAAGAAATTGTTGAACCCTCTTTACAATTCATTCAGGAAGATGGAGTGTTGCTGCGATGTGTAAAGAAGTGATTAATCAAAGGAATTTCTAACTGTGATTACTGGGATCCCTATTGTACAGAGGCACAGAAAACCAAAGCACCTTCGATTTCCTCATTATATTCGGAAACTAAGACTGTGCAAATTGCTTCACTCGCCGCCAAACAGCAAATGAATTCATTAGCTTGTTTGACTCGCATTAGGCTATGCACAGACCTCAGTTGGTGCACCTGCTCTCTTTGAGAGATAATAAGGTATTTATAATGCCCTGGTGAGCCACCTGCTCACCTACTCTATTTATGAAACATCTCATCCTTGGATTGAAGAGGTTGTTAAGAAAATTACGACACAGATCAACAACAGGTAGATCACTTCAACAGTCCACTTGGTCACGATGGGCAAAATAAGTTATGTTGATAAATTTTCACAATAAGAAATAAGATTGATCTCAATAATTATTGAGTTCTTAACAAGATTGACATCATCAATGTAAACACGCGTTATATATTGACTCACTCCCCGTGCTGCTCCCTCAGCCTCCCTCACTCCTCGTTGCTCCCTCAATTTGTCATGTTGTATAAGGTAATACTTCTGATAGGGTTAAAATTGGAAACTGAACTTACTTCCACTCAAAGTGATGATATCAAATAGTTATGGATAGAGAATTTGGAAAAAGAAAACACAAGGTCTCAATGAGGATAAACGTGTCACCTTTGTCTCCTGACAAGCTTGATATTAATCTCCAAATAACGTGACTTATAGCTCATTGCTATCATAGTAAAAAAGCTACATCTCTTTAAAGCAAGCGGTTCTTCTTGTTAGGGATCCATAATACCACAAGAAATAGGAACAGGAGAAGGCCATTCAATAGGATCATGGCCGATCCAACATTCCTGCTGTTTCCCCGTAATCCTTCATTCTCTGACTGATCAAGAATCTATCTGTCTCAACCTTAATAATATTCTAGGACTCTCCCCCCACACCTCTCTGTAGCAAGGTGTTCCAAAGACTCACAACCCTCTAAGAGAATTTTTTTTTTCCTCATCTCAGCCTTCAATTGACCTATCTTGACTCTGAGACTATGCTCTCTGGTCCTAGACTCTCCCACAAGGGGAAACATTGAACCTTTAAGAATCCTACATGTTTCAATAAGATCACCTCTCATTCTTCTAAACTCCAGTGAATGGAGACCCAGACTATTTAGTCTTTGCTCATTAGACAATCCCTCTGTCATGGGGATTATACTAGTGAAACTGCTTTGAACTGCTTCCAATGAAATGATCTTCTTCCTTAAATAAGGGGACCAAATCTGCTCACAGTACTCCAAATGCAGAAGGGGTTAGAAACTGGCAGCCCCATATTAATAAGGGATCAAGCATAGAAGTGAAATCATTTTTCTACATATGTCACAAAAATCTTATTGGATAGAGCTCTTCTGAAATTGCTATTGTACATTCCACTGTGTTTAATGTGTGATATAAATACAAGTTGTTGGTGTGGGATGCAAGCTGGTTTCCATAGGAACACTTCATGTCTGATGGAACTAAGCAGTGTCAAAGGAAATGTCATTCATGATAAGAGCAATTAGGGAAGCTAGGGGTATGGGTGAGTGTTGGATAGAGGCTGTGTGGGAACTCTGAGAAAACAGAGACCCTGCTGGTTGCCCTTTGGGGATAACAGCACCGTGCATTAAAGTGGCAGGGGACAGAGTCGATGCCAGGAACTTCAAGTCTTCAAACTGAGCACCGGGAAGCTCACAAACATTGATGGGGAGATGTAGACAAAGAAAACAAATGAAAGGCTTACATCGATACAGCAACTTTCATGAATTTCAGGACATCCTGAAGTGCTTTACAGCAAATGAAACATATTTGGAAGTTGAGTCACCTTTGTAATGTAGGAACTGCAACAGCGATCTATGCACAAATTATAATGACTAGATAATCTGTACTTTTCACTAAGCCACTTGGGAGAACTCTCTTACCCTTCTTTGAAACCGTGTGAATATTTACATCTATCTGTTCCAAAATAAGGCACATACAACAGCTCCACACTAATTAAGCAGCAGTTAAGCCCACAACCTGCTGACTCAAGGCTTCTACAAGCTGGGCCACAATGGACATTATAAACTTAGGAAAGCAATGAAAGAGTTTTCTGGCTCTGAAACAGCTTGGGAATGCTCCATTTACTATCTGTTCGAGTTGAGCAGGGAATGGACTGTGAGGAACTGAGACCACAACAGCTTGTGGTCTTATTTGATCCTTCAAAAATCTAATTTTTTTTTCCTCAAAGCGTAGAAGGCATCCGCACATCTGTATTCGCACATTGGTACTGCAGGAGCTGTAATTCTGGGATCAATATTTCTCCCCCCACCCAGCTTGGGCAATCTGAGGCACTGTTAGCACAGTGTTGGCTCCAATTGGCTAACACAGCAGAGGTAGGTGTTTCCTGGTGTGTGCGATTGCCATACCACAAGGAGCATTTGACCACCGACCGAGTCCGATTGTGCTCAAATTGCTGTGAAGAATGTGCACTAATGGCAATGGCTTACATTGTAAGTGATGGTATTACCCCCTCACAATGGCTTGTATAATCCAAATCATGAGACAGACACAGTGATGCAGCAAAGCACAGACAGAGCTGACCGTCATATTTAACTTCCCTGCCTAAAAGCTCCTTTTTAAAAAAATTTTGCTTTTGAATCAAAGTCTCCTGGGCTGCACTTTCTGTGGTGAGTCAGCTGTCAGCACTTTGCCTTGAAAGGCAATTTCACAATGAAGAGAAGCTGTTTCTTAAACAGCAATGAATCCTCAGTCTAAAATTAGCTCCCCATCTGTCTCTTCCACACCGATGACACAAAGTGAAGCATCATAAACCAACAATGACAATAATTGGTGAATGATGATGTTGTGCCACTGCTGCAGTTTCTTGCTTTCGGGCCCCTTAGGTGATTGATTCACATGGCAAAATAAAACCACAGACGGTACACCCAGTAAATCTTGTCACAAAAACACAAGGGCAAAGGTAATTGCTCGCTTTACAATAGCCAGCAGCTTCAACAGGTCAGGTCCTCAAATCTTCTAGCCATCAGGAGGCCATTCAGCTCTCTGCTAACTCTTTGCAAGCGTCCTCATAATTCCCCGTCCCTCTCAGCTCTTACTCTCTTGGTCTCACCCGCCTCTCATGATGCATTGCGCTGTGGTAAAGCGCCAAACAGATTCATCATCTTAAGATGCAGAACGTACTGACAGAGAGAGAGCTGGCAATTTTGGACACCAGTGCCTCTTTATACAAAATATGAGCGCTTCCTATTTAGTGAGTTGATGAATTGCCCAAACCATTGCCTCTGCACCTGGAAAACAATAAGTACTGATCTGATGTGCAAAGAGGAAGCAATTACCACTCAGATGAATGGAAAAACAGGAGGGTTTTGTCAAAATGATTAGTGCTGCACAAAACTGGTCAGATGGAAGACCTCTCTCCCCTCCCATTCAACACACTCTAATTTCACTGTGCAAGGAATATACAGAGAGTAGAAATGAAAATGCATCATTTACAATTCTGTCATTATGATTAATGCCACAGTGCGTTCCTTGTTGCAGGTTTCTTCAGACTTGATTCCCCCTCCTTCAGCCTGCAAAACAACATGACCACTGGAAATTGAAAGTGCACACTGCCAATGGTGGAGCAGTTGAAACCTCACAACCTGACATTGATGCCTGGCTGCATGGAAATGGGAGATTAGTCACAAGAACTGTGTGACCTTCCTGCAGATTCAGTCAGAAGGAACAGCCAGTTGAGGACAGTCAGTGTATCAATGGCCTGCTCCTCACCTCTTGGACAAGCTTGGAACCTGTTACTAGGCCATCCATTCATACCCAAAGGATGCCTAGTTATTGAGCTGTGAGGGACATCACAACCAGGCTCGCAATAATCAGCTCGATGCTTGATAAGTTAAGGAGTCATAATCAGAAGCAGCACATTTTATGCATTCCTCCCTCTGTAACTCAGGGTTGCTGAGACTAATCATCAGGTATGAAAACCGAGCTGACAGCAACAAATCCATTCTTAGAGCACCTTGAGCAGCAGAAAAATATTCCAAAGTCTTTCCAAATGAACCAATGATTGAGACACCGGGAGGGGTGTGGAAAGCTTGGCCAGGGAACTGGATATACAGGAAGGCTTTAGAGGAGAAGAGGGTGGAAAGGCAATGTGTTGAAACGGGGAATAGCAGACTGTGGTGTGGAAATACTAGAGGCATGGTCATCAATGGAAGTCTGAAGAGTAAGTGTGGAAAGGCAATTTATGGCAGGTAAGATTCTGATGATAGCTATTTGAAATGTTTGCCCATAATGGCAATGCTCATCTTGTATTCCCATTTTCATCCAGCTTCCATTATGGTTTTGCCGCGTGTAGAGATGAGGAATGTTAGTGTGGTGAAGAAAACACAGCTTTCCAGACAGCATCAAAGACTCCCAAGTTTAAAGGAGATTTGAAGCCATTAGCCTAAGCTGGATGTGAAAACAAGTCCCGGGTTGAAAGATGTTAGCCCCATGTCCCAAATTGTGCCGTCCACTATCCCAATGCCTTCCACACTAAACCTACATCAGACTTGAAGACAAGTAGCTGCACCTCATTAAGCAACCAGCTTACAATTGAACCACAATTCCCAAATGTCTATAAGAGCCTAGCTGTCTGCCGCTGATGCTTTTACCCAAAACTGTCCCCAGAGACATGCTGATCAGTGGAACACTCTCCCAGAGACTGTAACAGGAAATTTTAATGCATTAAAAGCCATTACTCAGATGACAGATCTTTCTGCCTAAATGTTGTTTTAATATCCTATCTAGTAACGAGCTGGCATCCTACCAGAACTCCAGCGCATTCAGATTACATTTGACAGTGAGAACTGTAATACAATGAAGCACTGTACAAATCTACAAAAAGGCGGCAGTAATATGTTCTGGTCTATTGGTGTTCAATAGCGAAATTATAAAATGTATATACAGTCTGTCATATAAAGCATATTACTGACTCCCATTTGCATTTTCCTATTTACATAACCTATGAGAAAGTGTTGTTTTTTATCACCACTGGCAAATGTGAAACACTTTGTTGTGTGCAACAGAGCCCTAGGAGTACAAAGGAGTATTTTTGAAATATGCACCATTAATCTACAGATATGCTATTGATAGCAATGGACCTTGGTAGTCTTACTTTGGATGCACTCACTGAAGGCCCACAGGCTGAGACACTTTACGGAGGATGTGTCAGTGAATGAGAAGAGACCAAAGAGAGAGCTGAGGTGCACCAGGCTGTTTAGGGCTGCTGGGTGACTTGTGGACCTACTCATCATGGATTTTGGACAGACCTGAGAGAGAAAAAGAGTGGGTGTGTGTTGATACATTTCTTCCGAATTAATCATACACATTTGAAAAGATTGGTGCTGAAAGTAAGGAGAGAAAATCCTAGCAAAATTTGGGCACTGCTTTGAATAAGAGCTGTTACTGTGGCAAATGGCTTCATGCTCACTGCGTTGATTACTGAGCGGATGCATTAAGAAGTTGATACGCCCAATATTTGCAAATGCCATTGGTTAACAGGAATCCACACCACACTACATACACACTTTGAGATACTTGATCAGACAGTGTGAAATATCAGTTAGCATGCCATCATTTAAAGCAGAATTCAAGTTATACAGCGAGTTGTACATTACCTCCTAGCCAAGGGCACTTTGTCATGGTCGAGTATGTAACAGAGATGTGGAGGGGCAATGGATACATTTGGAAACAAGGATTCAAATGTCAGAGACAAGACAATGCTGGACAAAGATGTAACATCAGTCGGTGTGGGACATGGATGAATAGATAGGGCAAATTCAGATCTGGGAGGCAAAATGGTGCTTGAGTTCCAAGTTTGGGGGCAAACATGGATGATGGCTCAGCAGCCAAGAGAGGATTGGAATAGTCAAGCCTACAGGCAATAAGGGTATGGATGATTCAAATCGCGGTTAGCTTACATTTCAAACACTGAGCCATGCAGTTTCTGCTACCAATGAGCTGCTTCACTTAACTGCATCACTGATGTACAGCAACACTATAATTAGCTTCCCTGTCATAACCAACATAATAAACCACAATTTCCAAGATTAAGGTGGTACAGCTCCTATCTGTGAACAGCTTAACACAGCATGACAAAATCAGACTCCTGCTGTTTAAAGTATTAAATTACAAGCATGCAACTAGCAATATAAATTTTGCAAATTTAAAAGTATAACAGCAAAATGTACCACCTGTAATCCTACATATGTTGGCGATCTGTTCGGTCGGAGCAGTGATGGCCAATTGTTCTCTCCCTAAGTTTAGCATTGACTCTAAAGCTTTTTCTTTCTCTCCCTTAATACATTAATTGCATGAGGAACATTTTTAAGCCAATATTAAACTCAAGGGCTGAATGACCGCCTGTCATTACTTGAATGGAGCAAAGCACCAAAACATATCAGATTTCAATGATTTTCCCTCTGTAAACCTGAGCTCGTCCAGCTGCCTATATCCCAACTTGCATCAAGTTCCATTCCTCTATCATCTCCATGCTCATTGACTTGAGTTGACTCCATCTTAAAGAATCCACAAGTTCTCATTCTTGTTTTCAAATCCTCCCTGGTCCTTCCTTTTCTTACCTCTGATATCTCCTCCAGCTGCACAGCCCTCAGAAATGCCTGGTCTTCTCTGATTCTGACCTCCCGATTTTAAGCTTTCTACCATTGGTGGCTGTATTCTCAGCAGCCTCAGGCTGAAACCATGAAACCCCCTTCTTAATTCTCACAAAATCTCTATCACTTTCTCTTTTCTTTTTGAGATGCTCCTTAAGACCCAACACTGCGACCAAGCATTTGGTCAGGTGACCTAACATCCATCTTCTGTCTCAGAGATGGCTTCATATAATGTTCCTGTGAATCATTGGGGGATTTTATTATGTTAAAGATATCATATAAATTCAAGGTGTGGTTGCTGATCATTCGAATCCAGATTTAATCCCAAAGACCACTCCTCTTGGCTAGGCCCAGATCAAATGTCATCTGCTTCTGCTAATTTTTTTATTAAATGGGTTGGTCCTCTACATTGCACTTCAAAGGTTACCTTGGTGTGTTATCCTTCAGGAAGTGACTGCAGAGCGTGTCATTTCTTTTCCATGGTAACAGAACTGCCAAACATACTCATTTGAATGAACATTTTCTATTGGTGTGCAGTGAAATACATTTTCATTTGTTTGCATTGACAGCCAATGACACCAGTTATGACAAAAAGCATCATGAGCAAAGACAGGCCAGTTGCTCTGTCAAATCCTCCAAGCACTCACAATGGCCAAAGCATCATGGCAGAACATGTTCTCCCACCCGATTTCTCCAGCAGCTTCCACATGTAACCAGGGGACCGTAAAGTACAATCGTGCAATACAAGCAAAGTAAATCAGACTCTTTGTTTCACAGTCTACTTGCGGTAATTTCACATTCTCAATTTCACTATGCAAGTCTCTTAACCATTAGTTTACTAGATATGTACAGTTGAGGACATCCATTAGATTAGTGAACCTATCTAAAAGATATGAGTCTCCTCCACCTTCTTTCTTATCATGTGGGCGGCACGGTGGCACAGTGGTTAGCACTGCTGCCTCACAGCGCCGGAGACCCGGGTTCAATTCCCGCCTCAGGCGACTGACTGTGTGGAGTCTGCGTGGGTTTCCTCCGGGTGCTCCGGTTTCCTCCCACAATCCAAAGATGTGCAGGTCAGGTGAATTGGTCATGCTAAATTGCCCGTAGTGTTAGGTAAGGGGTAAATGTAGGGGTATGGGTGGGTTGCGCTTCGGCGGGTCGGTGTGGACTTGTTGGGCCGAAGGGCCTGTTTCCACACTGTAATCTAATCTAATCTAAAACCACAACATCTAAGCAGTTAAATGTTACCAGTGTTTTGCCACTACCAAGAATTCCATTCCATCGGGCAGTTGTTATGCACCTAATAACGACGTGTGAAAATCAATAGAGGACAGTCCGTACTAGAGTGAAATGAAATGACGATCAGTTGGTGCTTCTTCGACTCTAATCCAAAGTGTCACCACGGGTTGCCCCATCAGTCCAGGGAGCAAGGTCCTCACAGTCTGGGGATTGGATCATAGTCAGTCCTTGAGTCCTATGCAATAAGTCCAGAGTTTTCAGGTAACGCATTCGCGGTGCTGTGGAGACATCAGTCTGGGGGTGTTAGGCCATGCTTAGTCAGGGTTTCCTGCCAAATCAGTCTGGGGATAGAGTTCACAGTCAGTACGGGGCAGGGTTGGTAAGGGAACTAATCAGAGGGCTGTCTGTGGAATTCTGGAGAAAACAGGAAGCTCACGTCTGGCCATGGAATTCATTGGACTAGGTCACTGAGGGAATGATTACAGCTAAAGGGGTCAATACAAGATAGAAGGGTAGGATTTCATAGACCATAGGAGGGGAAGGGGAACTGAGGGAGGGGGAAAGGAGTTTAACAAGTCACAATCACTATGGCGTCTATAGAAAAGAGAGGTGACCAATAAGGGTTAAGAATTCACAAATAATAGAAAAGATGAACAAAAATGAAGAAAGACTGAAAGATCGTTGGGGACACATGGATAGCAACACAAAAGAGAACATGAGGACAGAGGATGATCAATGTTAACCTCAGGAGGGGACCTGCTTCACTATCAAAAAAAAAACGCAGTGTAGACGGAGAGTAAGGATGTCCCAGAGCATCAGCACTGAATTGTGTTGTCTGGTGTAATAGGACACACACTCAAGACTAAGTGGTCATCCCATTCTTGTGTTCATCGAGAATACAGTAGCCTGAAAGTTTATGCAGCACCTCACTTCAAGAAGCAAGTTGTGCAGCATCTTCCCCAAAACAGAGTGATATCGGAAGGAAATACAACATAGGCACATAGTATCAGGAATAGTTCATTCAGCCCCTCAAGCCTGTTCCACCATTCAATGAGATCATGGCTGATCTGTGGGGTAACTCTATATATCTGCCTTTTGCCCATATCCCTTAATACCTTCGCTTAACAAAAGTTTATTTATTTCAGATCTAAAATTAACAACTGATCCAACATCCACTGCCACTTGTGGAAGAGAGATCCAAACATCTATCCCTTATTGAATGTAGAAATGTTTCCTAACATCTTCCCTCAGCGGTCAGGCCCTCATCCTCAGACTATCCCCCCTCAGTCTAGAATTCCCAAACAATGGAAATAGCTTATCCTTATCTGCCTTGTCTTTTCCTGATAATATTTTGAAGATTTTGATCAGATCACCCTTTAACTTTCTAAATGCTAGAGAAATAAAACATAATTTGTGCAGTCTTTCCTTCCAACCAAATCCCTGAAGTCCAGGTGGGTCACTCTTGTAAAATCACGTTATACTCCCTCCAAGGCCAACACATCCTTTTGTAAGGTGTGGTGCCCAGATCGGCTGCCCATGTTTCCAGCAGCGCTTTATAGCATGGTAGAGCAATGCTTCATCAAGTATAAGAAGGATAGAGAGAACCTAATTGAAGCCCATTTCCAGGAAGAATGAGTTCGGGTTGGACATCCTTTGATTGGGTGATGTTCTATTGGTTATATGGCACACAGCTCCTGATGAATACAAATGAGTACAAATAGAATGGATCATTTTTGCACTCCTTGATAGACGAATATTTCCTTACTCATATGATTGTATGCCTGGCAACTCTGAGCAATCCCATTTTCAAGCATTTATATCTGACAGGTCTTACACACCACTCGGGAATAGGCAGCAGTCAGCAAGACAGGATGCAAATATCATATGGTTCTAAAGTTAGGTGGTGTTAGAACTACAGACAGCTGCATGATACCCGGGTATTGTGCAGCAAAGTCTTTCATGATAGACAACAGTTGACAGCAAGCCTGAGGCCCTTACCTTTGAACTTTCCATCATTGGTTTTGTTCAATGTTTCAGTGTTTACTGAATTGCCCTGAGATATTTTAGTATCCTGTAGATTAGTATTTAACCTGACGTTGTGCTGTTTCTATCAGCAGGTCAATGTGCTATGAAGGAGTGGACATGAATACACTTCCCAGTATTGAACGGCAGTGCACACCTAATACTGACTGATAGATAGAATGAAGCTTTACCTGCAAAGATGTGTGGAATCATCATCGATCTTCACACTTACAGTGTGGGCAGGTGAGGTCCTAGCACAAGCCTTGCATGTTGCTTTTAGCCCGTGTTATCAACATTGAAATGCAACATTGCCACTGTAATCATCAAGCTCACAGTTCAAGGATCCGTAACACCTAAAGTTTTCTGTTGTCAAGGAGTCAGTCACCTGAGAGAGATTAATGATGTTGGGCATTTATAACTTCTTTCATCCTTGGGATGTCGGGAGAGGCTGCTTGTCTCTCACATAGGTTGTGACTTCACCAGGGGTCTGACAGCGACAAAGACATCGGAGCAGACACTTTCAGACTATAAGTAAAGATACGCTGACAAAAGTACCAGGTTTCTTACAATGATGTTTCTGTAACCTGTGGCACTTTTGTGCCATTAATAAGCTGTTTCTTTCAGCCCCACTGCATCTAAGTACAGTTATTTAGTGTGCTCATGGTGGTGAATAGCCTGCCCATGGAAGCAGCCAGACATATGCATGCCAAAGCCAGCATGGTACTGACAGGAGTTGGTGGACTCCTCCATTCTTCAACACAGTTTACTAGTTGTCTCGAGTGAACCTGTCTGCATTGCTCTGCCTGTCTGTGCCTTTCTCCCAAAGTCATTAATGGCTGAAAACATGGAGTCATCTCTCCCTTGGGGCTGACCAGGCACCCGGTTGATGACAGCCCTCTGATTGGCTATTATTTCCATGACCGGCTGTGGAGACATCTCGGTGATATGGTCATCGGGCTGTGCTCCTGAGGATAATCAAATTCCGAACCGAGTGTGGTGAGAGTCTCTGACCAGTTGGGAGGGAGCAGGTGAGAGCCTTGCTAGTGAGGGTTCAGTGATTGCTTCCTCAAAGCTGGAGGTGGAGTTGAGGACTCTGGGGATGACCTCCTTCCTGCACCCGAGATCCCATGAGTGTCAGCAAAACAGAAAAGAGAGAATTGGCTTTTTAAGAGGATCAAGGCAGGCTCAGAATGGGTTAGTGCTTATGGGAATGGGAGAGCAGAACAGCACAATGGCACTCATTGGGTTTGTTGTCCATGGAGGTGTCTGCATCCCCACATGAGCAGTCACAGTCTTCTCCAGCCAAACCCAACATCTATTCCTCACATGCCATGACAGGTCTTATGTTTGGTACCCTACCACTGGTCTTCACAATTTCAGACAATATTTTCCTGAAATGTGACGAAAGGATGGATTAAAAATGTTGGAACTGGAGAGGGGATGCATTAGTGGTGATGCAGAGGAGGTGCCCCCAGTGAGTGAGTAAAATATCCAGAGGGCAGGTTGTGTTAGTAGTTTGTGAGGATGAGGCCAGCGACAGCCATTGATTCAGGGATTCATGAAGTTGTTACCCATAAGTCTGTATAAGTGGCATGCGCCATGACACCTGTGGGTGTGATGAAGCAGAAAGGAAGATGGTGGCCCTTGTCCTTGAGGAGTACAGAGCATCGCTAAGCTCCTTCCTGCAGCGTGTTGGGCATATATCTTGCTCCAGGACAGCTAAGTCTGGTGATGTGACAGACCCTCTTCCCTATCACCTATCCACCAGCACCTGCAGCTGGTTGCCGGTGACACCGATGTGTTAATTTGTCTTTCTGGCCTAGTTCCTTGGCGATAACGGTGCAGGGCCACGGTGTGAAGGCCGGTGCCTGGCTTACAGCATCTGAAGTAGAACAGTAGGATTTTATAAATGGCGCATTGTCGTGAATGGTACACATTCTTGGCAGTGGCTAGCACCTCCACCTCCGCGTGTGGCAGGATTTCATGAGGCAGGTGCCAAAGAGTCCAAGTGCGTGATGAAGGAGGTGAAGACTGTGGGAGAAAAATTGACATGCGCCAGTGTGGATCGGACAAAACACTTGCCAAGAGGTGGCAAAGCTCAGCCGTTGTCTGTATACCTGCGTGTTGTGTCAGGGCGAGACAGAAGTTTCCTGTATAACAAATATCCCCCCCTTTTTGGGACGAACATATATTCACACCTCAATTGGAACTGCCATCAACAGGAATGTCCTTCAGTTTGAATCACAGCAATCAAAGACAAACATTAAAGACTGCAAGTATAGCATCTGTTTAAGAAGACAAACAGCCTTCATATATTCACCCTGAGGCTGCCTATGAGCCAACAATCTGATTGAAATGCAAAGAACATAGATACTTTGGAACAAAGCCATTTTAAAGTCTTGGAAAGAAAGCAGCAACCTGAAGGTAAGAAATTCTACTGCAGGTAAGCCCATCATTTACTAAAAAATCCCTTTCAACGCAGAAAGTGATAGGACTGACTAATGTCCAATTGGGCGGGAAACACACAGTTTGGTGATCCAGTGCCTCTTATTAGGCTGATGTTTGCAGCTAATGATGTGGAGGTTTTCTGAGAGGTGTGAGATTACCTTTTTTACGTGCAATTAGGTCTGTGAAGCCTCCCGTGTGATGTTAAAGCCTTGGAAACTCTGATTAAGGAGCTGAAGCAATGGTTGGTGCCCTTTCTATAACAAAATTAAAAATCACACAACAACAGGTTACAGTCCAACAGGTTGGTTTGGAAGCACTAGCTTTTGGAGCACTGCTCCTTCATCAGGTGGTTGTGGAGCAGAGTTATAAGATACCTGCTGCACAATCACCTGATGAAGGACCAGCGCTCTGAAAGCTAGTGCTTCCAAATAAACCTGTTGGACTATAACCTGGTGTTATGTGATTTTTAACTTTGTCCACCCCAGTCACCTTTCTACAACAAGACAGGGTAGAGACAAAGATAAAATCAAAATACCGCAGGTGCTAGAAATCAAAATGAAATCAAAAAGCGCTGGAGAAACTCAGCAGGTTTGCTTGGAAAGAAAAGCAGAGCGATAATTTCAAATCCGGTACGAATCTTCCTGGGAATGTTGGAATGGATAGAGACATGACTTCTCGTGAGGCACCAGTCTGGAATAACTGGGTACAATCTTAAAAATTATCACAACGCAGGAGAGAAATGGGAAATTGCATTTTCACATCATCACATTTTGAGGATCTAACTCTGAAAACGGACAAGGGAGATCCAGTGGATGTAGTGTACCTGGACTTTCAGAAAGCCTTTGATAAAGTCCCATATAGGAGGTTAGTGAGCAAAATTAGGGCACATGATATTAGGGGCAAAATACTGACATGGATTGAAAATTGGTTGGCTGACAGGAAACAAAGAATAGTGATAAACGGCTCCCTTTTGGAATGGCAGGCGGTGACCAGTGGTGTGCCGCAGGGATCGGTGCTCGGACCGCAGCTTTTTACAATGTACATTAATGATATAGATGAAGGTATTAAATATTAGCAAATTTGCTGATGACACAAAGCTGGGTGGCAGGGTGAAATGTGAGGAGGTTGATAGGAGAATACAGGGTGACCTGGACAGGCTAGGTGTGTGGACGGATGTATGGCAGGTGCAGTTTAATATGGATAAATGTGTGGTTATCCACTTTGGTGGCAAGAACAGGAAGGCAGATTACTACCTAAATGGAGTCAAGTTAGGTAAAGGGGCAGTACAACGAGATCTAAGTGTTCTTGTACATCAGTCAATGGAAACAAGCATGCAGGTACAGCAGGTAGTGAAGAAAGCTAATAGCATGCTGGCCTTCATAACAAGAGGGATTGAGTATAGAAGCAAAGAGGTCCTTCTGCAGCTGTAGAGGGCCCTGGTGAGACCACACCTGGAATATTGTGCACAGTTTTGGTCTCCAAATTTGAGGAAAGACATTCTGGCTATTGAGGGAGCGCAGCGTAGGTTCACGAGGTCAATTCCCGAATGGCAGGACTATCTTACGCTGAAAGATTGGAGCGACTGGGCTTGTATACGCTTGAGTTTAGAAGACTGAGAGGGGATCTGATTGAGACGTATAAGATTATTAAAGGATTGGACACTCTGGAGGCAGGGAACATGTTTCCGCTGATGGGTGGGTCCCGAACCAGAGGACACAGTCTAAAAATAAAGGGTAGGCCATTTAGAACAGAGTTGAGGAGAAACTTCTTCACCCAGAGAGTGGTGGGTGTATGGAATGCTCTGCCCCAGAAGGCCAAGACACTGGATATTTTCAAGAAAGAGTTGGATAGAGCTCTTAAGGATAGTGGAATCAAGGGTTATGGGGATAAGGCAGGAACAGGATACTGATTGAGGATGGTCAGCCATGATCATATTGAATGGTGGTGCTGGCTCGAAGGGCAGAATGGCCTACTCCTGCCCCTATTGTCTATTGTCTATAGAATCTGGAATTCGTTTCTTCCAGAAGGAATTTTCCAAGCTCAATTGGAGCTTTGTCACATGATTGAATTGAATTGAATTTATTGTCATGTGTACCGAGGCGCAGTGAAGAGCTTTGTCTTGCGAGCAATGGTGGTTCAGTGGTTAGCACTGCTGCCTCATAGCGCCAGGGTCCCAGGTTCAATTCCAGCCTTGGGCGATTGTCTGTGTGGAGTTTGCACATTCTCCTCGTGTCTGCGTGGGTTTCCTCCGGGTACTCCGGTTTCCTCCCACAATCCAAAGATGTGCAGGTCAGGTGAATTGGCCATACTAAATTGTCCATAGTTGCTTGGTGCGATAGTCGGAGAGGGAGGTTACTCTTTGGAGGGTCGGTGTGGACTTGTTGGGCCGAAGGGCCTATTTCCACACTGTAGGGAATCTAATCAATACAGGCAGATCACAGAGTTAATTGCATAGATAAGTAAATAATAGGTAAACAGCGGCAAAAACAAAAACACAGGTACAGGCGAAGGTTAAGAGTTTGTGAGTCCATTCAGTATTCTAACAACAGTAGAGTAGAAACTGTTTCGAAACAGGCTGGTGCATGTGTTCAGGCTTCTGTACCTTCTCCCTGATGGTAGAGGTTGTAGAAAAATATTGCCAGAGTGGGATTGATCATTGAGAATGCTGGCGGCCTTTCCTTGACAGTGGGCTTGGAAGACAGATTCTATAGATGGGAGGTTGGTCTATAGATAGTCATATGAACACCCCCACCACCACCTCCCCACCCCCTACCCCCTAGGGACACACAGTCATGCCCTCACAATAAAACCATGTTCCCCTCCCTTGGGATATCACATCTTTATTCCCTTGTCACCACAAACAGTGTCCGTCATGATGTAAGCACAGAAACGGGGCCTGACTGCCTGGGCAGTAGCCAGCTTGTTGCAGTTTGGAGACAGGCCTTTCTGGGTGTTCAGCCCCCAAGGAGTGCTGACTGCTAGCACCACAAACAGTAGCAGCCTTCTACCAACCCTGCTGAAACCACCAGGTGAGCACTCCAGCAGTTTTACATCATATTTACAACACACTAACAGGTCAGTCAATTCCATTGACCAATATCATTGTTTACAGTTTGCACTCACTCGCCACAGGAGAAAGTGAGGACTGCAGATGCTGGCGATCAGAGTCGAGAGTGTGGCACTGGAAAAGCACAGCAGGTCAGACAGCTTCCGAGGAGCAGGAGAACCGATATTTTAGGCATAAGCTCTTCATCACACAATTACTATAACGTTCTGTTCCTTTAAGACCATAAGACATAAGAGTGGAAGTAAGGCCATTCGGCCCAATGAATCCACTCCGCCATTCAATCATGGCTGATGGGCATTTCAATGCCACTTCCCGCGCTCTCCCCATGGCCCTTAATTCCTTGCGAAATCAAGAATTTATCAGTTTCTGCCTTGAAGGCATTTAACATCCCGGCCTCCACTACGCACTGTGGCAATGAATTCCACAGGCCCACCACTCTCTGGCTGAAGAACTGTCTCCACATTTCTGTTCTAAATTGATCCCCTCTAATTCTAAGGCTAGGCCCACGTGTCCTAGTGTCCATGCCTAACAGAAACAAATTCCCAGTGTCCACTCTTTGTAAGCCATGCATTATCTTGTAAGTTTCTATTAAATCTCCCCTCAACCTTCGAAACTCTAATGAGTACAATCCCAGGATCTTCAGCCGTTCATCATATGTTAGGCCTACTATGTATTTAAACTTTCCTGAGAATGTATTTACGCTATCCATCCTATTCATCGCAAAATGACATTATAATGCATTGTGGAGTAAAACGGTACAACTTTCCCATTCCCAGAGTCCAGGCGAGGAGATGGGTTGTGTTCAGGGTAAAGGCAAGTAACAACATTGGAATATCAGCTTTTCCAGCTTTCGTTGGTGTACAATGCCTTTTTTTTAAATCCACTAATAGATGCATGGAAAGGGAAGTACTTCCTTTTCAGAAATGAGGAGTCCCCCTACCAGGGTGTTTCAGGTGGGACCAGGCCGGTGGAAGTCAAGATGGGTAGGTGAGGAGGGGAGGGTGTTTGAGAGGACACGGCAAGTGTCTCAATATTGAAACCAGCAGTGTGGATCAAAAAGATCTCACCAGTTTTAATTTTAGTTTTTAAAAAACTGATGCTGTTGAAAGATTTCCACACTACTGAAATCACAAAGTTGAAAAATAGGCTGCCAGGATATTTTAATAGAACTTTCACACTCGTCATATAGTATTACATAGTCTGTGTGAAGGTGTGAGTCCTTGTACGCAGTAAATTTGGTAAAATTCCAAGTCAAAATTAATCATCTCTGAATGGATAATTGCTTACATGGACGCCTCATTAGGCCATTTCCATAACCTGTGTTTCCTGAAAGTTCTTAATATGCATAATTTATTCTATCTTTACCCAAGCCCATCTACCAACAAAACAGGGTATATGAGCTGTCACAGTGAGAGCTGGGAAAGAAGCCGCAGGGATGTAAAATACGAAACCAGTTTGATGTGGATTCATTATGTCCCTTTTCCAACACTTCCCCTTGGGCCATCCTTTGGTCAATCCACTCTTCACAACCACTTGAATCAATGCAATGGTACCCATTCAAATCTGAAACAAGGAGCGGAATTAATCATTGAATGCAGTGCTTCTGTGTCAGGAGCTGATGGATGCTAAAGGATGGCAGGGGAAAGATAAAAACAGTTGGATTAAAAAGCGATAACTGTTTGATGCTGGCAGATGAACAGCGGTCTGCCAATCACTTTCCCATTTCCTTCATTGCAACTCAAGCGGCATCCCATTGGAGCTCAGATTAGCCTCCAGGCAGTCTCAGCAGGAACTCCTTCTCTTTGAAAAGATTTGATGAAGAAGATCCATTTCATCTTGTCTGACAGTGAAAGAATGTGTGCCTTTGTGCAAACAGACGACTAAATAAAAACCACGGGATGTCTGTTCTATTAATAATGAGGCCTATGCAAATAAAGGAAACCAGTGGATGCGCCAGTGCCTATCCCAGGGTAACATGACATTGACATTTGAGACTTGGTTTCATACATTGGTCCCACTACTGATTATAACCTAGTGACTCCTAATGGACTTCAAATATAATGGACTCTTGTGGCACAATGGTAGTGTTCATCCATCTGAACCAAGAGGTGAGAGCCAAGTCTACATGTTTCAGAAGTGTGTATTGGTATCTCTTAACAGGTTGATTAAAAATATCTGAATAGGAACAGGATTCAGCTGCTTGGTGGGTCCTTCGACAAAGATAAAAATTACCTGATGACAAACTAAAGATTAAGAATGAAGCTCTTTTGCAACTGTGCTTTATTTAAACATTTAATCACTTTCAAGAAAGCGAGAATGTTTGCAATCGTGTAGCATCTTTCAAGATTTCAGACTATCTTGAAGAATCTCATCGACAATTAGGCACTTCTGACTGTTGAACCATAGAGAAATGGCAGATAATACAACTTCACAAACAGCAAACTGATAGATGATTGGATAATCTGTTTTAAATGCCATTAGTTGGGGGTTAGATCTGGGCTTTTGAACTCATCTACTCTCCTCTCCCCGGGTACCATGGTCTCTTTTATATTTATCTGAGAAAGCTTAAATTTAATGCAACATCCGATAGGCAGCCATCTGACTGTGCCGCACTCTTTCGGTAATACACTGACGAGGCTGCTTACGTTTTGTGCTGGAGTGGAACCTGTGCTCACAATCTTTTTAAAGGCCTGAAAAATATCAATGAGCAACAGCTAATACCATACACATGTGGACCATATACCTATAATGTGAGTCCAGCAGTTCCAATTAATACTTTGGTACCTGTTATGCATAACTATAATCATTGCGCAGGTATAGCAATATCTGTTTAATTTATACTTACATAGAGCAGTGTGTGGTTGTACACAATGAACTCCCTGTGAGTACAGAAAGTAAATGGGTTTTGTTTGTCCCTGTGACTACTGCTGCATGATCATTGGCAGCTGAATGAAAATAGCAATTCAGTGCATATTTCTATAATACTCAGCAACACATCACTTTGCACAAAGTTTAGCCCTGATGTACAAGGAGAAATGGAGCTCATAGAATCTGCTGCACTCTGCACACATCCTGCTGACAATGAAGGAGATTGAACCTTAAAAGCACAAAGACAGCTTCCAAATCAAAACAAATTCATGTGGCAACGCAGCTCAATTTATCAAGCACACACACAGCAACCTAAGCTCATCTCCCATCTCACTGTCATTGATCTAGATTCTATCCTGAAAAGCATAACACAGTATTGTGGATGAGGTCAGTGAGCCATACCTTGAATAAGACAAGTGCTTGGAGCATGGGCCATTGTATCAACTATTTAATCTCCCCCATTTATTCCACAAACTCTGACAGCTGATGTGTCCATTTCTTTAACCGATTCTTTTAAATATGGCATTAAATTGCATCCAAACCATTGGACAATTGGCTTGACAAATGCAGACAACAGCATTATATTTCTCTTTGATAGCTTTCACAAATCAAAGAAAATGAATCGAATGGTTGAGTTATCCCAAGTTCCACATTATGGTGATGTAACAGTACTGAGACAGACAGATAAGGTTATCTGTGAGCAGATACTGATTCACAACCAGCCATATCCTCAATCTGATGAGAAGATTATACGGTAGATAGCAAGAATTGCATTTCATTGAAGCAGGAGTAATAGAGGTCAATGAGCAAATCAAAATAGAATTTACAGTATTTACAACTGAATAGAATTGACAGTGTCTATAAATATCAGAAGTGACATTGTCTACAATTGTCGACAACTTGCATTAAGAACAGCCCTGGAGAATTCACATTGTATACAGTTCACTGCAATGTTATGGATAGGTATGATTCTGTTCTGCTCGACCAGGTGCAAATGCTGAACATCCATTAGTTCTCATTAAATGGACATCCTCATATACTTAAGTAACAGTCAACTTCATTCAGAGATGACCCTCGACCTTTGGCTCCCAAATTTCTCATATGTCCACTGTAGAAATCAATATGTTGGTTCCCCAAGTCCTTCATTTTTCATTTACTGCATCCTAGTTTCGGGAAGGGGGTAGGTGGGAACAAAGTAACGAGAATTTTGTCACCGTTGCTTTTTTCTCGTTTAAACATCAAAAATGCCAATCAATGGTTAGCACCGTTATCTCACAGTGCCAGGGACCCGGGTTCAATTCCAGCCCGGGGCAACTGTCTGTGTGGGGTTTGCATTCTCCCCATGTCTGCGGATTTCCTTCAGGTTTCCTGGTTTCCCCCCACAGTTCACAGATGTGCAGGTTAGGTGGATTTGGCCATGCTACATTGTCCATATTGTCTAGAGATGTGTAGGTTAAGTGGATTAGCCATGGGAAATGCAAGGTTAAAAATGTAGGATAGTGGGACGGGTCTGGGTGGGATGCTGTTTGGAGGGGCAGTGCAGACTCAGTGGACTAAATGGCCAGTTTCCACACCATAGGGATTCCATGATTCTATGACAGTTTGGTTCTGTGCTAAATTTAGGACCGTGGCCAGTATTGATTTCATCACTGACAGTTTACCAATACTTTAGGTTGTCCCTTCCCAGATCTGTCACTTAATCCTTATAACGTGTATAAAATGAGCGGCCAGAGGAAGTGGTGGAGGCTGGTACAATTGCAACATTTAAAAGACATCTGAATGGGTATATGAATAGGAAGAGTTTGGAGGGATATGAGCCACGTGCTGGCAATGGGACTAGATTTGGTTGGGATATCTGGTCAGCATGGACGGGTTGGACCAAAGGGTCTGTTTCCATGCTGTACATCTCTATGACTCTATGACTCTACTTGGAGATCCACAGTCTGGATATCAATGACTCAATATATACTTGGCTGTGTCCCAAAACAACTTTTTTAATGAACTTAAATCCTGTAGCATATAACTGCATTTCATTGTAAAGATACTAATGCAAATATCTGATAATGTATACTCACAGTCCAGGTTTCTCATTTCTTGAGCAAAAGACAGGATTACGGTCATCCTCTTTTGTAGCTCCTGTTGATAGCTGACCAGGCCACAGGTCTCCTGCACTTTGTATTTTGTACCCTTTTGTCAGACCAATGCACTATCTTCACAGAAGTATGGTGTTTTTAGCATCAAGTTATTCTGGTCTCCTCCAATTCCTGAGATGATGAGTCCTTGAGATCATTGCAAAAGCGAACATCCTAAGTACAGCATTCAAACCATCATGGGTTGGTTCCTTTGTTCCAGAGTTATGGGTGAGTAGGTGCAGTGGGATTCATTTTAGCAGACATCTTTGGGTGAGTTCGCTCTCTCCTGATCATCACCTATCCACAGATCTAACCTCTTCCCACCAGCCCTCATTCTACCTCGCAACCATTTTGTGTTTGACTAAAAGTACATCGTTGGATCTCGAATACTACAAGCAGCGTGACTTCAACAGAGGAAGCAAGTACAATAAATCATTTCAAGATTGTGAATCAACGAGATAAGCTCAAAAATATCAATTTCAAAATATCAACATCTGTCAAAACAAATGTCAGGCAAGTTCCATTGTGACAATTCCATTGCAATCTTGCTTAACTCTATCTTGCAAAAGTCAATGGATAAGTTACAGATGTTACCACGTACACTGGTGCAAAAGTCGCATTTTTTAGGCTATTTTTAAAAGTTCAATTTATAGGGTCGACTATTACATGGGCACTAGTTATGAGGGGCTGAAATTCATGCAGCAGTTTGAAATACCATATTATTAGCAGAGGTCGATTTGATCACAAAGAAGAAAAACACAATGAATTACGGTAAAAGTAATTACCAGATAAAAGCAAGAAAAAGAAGAATGAATTACTGGTAGTAAATATTATTTATACATACTGGTACAAAAATTTAACATGTCAAAGAATCCTTGAAATCCTGCAAAATCACACTGTTCAACATTGTCAAGGCCTGGTATAATGGCACACTTAAAATGAAACATTTATTAAATTCTGAATGTGTAAGCATCTTGAACTTTCCGCCAAATTCTTCCATTTCCCTCCCATTTGCTCTCATATGTAATGAACCTCAGCAACATTAACAAATTTGTCAAAGAATTAAAGATATATCTCATATAGCTAATATATCTCATTTTTATTCAGATATAATGGCACAATTAAAGTGATTAACTTTTTAATGATATTAACCTTTAGATATATAGTGAACAAAGTGCGATACGTACTGATAGACCTAGTACCAGTCTGAATGAATGAAGGAATCAAAACGCGCTGTAGTAAACCCATTGGGCTAAGTAGAGTTATGAGTGAATGAACAGAGATGCAGTACAGTAAACAAACAGTGATAAGTAGAGATACCGGTTATGAATGAATGAATGTGATTCCTTTTTAGAGGGTTAATGTGAGCATGAAGTTTCCTTTGTAAGAGGTTTACAATGTGATATAGTAGGGTCAACTTTTACATGAGATATATGGAAAATACAAGAGCTTTTGGCCAAAAATAAGGGGTCAACTTTTACATGAGTTTTACACCAGTTTATATGGTATTTTCTTCATTTACACTCTCTGTTGTGCATCAACCATGTTTAGCAGGATTGTTAACACTCCTATGCCCACAGTTCCAAAGATCTGAAATAGATTTCAACCCCTTGAAAGTATTATTCATGTCAAAGTTGACCCTCTACTTTTTATTTTAAAATGTGCCCTCAAAACACAACTTTTATATGCTCACTGTGTGTTAGCACCTCCTAGAGCAGAACAAGATTGACTGGTGTTAACACAGAGACCTATTGTCAATGTTTTTTTAGCCTGTTGAGCACCAGAATGAAGGCATGCATCCAGAACCATGTTACCTTAATGATAACTACCTCAAAGAGAGAGGACAGAGGCAGTGGGGCGGGCCAGGGGAATGCTATCAGTAGTCAAGATTAAAATGGTGCTGGAAAAGCACAGCAGGTCAGGCAGCATCCGAGGAGCAGGAAAATCGATGTTTTGGGCAAAAGCCCTTCATCAGGAATCAGAATGCTATAGGTACCTCAGCTATTTCAATCTGCTCAGTACTTAGTTGTGTTGGGAGGTGGTAGCCTAGTGCTATTATCATTGAACTGTTAATCCAGAGGCCCAGATAATGTCTGGGGACCCAGGGGGTTTGAATCCTGCTATAGCAGATGGTGGAATTTGAATTCAATCAAAAGAAATTTGGAATTAAGTCTCTAATGGTGACTATGAATCCACCATCAATTGTCAGCAAAAACACATCTGGTTCACTAATGCCTTTTGGGGAAGGAAACTTCCATTCTTACCTAGTCTGGCCTACATGTGACTCCAGACCCACAGCAATATGGGTGACTCTTAACTGCCCTCTGGGCAATTAGGGATGGGCAATAAACGCTGGCTGAGCCAGTGATTCCCTCATCCCATGAATCGATAAAAAAAGCGCTTAGTCATATTGGAGGGAGAGGACAAAGGTATGTGGGTGAAAAGAGCCAGAAACTGAGGCCACAGCAGCAACCGCTATATTCATATTTACATATAGCATTGCAAAGGACTTCATAAGTACATAAACTGACATAAACAGACTCTAAAGCAAATAAGAAAACATTAGGACAGTTGACCATATAGGTTTAAAGCAGCCTATTAGAGAAAGAGAGTGATGTCATTGGAGTCAAGGGAGGCTTGCACAAGATAACGAGTCACAATGTGTGAGACAGTAAGTGCGGAAGGTGGAGACTGAAAGTGGAAACATTATTTCAGGGAGGTCAATCTGAGGAACAAGTGCCCTAGGAACATGGAGCACATAGATAGCACTGATTTACCAAATGCAATTTAAATAGTTTTATTTCAGATAATAATATTTTGAGAAACAGCACAGGAATAATTTAAACCGTGATCTAGAGTAAGGCAGGAAGTTTGGGAGGATCAATTAACCTTGGAGCTATGGTTCCTAAAGTTGTTCACCACTGGTGTTTTCCTGGATCTCATGCAAACTAGATGAGATGAAAAAAAATGCTGTAATTAATGACAAACTTTACTATTATGGTATCATGCAATTGCTAAGATGTTTGCAAGCAAACTGAATGGACTGAATTCTTTATTTAATGGCAATTCCTATTTTCCGATTGCACGTGGCCAGCAGGAACTCCACCAACATGGAGGCTGGTGCAGTACCATTTCATTTCTTTGTTCCGGACCTATCTTTGTGTTTGATTAGCCTTCAACAATCAATCATTCCTCTGCCCTGTTTTATTTTTGTAAGAAAGCCATTAGTTTCCAAAGTGAGACAATTTAACCTGATGTGTTAACATCCTTTACTGAATGGGACAGAGAGGATGTGATGTGAGAGTTTAAATCAGAGGTTACATTGTGTGTACACCTTCTATCACCTGCAGGCCTGGCTTCTCCAATACTCTCTGGGCCAAACTCCCACCTATGGTTTTCTAAGTTTGAAGTCATTAAAAAACTCTGCCTACTGTATAATAACTTACATTGGTAGCCTTCTGTTGAGTGAAGTCTTTGTGTTGGCTGTTGTAGTTCGAGTAAACAACATTTGCACCCATCTACGTGATCTCTCAATCCCCACAATGTGAATAAACCACCCTTCATCACATTCAACTATAATTAATGGAGAATTCAGGAGTCCGTTGCTTCATAAGTATTCACTGTGAATTACTCATTTTGTGACCCCACAATGCATCCTATACAAATCAGCTTCGTGAGATTGAAGCAAGTAATTGAGAAAAGTGGAAATGAAAATGATAATGAGGATTGCATAACACAATTTTATTCAGAGATAACACTTTCAATTATAGCGTGAGAGTGTGAAACAGAGATTGAAAAGTTTGAAACAATGGAAGTCCACAGAAACCTGAGGGTCCAGATGCATAGATCATTAAAATGTCATGAATAGGAAGTTAACCAGAAAGGCTAATGGAATGCGGGCATTTACATATGTGGGAGACAATAGTCAAGGGATTGAAATCATGTTTCAGCTAAACAAGCCGTACTTGGACCAGACCTAGATTATTGTCAGCAATTCACTTTAGGAGGGATGGAGAGACCTTGAAGGGATTGCAGCATAGATCTGTCATTATAACACCGAGATTGTAAGGGAAGGAACCTTATAGGGGCCTAACGGCATGGGCTCTGGTGAAACAATTGTCTCAGAGTTGTTATCTAAGGTTATTTAAGAAGATTATCTAAGATTACAAAGAGATCTTGATCAATTGAGTCAATGGGCTGAAAAGTAGAAAATGAAGTTGAATTTGGATAAATGTATTTTGGTAAAACATACAAAGGTAAAATTTATACAATTAAAAGCAGGGCCTTGGACAGAGGACGACAGATACCTAAGGATTCAGGTGCATAATTCTTTGACATTTGTATCACATATAGATAAGGTGATTAAGGATGCATTTAGCATGTTTGCCTTCGTTGCTCAGACCTTTGAATATAGAAGTTGGGAGGTCATGTTGAGGTTGTGCATAACATTGGTGAGGCCTCTTCTGAAGAATTGTGTGTAATTCTTGTCGCCCTGTTATAGGAAGAACGTTTTTAAGCTGGAGAGGGTTCAGAGATATTTGCCAGGATGAGGCTGGGAATGGAAGGCTTGAGTTATAAAGAAAGGCTGGATGGACTGGCACCTTTTTTCACTGGAGCATAGGAGGAGGAGAAGTGACCTTATTGAAGTTTATTAAATTATGACGGGTATAGATAAGATGAATGGCAGGTGTCTTTTTCCTAGGGTGGGGGATTTCAAGACAAGGGTCATATTTTTAAGGTGAGAGGAGACGGATTTAAATAAGTCATGGGGACAATTTTTTTACACAGAGCGTGGTTTGTGTGTGGAATGATCTTCAAGAGGGAGTGGTGGATGTCAGTACAGTTACAACATTTAGAAGATGTTTAGATAAGTAGATTAATAAGAAATATTTGGAGGGATATGGGCCAAGCTCAGGCAGGTAGGACTAGTTTACTTTGGGTTTATGATCGGCATGGACAGGTTGGACCGAACGGTCTGTTTCGTGCGGTATAACACTATGAGAAGCCCAGTGAAGCCTAACTCAACATCAGCAGTACCTAGCTGTATTTTCCAAATAATTTCCTGGCATTGAAATGAGATTGTCATTAGGCAGCATCAAGATGCCTAGTAGTGTGGATTGTTGCTTGTGAACGGACTCATGGACACAGAATCTAGCCTCATTAATATGCAGTGTTATATCCTACCATCTGCCATGAGGAAACTAGTTGTCAACAATTTCCAACATGAAAGGAACAGCAGGTTCCTGGTGATTCACCTGGGTACTAGTTTTGGATACCAATCAGTCCTCTAGTGAGTCAAGTGGACGGACAGTCAAGGGGGCTAGGTACCATCTGTTGGGGGATGGGGAGAGTTTGTGCACAGTTCAGAGATTTGGTCATGGCTAGTCTTTCATTTGTATTGGTCACAGTTAGGTGATACATCCCACTACAATCAGTCTAGTAGGGCTCTGGGGAGTGTTGTCGAGCAGAGAGACCTAGAGGTCAGGTACACAGTACTTTGAAACTGTAATAGGAAGACAGGGTGGTTAAGAAGGCATTTAGCACACTTGTCTTCATTGCTTAGACCATTGAGCATAGGAGTTGAGATTGTACAAAATGTTGGTGAGGCCATTTTTGGAGTACTGTGTGCAGTTCTGGTCAAGTGACTCTGTCAGATCTTGTTCTAATGTTTGTTTTGGTTATTCCCATTTGCAAAGCCTTCTCATTTGATGCCTAAACTTTAGCTGCAGCTCTACTACAAGGGACGGGCAATAAATGCTGACCCAGCCAGTGGTTCCTTCATTTCACGAAAGAATAAAGACAATGCCCAGAGGCAGTGTCATTCTGATGGGCAAAAGTGCAGGATCCACTTCTGTTAAACAGGAGAACTTTAAAGCAGCAAAGGCACGAATCATACACTTGCGAAATGCAACTAAACCTATTTTGCATTCGTATCACTGTGCATATAAAATGCAAATGTGAACATGTTTTGGGGTATAAATGCTGTCATATGTGGTTGCAATGACTACCCGCAAGCATCCTCTACGAGTGACTGCGAAAGCAATAGCCACTGTGAACCTCAACGCTATTGGCTGCCACAATTGCATCAAGGCACGGATTGTGCCATCAGTTCAAGATCACACCAACTCATTTTATTCCCCTGATAGTCCGGTCAGTGCTGCAGCCTGGGCAGTAGGACTCCTCAACATTTGAGGACCCCCCCCCCTCCAAAAGGTGCATGGTACCATTGACTGCCCCCATGTGGCACTGAGAGGGCTGTATCACAACGCTACAGAATTAATAATAGGAAGGGCTTCAATTCCATTAATGTCCAGGTAATCTGTAATCACAGTAACAGTGTAACTGGTGCACCTTATAAAGCTGGTTACTGGGATAGGGGCAAGGGCTACCCTTGTATCATTCATAGAATCCCTACAGTGTGGAAACAGGCCCTTCAGCCCATTAAGTCTACACCCACCCTCTGAAGAGTAACTTATCCAGACCCATTCCCTTATCCTGTTGTCCTAGATTTACCCCTAACTAATGCACCTAAACTCCACATCCCTGAAAACTATGGGACTTAACCTGCACATCTTCAGACTGTGGGAGGAAACTGGAGCATCTAGAGGAAACCTACGCAGACACTGGGAGAATATGTAAACTCCACACAGACTGTCACCCGAGGCTGGAATCGAACCCCGGTCCCTGGCGCTGTGAGGTAGCAGAGCTAACCACTGAAATACTGTGCCACTTACTGCAACCATGGCTAATGACATCATCAGGCAATAGGTGAGGAGCATAGATACAATACTCGCCATGGTTTGATCATGATCTTGGTGGAACAGGCGATGGAGCTGCTGAAGAAATGGTTGTGCTGCTCAGAGCAGCCCTGGGACGGGGGAGGGGATTCTCCTCAGTGTTGTCCAGACAGAGTGTGCTGCATCATTCTGGCATTATGTGCTCTGCATAACTAGAGCAGGCAACAAGGCTGTGTGCTGGACACTGAGGAGACAGGAGCAGGATGAGAAGGAGGACAAGTGCAAT
This sequence comes from Chiloscyllium plagiosum, assembly GCF_004010195.1. Classification (NCBI taxonomy): domain Eukaryota; kingdom Metazoa; phylum Chordata; class Chondrichthyes; order Orectolobiformes; family Hemiscylliidae; genus Chiloscyllium; species Chiloscyllium plagiosum. The sequence continues at coordinate 80,747,614 of NC_057720.1, read as the reverse complement.
GAGCTGGGTCTGATTGACCCCCCCCCCTCCCATTTTAATAGACGTGAAATGGGTGCTGCAGACCATCATGGACTGTAAAATAACCCTTGTTCACTACCAGGATTGCAGTGGTGAAAGGCAGCCTGTTTACATTTTGTTTGTGTTGGTCTTTTTGCTGGTTGGAAGTAAAAGCTCAGGTCTGGACTTGCCAGTCCACCACCGGACGACGATAAGGCGCTGGTCTGCAGTGACCACAGGGGACAGGGTGGTAGTAGAAAGTGAGGACTGCAGGTGCTGGAGATCAGAGTTGAAGAGTGTGGTGCTGGAAAAGCACAGATGGTCAGGCAGTATCCGAGGAGCAGGAAAGTCAGCGTTTTGGGCATAGGCATTTCATCAGGGTAGTAGTGACTTACACAAGGTAGTGGGATGGGCTGTGGCTAATGACAGTGAGGTCTGCATCCTGGTGGTTAGACATGCACTAGGCCAAGACTGTGGCACTGTATGTGCCAGGACATGTCAGCCAAGTGTACCAAGATCAGTGCAGGATTGCCGGGCAGTTACGGTGCTGGTGAAAATCAATTCCTGAGTGCCAACATTTGTCCAGTGTTTAAAGAGAGCACAGGCACCAGAGATGCCAGTGTATTTCAGGACATCCAATTAGTGGCAACTTCTTCCAGATGCAACGAGTGTACTCGGAAGGCCAAAGGGCCTGTTCCTGTGCTGTATTGTTAGCATTGGACAAGTCAGTCAGACTAAGGTCAGGGTTGGGAGAGAATGAGGCAGATTTAGGATGAATCAGAGAGAAATTTCCTTGGGCCTCAAGGTGAGAAAACCTCTGTTAAACTCAACAAAATTGACTCTTAGCCAAAATATTGTACAATTCAACAGCTCGCAGTTAATTTCAAATTTGGATTATGCAAAACTCGTATTGTCTTTCCAAGCATTTACAAGATCAAGAAGTGAATTGATTAAAGATTTAAAGATATTGAGGGAAATATATAGAACAGAAAGAAGCAGCTTATTCAAATTGAATGGACAGTCTCTGAATAGGGAAATAGTCTAAAACTTGAACCACATTTTTAGGAATGAGATTCGGAAAAATGTTTTGGCAAAACGTGTGGCAGACATTTGGGATTCTCAAAATCACAGGTGAAAGTTTGTCATTTGTTAATTTGAAATCTGAGGTTTGAATGGATTTTTGATAACCAAATGTATTAAAGGTGTGGGGAACTGTAAGTCTTTGGAATTGTGGAATTCATTGCCTTAGAGCGCAGTGGAGGCCGGGACGTTGGGTGTCTTCAAGGCAGAGATTGATAAATTCTTGACCTTGAAGGAATTAAGGGATACGGGGAGAGTGTGGGTAAATGGAATTGAAATGCCCATCAGCCGTGATTAAATGGCGGAGTGGACTCAATGGGCCGAATAGTCTTGCTTCCACTCCTATGTCTTATGGTCTTATGGTCTTATGGATGTTAGTGGCAAAGGTGATAAATAGCCTAATCTAATGCTTCCATTTTTCTCTGTTGCTTTATTGTGGCATGAAATGATTATTTCATAGTAATCATCTGCCGAGTTACTCATCTGCCAAGTGAGCCCAGGTCTAGTTGTATTTAAGGCTCTCTTCCACATGATAACCTTGCATTTTATGAAAACCAGACACAAAACTGAACCTGGTTTCATAGTGTCACTGGTCTCAGTACTACCAGAATCAAATAGGATAAAGATGGTTAGGGGAGGGATATAACCTCCTGCCCTGTCATGCATGACCTGTGCCAATTGGAATGTTGGCATGATGTGATATTGTGGTGCACAGTGGAAGGAGATAGAGTGGGTAGAGGGTGATATCAGTTGGCATCAAATATTGATTTGTTCTCCCACCATGCCATCGGACCGTGTAGGTCCTGATGATGCCCTCTGTTTCCCTTTCAGCGCGACATGTGTCACCCACTCATAAAAGCGAGTTGCTTTTCATCTTGTTAATGCTGCCCCAGGCAAGTGTTGGTTGTCTGTGACATATTTGGTAAACGAGCTCTACACAACAGTTGCCTCAGTCAGAAAAGAAGCTCTGATGGATTCTGAAGTCCTTGCTGCCAGAAAGCTTTCTTCCAATCGTGAGAGGATCGCAGGATTGTTACGTGCAGAAGTAGGCCATTCAGCCCATTACGCCTGCATCGTCTCATTAACTCAGTACCATTACCTTGTGCTAGTTTCAATGGATGTGGTCTTCTTGGGCTGCAGCAGGTAATAGAGATGGAGCAGAGGGAGTAGAGGCAGCTGAGTGGAGAAGGTGGAGGCCTAACAACAGCCAGAAGCCCTATACCTACCTACTGTCTAGAGAGAAGCCTTCACATTATTCCATCTTAAGTAGGAACAAATTAGCCTCTGAAGAAGCAGTTACAGAGTTGTGTCACCTTCTTCCAGCAGACAGCAGCAGACAGTGTTGTGAATGGACATGTCATTGCTCTCAGTTTCCAGCCTCAGGATGCTTTCCAACTGGGAACTGGTCATTCTTCTCTGTCCACTGAATAGGACCGCATCTGAGATGTCACCAAAGCCCCTGAGTACTGGGAGAGGAACTGCATTGTCCTCTCTTGAAGCACAGGGAAACAAGACAAACAATAATGTGGCTTTACCAGGGTGACAGCTATCCCAAGGCTACAAAGAGCTAATAGTGAGCTCACAGTAAACAGCTGTATGGACATTAGAGATTTCAATCCTTTAACATGCAGTTGGCTGTAACCATGCCCAGGTTGTGATGCTGGTGAGTTCCTGCTGACCTGTAAGTCGCATAATACTCTCATCCTGCCATGCCATCTCCGAGTCACCATTATAAACCAAAGGCAGCAAGGACTACCCCAGAGGGGAGACAACGGTATAATCAATGAACTATTAATCCAGAAACTCAGCTAATGTCCTGGGGACCTGGTATCAAATCCTGCCATGGCAGATGGTGGAATTTCAATTCAATAATAAAATCTTGAATTAAGAGTCTAATGATGACCATGAATTCATTGTCAAATGTCGGGAAAATCCACCGGGTTCACTAATGTCCTGTAGGAGAGGAAACTGCAATCCTAATCTGGACTGGTCTACATGTGACTCCAGACTCACAGCAATGTGTTTGACTCTTAACATCCCTCTGGGCAATTAGGGATGAGCAATAAATGCTGGTCTAGCCAGTGATGCCCTCATCCTGTGAATGAATATATAACACAGGCACAGGACAAAGACACTCCCTCATTGAGAGCCTTAGCGTGACAGAATCCATCATGATACATACCATGATCATCCTCAAGCTGGTGCAGTTTCCTGAAGCACACAGGGAGGAACCTTCTGATGCATTGACATATTTTGTGGAGGTCTGCTGTGTCTGGCAATGACAGGGTTGTCAGCCTTGCCACCAGGCCTTTGAGAAAAAGGACCTGGAGGAGAAGTAGCAAGGAGAGGATTTGGTTTTGTACCACAAGGAAGTGGTATAGCAATAATCACTCCATACTTGCAACGTTTAGTTGCATCAATAAATAAGCAAATGTAGCATGTCTTAAGTCCATAGGCGACAGGAACAGAAGTAGGCTATTTGGCCCTTTGTGCTTGCTCCATCATTCATTAGGATCATGGCTGATCGATCTGACATTCCTCATGTACACTTTCAGGTGTTTTCCCTGTAACCCATAGTTCCCCTACAAATCAATAGTCTACCCCACACATTCAAGGCAATCCAAGGTACTCTTCCTTGTTAAATAATGCAAAATACTCCAAGCGCAAACATTTAAGCCAGGCTTCTGTGACTGATTAATGTCACTTAGACATGGCTCTTTAGCCTGAAAATGATGTCAGTATTCGTTTCATATCCACAACTCAGGTTCTCACATTACTCTCCTTTCATCTAATCATTTCATCTTTCCACTTCAGGGATTCTTTATCATACTTTGTTTTGTTTAGTCAAACTGCACAATCCACTTTCAGTTGTTTATGATTACTCTGACACCCTGTTCCTATAATAAATATATAACCGGAGAGCCCTGAATGAAACTTTTTACTAAGTCATAAAGCAGACCACACAATCTCTGCACCAAGCATTAAAAAAACAAGATATAATGCTCCAAAACAAAAGTTAGCAGCTAATACATAGTACCCGATGTCCATAGAGAAAAGATATATTCTTGAATGTTGACAACCAACAATATACTTTTATGCGGTTAGTGGGGAAAGTTCTCCACAGTGGCCTAGTCATTGCCTATGGGGTTTAACCAAGTTATGATTACTGCTTATTGAAAACAGCCTCAACAATTCTTTACACAAAAATAATCCTTTTTCCTGTGATAAAATAACTTCACAAAGTAAAAATAAAAGAATGTATCTTCCAACTCTGAGCCTTTTTTTGTGCTAATTTATTAAATATGGGAGCAGGACTTAATGATTTTGTTTCTCAGTGATGGTTGTCTATTTCATCCATGTTATGTAGCACTTCACCTAACGAAGGGGCCACACTCTGAAAGATTGTGACTCCAAATAAACCTGTTGGACTATAATCTGGTGTCATCTGACTTCTGACCTTTTCCACCCTAGTCTAATACCGGCACTTCCACATCATGTTGACGGAATCGCTTTCACTCCCAATCTTTCCTCAATCCCTTCCTTTTCTCAAACAGCAGAGGGACATTGGGCCTGTTGTTCTGTGTTCCCTCTTTGAAAGGTCTGTCCAGTTTCGTCCTGCATCCTAAGTTTTCTGTTGTGTAACTCTACACATTAAAACTCTTGTCTATGGAGTCTGCTTTCACCACTGTTTTAGGTTTTAATACCACTGTGGTGAGTATGCTTAGAGTTTTCTCGACTGAACATATTAATATGACTCCTGAACAGTTATTTGACATATGTCCCAGTTTCTAGTATATTTTCAGGCACATGTCACTGGACTGTTAATCCAGAGATGTCCAGAGGTAATGTCTGGGGACCTGGGTTTGAATCCCATCATAGTAGATAGTGACACTTGAATTCAATAAAAGAAATTATCTGGATTTAAGGGACTAATGATGACCGTGAATCTATTGTTGATTGTACAATCCATTGTACAATTACAACAAGTTCCACTTCATCTGAATGTCTAAGATGGACCATGTCTTCAGGGACACCGTGTACAAAGCTCTGGGTAAGGGTGGGGAGTAGGAGGTGAGTCCCCCAATATGGTCCTCATCCTGATAGCTACCTCTCCCCAGTGTTACAAAGGATGTGACTGGCCTTGTTTCATGGAACACTCCAAGTAGTTGCACCCTTCTGTATCACCTGTCCTTCATGAAGAGCCACAAAGAGATCAGTTTGGGGTCCAGTTACTTATCAGTCAGGGCTATCTATTACAATCTATCCAGGGGGTGAGCCACTGTCAGTAATGGAAGTCCATCCTCTAAAAGCCAATTGCGGATGATCATGGGCTATTGCTGCAGTATAGAAGCTGAGGACCTCAGTTGTAGGGATTGGAGGTAGCATGTTGCTATGTCGAGAGGATACAAAATGCGGGGCATCTCAAAACAGGGGTCCCCAGTTTAGGAACATCTGACTTACAACAGCTCGTACTTACGACCACAGTCCCCTAGAGGGGTGCAATTTAAAAGACTCGACATTCAGCCATTTTCTATATAAACAAAATGTGCTTTGTATTGTCCCGCATTATGTTCCAAATTGACTTGCTACTGAACTCCAGTACGAACACAATCGCAACCTGGAGTACATTAGACGATACAGCATGGAAGAAAAGGTGCAATACCAATTGTGGAGGAAGTCATTGACACTCAGAAACATCCTGGCTTTGAGGAGGACACAGTGCTCTGTTATATCTAGCACGTTGACGATTGCCTGGAGCTGAGCGTGTAAAGTGGCAAGACAAACAGTTGTTCAATGGCTTGGATAGAAATGTTGGAAAGTCCAAAACCCTCAATGGGATTACCGAGAAGGCCTGGAAGAAGGGATTGCTGCTGAGTATGCCCCAAGGATGAGAGGCTGAGCCTGAGACTGGTAGCATAAAGCATGTCCACAATGTCCTTCCATTGACGCCAACAGTTGCCCAATGGAGTAGAGAATTGTTGCCACAATGACTGGAATGGGTGAGGTATGAGATCTTGTCTCCAAGAGAGGGGGCTGCACTTCAAAAAGGCGTGGACTCTTCAGAAGGCAGTAGCATTGCTCAGAAATCCATGATGACACCAATGCGGCATGAAGCAGGGGGATTAACCCACTGTGTGAAATTCAAATCCTTGCCCCATGGACTCCCATTACGCAACATCAGGAATCAATACCAGTAATAACTGTCATGCATAAGTAATGTATTACTGCCTGCAAAAATTGACTCTCATTGTCAAAGGTGCAATCACCTTTTGCCACTGTGAGGAAGAGGAAATCTAACCTTTTTTTTCTGGCCTGTCATCTTCAGTTGGGCAAAGCCATTCAAACATGACTCAGTCTCCCACTCCAGAACGATTGTCCTTTGGTTCAGACTGTCCATTAGAGAAAAATTACAATCTGTATTAGTTACATTGGGTGTTTCCACATGAATCAAAGTAAAATCAATTGCTGTCACTTGTTAACCATTCATCTTAGTACACGTCCAGTTATTAATGTGAACAAGGGCATAGATCAGAGTGTGATCGAAGCCTATAAGTTATCTCTCTTCTATTCCCCATACATTCACAAAGCTTTCCACATCTGAGTAACTTGTCAAATGTGTTTCTCTATGGATTTTACTGATCGTATATTTTGATCTAACCCATGGTCAAGCAGCATTATGCAGCAATAGTGCTGCCAGATTTTTTCACTATTGAGTCACCAACATTGATCATTTGGAATGTAATAACACAGGAATCCCAAGAGGAAAGGAACATTGTTTATTGTTGAACACCAAAACAGAGCCATTACTCGCTGTGTAGTCTCAGCTGAGGACAGACAATTCTGCAGATGCAATGCTGGACATGCTCTATTTGGAAAGCAGCAACATTAGCCAGTTTGAGGATTAAACCAATGCACATTATAAGCAATGGTATCCTAACCATCTGAGCTAAATGCCCAGGTCTGCTTTCTTTTATGGATATACCTGGAAGTGTTGCTGCACACAACCATTTTGATGGACCCATTTTGAATTAGTCCCTGGGTCTGCTTTATTTTCGTTTCTTTGTTTTGAGCTTGATTTTTTTTTTAAATTAACATATTTTTATAACTGACCTGTTCAGAGATGTTATTGTAAGTGAGACTTGAACCTAGGCCTCCCAAGCTAGGGGCAAGGACTCTATCTCTGCACCACAAGAGGGCCCCTTCTAGGTCTGCTTTTTTTTCAAAAGTATTATTTTTAACAGCGCCCACTGAATTATTTTTCTTTCTTTTTTCTATATTTTGCCATAGTTTAAGAGGGCCCAGCAGGTACTGTTTATACTTTCCCCGAATCTCCAGTGCATGTGTGCAATTTATTTTTCAATGTACCATGACACAATACATATATACTTTATTATTCATTATTTTCACCACCAGGAAAACACTCATGTGGCTAATGAAACAGTAACAAGCAAAGCCTGAGCTGTCATCTAAAAAGTGAGGGGAAGAGTAGGGAGAGAAGAGGGGACTAAATCAAAATGGAGTTGAAGGGGGAAAAATAAAGCACTCCATCCCCCCTGGTGCTCCCCTCTCCCTAAAGGTGTCGAGAGCATCGGTGGACACTGCATGCTCCCTCTCCAAGGACACATGAGCCCTAACATAACCCCGGAGGAGAGGCAGGCAGTCGGCAGGGATGACCACCTCCAAGGCCTGCTGACTGGGCCTATGTATCACCACGGGCCTGGCCCAGGAGCAGACCCATGATAAGGTCCTCCAATCTACCCACACCCCTCAACACCAGCTCCTGAAGATGGTTTGAACTACAACCAAAGGCGCAGCAGCAAATTTTTCAAATAACTGAAAAAGAAGTGCAAATGCCCACAATCAACACATACATGGTCCATGGGCTTCACAGCGCTGCAAAATAAACAATTGGGCTGGGAGTCCATGAGCTCCCATAATCTGTGGTTACAGGGGATCTTTGGGTGCCATATACCCAACACTAGGTCCCTGAGGGAAAGAGGAAGGGCTCAATATAAAGAGCCCTCACTGGGATCCCTCTCACTGGGTCTGCTTTATAAAGGATTCAGGTGACGAGTTCCAACTGAGCAGGTCACTACCCTGTTACTGAGGGAACACATACTCAACAAGCTCCACAAGGTGATGCTCCATGAGCCTTTGAAGAAATTATCACAGGAGAAATATACACTGACCATTTGGAGAAACTAAACAGACCTGTTCGCACATTCACTATGGGATTATTCACAGAGTAGGCAACAAGCTGCACAAAAGCAAGCAGCTGCAGATGCTGAAAATCTGAAATAAAAACAGAGAAAGCTAAAAATACTCAGCATGTTTGCCAGTGAGAAGGAGCAGCAAGGAACAGTGAGAGAATTGGAAAACAACTTTAGAACAGACCTACTGAATATGGAAGGCCTCATAATTTATTTGAGCTGAAAACAAGCAAACTTAAATACACATAATGTAAAACGGTAGCCGACAAAAGTCAGGAAAAATTAAAAATTCAAAAGAACCAGGAATCAATAACCAATGTTTCCAGGAAACGTTATAAATAGCACAGCCAGAAAAAAAATATTAAAAATTTGTGTTGTGCTTGGTGTTCAACACTGTGGAAGGAAACCATTCATTTTCCCTTTGTTATACTGTGAATCTGTATTGCTGTGGGATTTGGTAAAGTAGTGTTACTTCTGCAATCATAATTACTTATGCAAGGTAAATGAACTCACACCAGTGTATAATTGTTTCAGCCAAGGGCTGAGTCAACAAGAATGAAAACTATGTGAAGGAAATACATAATTGTTTTTGTATTAGCTAAAATGTGCATGCAAGAATGAAATGTGCCTGCGAACAATGGTAGATGCTACAGACAAATAGAGAAGGTGCTGTGAGGGGAGGGGGTTAAGCTAGATATGCCTGTACAAACAGTAGTTATAAGCATCTATTTCCCGCTTCTGCAAAAACAAGAACAAATCACAATCAAGAAGTCATGAGGTCATAAGGTCATAACAAGTAAGGGAAACGGATGGTAGTGAAGGAGGATATACCTAACAATGGACCACAGAGGGAGGTGGTCAAATTGCCTTGTGAGGCCAGAAATAAGCATTTTGTCACAGACAGGGCCGTATAAGGCAAGTGATAAACAAGAGTAATGGGCGCCGGTCTTAGAGAAGTGGGAGATGTAAACAGGGGAGGAGCAATGGGATGAGGGAAGGGAAACAAATTACATAAATATTGTGTACGAGTTTAATACAGTGTGTGTGTGTGTGTGTGACTGCCTTTGTACACAGTAGACATCACGCCCCTCTTGCAAGAGCAAAATAAATGACACTACTGATTCAGATCTTGTCTCGGACTGAAGTTATTGAAGTGAGCTTCGTTTCTCACATTGCCTACTGAGATTTATTGAAAAAGGCAGGAAACCTCAGCAGGCAATACAGACTCACAGTATTACAAAGAAACAAATTTCAAAACGTTTGATAATAGTAAATTACTACAAATCAGCCAATGATACAATGTCAGACTCACTGTAGAATCTAATACATTAACATAAATGCTAAAAAGTCTGGCAAATATTTGAAATGCCGCAATGTTTCTGTAGTATAATCTAGTAAGCTCTAATGTCATTCAATTTAAAACAATATTTGTGAATACAAGAAGACACACTTGAAGTACATCAGATTTAAAACAAGGTTGAAATGATACAGATTTAAAATACCATTGTAGTAGTACAATTAATGAGTTCATTGAGAATAAATATAAAAATAGATTTACTATTTACTTCCAAATAGATTTAAGGTCAGAGATGAACTATACAGAATACAAGATCGAACTTCAAGGAGTAAGATACAACATTGCTTTAAATGCAAACACTAAGGCTGAAGCTGACCAAGTGAATAGAATATTATATTCAATGGGTCTGATCAGAGATAGTGTTATTAACAAGCAAAACATCAAAAACAGTAAAGACACTTTTGAAGATATCATAAAACCTTTGATAGTTAATTCAATTTAAGAGTGAATAACCATATGAAAAGAGCTTAACCGAAGAGCTTAAATTCAGTGACAATCTGTAGACAACCTAATTAATTACTTCTAAAGAGGAAAATATAAAGCTTCGAAATCATATTTTATGAGAGACAAACTGTTGTAATTCTTGAACTTGGGCAGTTTTTTTTTAATAGTCCAAGTAAGTTTTATCATTGTAGAAAGCTATTCAAATCATACGGAAGCAGAAACCAAAAAAACTCATGGAAAAATTGTGGTCAAGAAGATCAACACTATTTCAAGAAAACAACAGAGTCTATGCACATTCGAAGGTGTGGACTAGTTCAAACTGCAAACAAGCCAAACATTTGATGCAAAAACCAGTTTCTAAGCCGTGGGTCAATAAGACCTCACAGATACAGGCAGTGACCAGCCTATCACGAAAGGAATGCTACAATTGAAAAACTATAGGTCACTTCCAAAGGATATGCAGAAGTAACACCCAGTTTCAGAACAGTGGGAGTACTTGAGATCACATGTTAAAAAGATCACATGTTAGAATACTAACCACCATTTTAAAATTTGCCTGCATTTGCTGGGTAACCTCAATTAGAGAAGATACCCAAGGCATCCTAGGAAAACTAACTAATCCTGATAAGCTAGGAGAGACAAAATTTGTTCATATCAATGCGCATCTCTTTGCTTTTATACTTGACCGTCTTCTCAGACCAGTTAAAATGGTTGAAATAGCATCCTATAGTGGTAAGACTATTTGGTGCAAGCATAATCATTCTCAGAAGCACAGGAATGCTACAAGTTACACGATAAAGAAAACACATAAAAAGGTTGACAATTTCTGTTGGATTTGCAATCAGCCAATTTCACTTTTGAGGCGGTATGCATGCCTTGGCCTCAACTTCATTGGAAGAGCTTGAGGAGATAGGCAACCTCCGAATGACTTGTCCAGAAGCAAACAACTGTTCAAACACTGGACCATGAACAAACTGTTATTGACCACCCAGTCAAGAGACAACTCCAATAGAAGAATCCCAGAGTTCCCCAGACTCATGGCAGAACTCAAACAGACAACATAATCTAATGAGATCACTTGTGTTGGTATTAGAGAGTTGTTTAATATTGTCAACATAAAAGATCAACTTCACGAGATTGGTGGTAAAATTCAATCTCTGCCTTCTAAAATAGACCAGTAACTTCCAGTGACAGAAATAGTGCTGGATGAGCAGTGACTTTTCAGGAACATGACTGGGAGTCTGAAAAAGTCTACTTCAACCAACAAATAGGGCAGCACAGTGGCTTATTGATTAGCACTGTTGCCTCATAGCACCAGGAACCCGGCTTCGAATCCAGCCTCGGTTGACTGTATGTGTGGAGTTTGCACATTCTCCCCGTGTCTGTGTGGGTTTCCTCCAGATGTTCCAGTTTCCTCCCACAATCCAAAGATGTGCAGGCTCGGTGGATTGGCCATGCTAAATTGCCCATAGTGTTAGGTGCATTAGTCAGAGGGAAATGGGTCTGGGTAGGTTACTCTTCAGAGGGTCAGTGTCAACTTGATGGGCCAAATGGCCTGTTTCCACATTATAAATAATCTAAACAATCATAAAAGGCAACTAAAGATGTGCAATCTGATGCAAAACTCAAGGGTGACATGCTGCATATGATTTCATGGGAGCCAAACCAATATCCACAGGCCCAGACATGATTAGGAAGAAGACATTGCCTGATCTAATCATCTTGGTAAAGTATAAAAGAGACTATCTCTTCCAATTGGAAAACAATTGTCTGATCGAGCAATTTGTGATAATGTAAGAAAAAAAGAACTGAGATCAACAATACAGCTATTTACTACAAAGGAAATTTTGAAGTTTAAGGCTTTTCTAATCAAGATCATAAAATAAAAATAATGTCTACAAAGAACCACAACAATATGCAAAAGATACTGGAGGAGATAAAAGACTTTGCAGTGGAGAAATGATCCACAGATCAGTCCTCAAACAAGAGATCTTCCATTCTTTCAACTCCGAAGAGTGTACATTCTGAAAAAGACATTAAATGTTCATTTCACCGTCATTTGTGACATTAGAAATTTAGAGCAAAATGTAATGTAGTTATATACATGATTTTATAATGTGTTAACTATGGAGTCAAATGCTTGGGAGAAGATGTCATAAAAGGCAATAGCTCTGAAGGAGTTAATTTTCATATTACTTTAGCTCCGCCCATTCTATCAATGTCACATGCAGCCTGTGAGTAAAGGCTGGGTGTTCTATTCTAACTTTCAGAGGGAGCAGAGTATTTCTACCAGGTCTATAAGTTTGTAGTAATTATGCCTGACCAAATGTCATGGCATTAATTGCGATTATGCAATAAAACTTCTTGGGTAAAAACCATGCCTCTTGTAGTTTTACTTGTGGACTGTAGTAAGAAAATAATTGTTCTAAAGCCAAGGATTTGTTGCATGTTTCAGGGAAGTAAGTTATATGACACTCATTGTGAACTTATGATTTGGAGATGCCGGTGTTGGACTGGGGTGTACAAAGTTAAAAAATCACACAACACCAGGTTATAGTCCAACAGGTGAAATTGGAAGCACTAGCTTTTGGAGTTCTGCTGCTTCATCGGGTGGTTGACAATGCTCCGAAAGCTAGTGCTTCCAATTAAACCTGTTGGACAAAACCTGGTGTTGTGTGATTTTTAACTTTATGAACTTAGTTTGCATAGCTGTTGATTCCAGTGTAGTTGATGTGTAGTTTGCAGATGAGCAGGAGCTAAGGGGTTGTGTACAGATGGTGCCTTGCTTGGTAATTGCTCATAATTGTTTACCTGCCATTAGAGTCTAATTACTTTTATTCAATTGTAATTTTCGTTAAGCACAGAAATCTGGTCTGTATTTATGTCAACACGGGTCTCAATTCTGAAATTCTGTGTACTTTCTACAATCTTTAACTTTTGTGGCATTTCTGAGAATAGCAGGTCTTGATTTCCAACTCACGAGCCCAGTGAAGTGTGACAGTTTTCTGACAACAGTACCTCTTCTGTAGAGACTCTTCAGGAACACTGTATATCCTCCAGAATGTGACCAGTACCACAAGCATCCATCAGCTATCCTGTAGATGGCCTGTCCACCAACAGCAGGATGCTCCACAGATATCCTACGTTGCATCTTTGGAGTGTGCCAATTTACATCTACAGGCATTTGTACTTCGGATAACTGACACTAGTGCCTGAGAGTTCAAGCACAACATGCAGATAAACTGCTGAAAATGGGATTAAATAGCTAACTCACTCCATCACAGTATAAAATAAGTGGATACACATTGTTAAGTCCTGGGTTAATTTAGATAAATGCGAAGTGCTGCATTTTGAGAAAGCAAATCCTAGCAGGACTTATACACTTTATGGTAATGTCCGAGTGAGTGTTGCTGAACAAAGAGACCTTGGAGTGCAGGTTCATAGCTTCTTGAAAGTGGAGTCGCAGGTGGAGGGGATAGTGAAGAAGGCGTTTTGTATGCTTTCCTTTATTGGTCAGAGTACTGAGTACAGGAGTTGGGAGGTCATGCTGCAGTTGTACAGGACATCAGTTTGGCCACTGTTGGAATATTGCGTGCAATTCTCGGCTCCTGCCTGCTGGAAAGATGTTGTGAAACTTGAAAGGGTTCAGAAAATATTTACAAGGATGTTGGCAGGGTTGGAGGATTTGAGCTATAAGGAGATGGAAGTGGTGGAGGCTGGTACAATTGCAACATTTAAAAGTCATTTGAATGGGTATATGAAAGGAAGGGTTTGGAGGGATATGGGCCGGGTGCTGGCAGGTAGGACTAGATTGGGTTGGGGTATCTGGTCGGCATGGACTGAAGGGTCTGTTTCCATGCTGTACATCTCTATGACTCTATGACTGTGCTAGTGTGAGAAAACTGTCCAAGATTGTGCAAGAGTAAAGAATTCTTTGGGATTCAGGAGTCCGATTAATCACAGACCAGCGTTCCTTTCTGTTTCATCACAGTTCTGTTATAGAGTCATAGACTCATATGGCTGGGAAACAGACTCTTCGTTACAACCAGTCCACGCCAAACATAATCCCAAACTAAACTAGCCCCACCTGCCTGCTCCTGGCCCATATAGCTCCAAACATTCCCTATTTATGTACTTTCCTAAGTGTCTTTTAAATATTGTAACTGTGTCCACATCCACCACTTCCTCAGGAAGTTCACACCACACATGAACTACCTTGTGTATAGTGAAATATGGGCTGGATTTTTACTTAGCAAACCAGTGTGGGACAGAGGTTTGGAAAAGCAGTGTAGACCCCCTCCCCCCACGCAGTGAAACTTTCACCAACCAGAAACCAGTCACAAATGAATGGATAGACCGTGGGTGATAGGATCAATTCAATCCAAACTGGACAACGGGGTCAGCACTGAAGGAAGGAAAGATCCATCAGATAAGAATATGATCCATCAGGTGTGAGAAATAAATAGGCCCTTGGTAGAGGGGTTGAGGGGGAACCAGTCCCAAGGGAAGGAAGAAAGGGCGGCACGGTGACTCAGTGGTTAACACTGCTGCCTCACAACACCATGGTCCCAGGTTCGATTCCAGTCTTGGTGGAGTTTGCACATTCTCCCCGTGTCTGTGTGGGTTTCCTCCGGGTGCTCTGGTTTCCTCCCACAGTCCAAATATGTGCAGGTCAGGTGAATTGGCCATGCTAAATTGTCCGTAGTGTTAGGTGAATTAGTCAGAGGGAAATGAGTCTGGGTAGGCTACTCTTTGGAGGGCCGGTGTGGACTTGTTGGGCCAAAGGGTCTGTTTCCACACTGTAGGGAATCTAATCTAATCTAATCTAAGAAGGTGGAGGAAGGATAGGATAAGATTGGGAGGGATGGTTGACATTGCGCCATCCTCAAGCAGTTAGAAATCGCAAGGTCCTTCCGGGTTGAGGTTTGTGGGGAGTGAGGTGGGATTATAAGATACTTCAGTTGGGGGTGGCAGGAACAGGGATGAGAAGAGATATGCTGGCAGAGAAAGGAGGGAGTGGTTGAGATCTGGGTTTTGCTCAGAGTCCTTGTGTGTAGGGAATGGGATGGGGGAGAGGGGAAACCTGGCGCAGAGATCAGAGGGCCACTATGGAGGTGGGATAGGAAAAGAGAGCAGAGGTTGGAGGGGTTTCAGAAATTCAGAGATAGGTGGAATTGAAAACCTGTGGAGCTGATCGAAAACCTGACGCAGAAATTTGTTCTGAGGTCTCAGAATGGGATCAGCCGCATTGCCATGAGGATTGGTATTCTAATGCCCTTGCCCCATGAGTACCTATTGGAGGCCAGGTAATAAAGGGGTTCCTGATATTGGGGATTGCACTGGTAGCCATGCTGGATCCAACAAGTCAGTTAAAGGCACTTAGACCCGGATCCCAGCAAACCTCACTTGACTGGGACAATGGGTTTTCAGAAGCTCAGGAAAGAGATGTCCATAAATAAAGTGAAAAAGGCTGAATGGCAATGAGATTTGCATCTTTCTGGTTAATATCACAATCCGTCATGATGGAGTGGGTTCATTTGCCTTCTTACATTCCCAACCCAATTAAAGCTGGAGCTTGGAAGATCTAACTTTTAAGAGATTGAATCCTCGCATGAACGAAGGCTGCCTTTTCCTTTGGTTATGACTCACCCCATAATGTCAGAAACTCCGACATTGGAACAAAATATTCACAACAAAGGACAATCATTTTTGAACTAGTGTTGGTTGGAATGCACAAGATACTTGCCATTTTTACTTAAGTCATTACAGTCACTACAATTCAGAATAAAATTCATTGTGAGTGAAGTGTTAGAGGTATTGTCTGAATAATTTCTTGCAACATTACATTGCATCTTTAAGCCCTGAATAGAGTACACAGAAATTGGGTCAAGATTTTGACTTTCTTTATTCTGTTGGGATAACATTGTGAATTCATTACATATTGGCCCTAGTGGGGATGAAGCTTGAATATTTGAGTGGGATCCCACAATCCGCGTACAATTCAACAACTCAAAATGGAAACATGCTGTTCGCACAAACTGAATTTTCCTGTACTTCTATCTGATTGCTTTATCTCTGGTTTATTCTAAGATGGTAATTTATTTTTTAACAATGCATCTATTGTGAAGTTATCTCCTCAGTTCCCTTCCCAAATTTGTTTGTTACCAACACACATTGTCAAAATGTGAACAATCTCAACTGAGAGACTTCTCCTTGCCCAGTCAATGCTACATGTATCAGCTTACTAAATGTTGGCTTGAATTACTTTTAAGCATTCTCACCTCTGTCGTAATGAATTCAAACCAACTAAGGTCTGAGCACGTAATCTAGGCTGACCTAATGTACTGTGGGCGGAGTGCACAATTGTCAAAGCTGCTCCCTTTTAGCTGAAACATTGAACAAAGATGCCTACTTTGGTGAATATATATTTGAAAAAGTGCAGACTGTTCTAAAAGATTGTATAGCCTTGACCTCTTTCCTTTGGAGCAGAGAAGGTTGAGGGGTGACCTAATGAGGTCTTTCAAAATTATAAACAATTCGATAGGTAGATGCTGAAAAAATATCTCTGCTGGAGCAGTTTGGAAACCAACGAGTAACAAGACGAAAATGATGACTAATAAATCCAATACAGGAGAAAATTCCTTTCCCCAGAAAGTGACACAAATGTGGAACTTGCCACCATAGGAAGTGTTCAGGAAAATAGCATAGATGCATTGAAGGAAAACTGGTCAAATACATCCAAGAGTCAGGTTTGCAATATTAGGCTGATGGGTTTGAATGCAGTAGAGTGTGAAGAAACTGTCATCATGATTAGAACAGCACTGGAAAAGCACAGCAGGTCATGCAGCATCTGAGGAGCAGGAAAATCAACATTTTGGGCAGGAGTCCTTCCTGATGCATGACCTGGTGTGCTTTTCCGATACCACTCTAATCTCCAACATCTGCAGTCCTCACTTTCACCCTATCTTAACATAGAAGAACCTATGTTAGTTATAAACCTTGGCAGTGTCCTGATGGACTCAATGGCGTGGTTGAGAGTCATATATCCAATATAATGTCTATGCAATTTCCTTGGTTTGCTAGCTAACATTTATCAGTTAAGCAAGATGTAAGGCATTTATCCTTTTCCAAGTAACAATCCATGTATTGAATACTTCTGGTAAGATCTTTTGGAGTGTAAGCCATAGATATTTCGGAACAGAAGTTTTGGAAGAACTAAGCAGTTCTGGCAGCATCTGTGGAGATAAAGCAGAGCTAACGTTTTGACTCCAGTTTTGAAGAACCCAAAATGTTAATTCTGCTTTCATTCCACAGATGCTGCCAGACCTCTTGAGTTTCTCCAGCAATGTCGGTTTTTATTTCTGATTTCCAACATCTGCATTTCATTGGTTATTTGATAAATATTTGGATATTGTTGGTATCAATGACATGCCAGATATTTATTGCCCATTCTTAATTCCCTAAGGCATTAAGAGTCAAGTACATACAGTGGAGCATGTGTCATATGCAAACTGAAGAAGAAATTATGGTAGGTTCCCCTTCACAAGGGACATTAGCAAACCTATTAACAATTGAATACTGCTTTAGAATATTCTATTGTTCTTTTCTAGCTGGTTCCAGGTCTCAAATAATCAGACATTACTGAATTTAACATATCACAGGGAGATTTGAACTCACAAGCTCCATGTTGTCCAGTACTGTAATCATTAGACTTCCATTGAAATAACAGCAGGGGCAGAATTAGGGAGGATTTGGTTACATGAGTTGATTTCCTATATTGTCCTAGCAATGATTCTTAGGTTTTGAAGTTGGGTGCATATTTCAACCATCTATAGATGGTCTGGAATGTTATAGTTTTCTTTAAATGAGTGCAATCTATTATGTGTCATATTTAACATATTTGTGTCCTTGGGAATGTGGGGCAGCAGGGTTGCCTTAAAGTATTGAAGGTCCATTGAATTATGCAAACTAGTCATTGATAAAATGGACTCAATTCTGAACCATAAATGCTTTGGAGTCAGCGCAATTATACAGTAATTATACAATGCTGTGAATGTCCCTCCATCCCCTCCAGTGTTCTGTGAATTGTTCGGTCCACGGGCTTTTTTCTGGTTGGGATTAAAGTTTTCCGAGATGACATTTCAGCTCAACCATGAGTCCCACCAGTTCCTACATATTTCCTGCAAATGCCCATGACCTGAATGCCGGAGGTGGGGGTGGGGGAGGGGGGGTTCATTTCCAGTTGTTTCACCCCATCAAGGGAAAAGGACCTGCACCTCCCCACCCTAAACCAAGACTCCTGCGAAACTAGATGAGGGGAGTATCGAAGTCTCCCTGGTGATTCCTGTAAAGGTCAATGTCCTGGAAGAGCTCACTGAGCAGCACAGTGAGCTCCCCAAGGAATAGTCAGGCACTTTCAGGCGAAAACAGACCCACCCAACCCAGCTTTCTACAGCACATCTTTGTACAGCCAGTTTCCAACTCTTTCACTTCATTGGCAACTTCTGTAGAGAGGGCTTAAATGGTAGAGAGTGTGAATATGAATATTAAAATCTGTCTGCTACTCTCATTGATGTGAGTGTTCAATTCTAATTTCAAACAAGCCCGACAGAGTAATATATTAGATTCAGTGCAATCACAATCTGAAAGGCAAGCTTAATGAATCTGTTTTGTGACATTCTCATTTCTTTTCAATATTATGCATTGATATTCTTTATATATAGATCACTGTGCGTGCAGCTGGCTTGCCAGGTTAACACCTGATTGATGTCTGCTTAATAGATTGGAAAATGAAAGTTGGGCTTTGATGTACTTCGTGCCAGTTTGTGTAAAATTGTTATATCGAGTACAGAGAGGTATATCCAATGATGCACATGCAACACACCAGAGCTAGAATAACACTGGAATAGAGTGAGATTGTGTTGTTTTTGGGAGTCGGTTTAAATCGAGTCTGAACAGAATCCCTGAAAACCTCTTTCTAGCTCTCAGGGCCTGACATAGAGGCTGTTTGTAACCATCTCAGTTTTGTGGAATGTGAGTTTTTCCTTTTGCCCATGTATTGCAAATTCAATTATTATTATTATGTCTCGCACTTAGCACAATTTTCTCATTCCATGATTCTCTGGACCCTCCCCATTACACTTTCCACATGGATTTTCAGAGTGACAGCTCCAGTGTGGACCTTTTGGACCTCACAATTCTACTATACCAGCAAGTGACTAGCTACCGCAATTTGCAATACATGCCAACCTACACAATTCTCCTTAAATCTCTTCATCTCTCTTTCCTTGATTAACATGCTCCTTAGAATTTCTCTCCTTTGGTCAACTGGACCAAATATTCTGTTTGATAACGTTTCCCTGAATCACCTTGGTATCTTCAAGGGTGCTACATGAATACAAGTTGATTTTGTTCTCGGTGTTGATGACACTAGCCAATCCCTCAACCCTGTCACTTTAAATATGAAGGAGAAAGTGAGGTCTGCAGATGCTGGAGATCAGAGCTGAAAATGTGTTGCTGGAAAAGCGCAGCAGGTCAGGCAGCATCCAGGGAACAGGAGAATCGACGTTTCGGGCATAAGCCCTTCTTCAGGACTTTAAATATGAAGGCCAGTGAGATCAATGCTCACATTTCCCCACGTTAGCAAGAGGGGTACTTGTGGTGCAGTGGTAGTTTCCCTTCCTCTATGTCAGGAGGCCTGGCTTCAAGTTCTACCTGCCCGAGAGGTGTGCCAGAACATATCTGAATCAGGTTAATTTTAAAATATCTACAACGCTGTGAGTGTCTCTCTATCCCCTCCAGTGTTCTGTGAATTGTTTGGTCCATGGGCTTTTTTCTGGTTGGGATTAAATATCATGACGTTTGGGAATAAAATCTAACTGGCCCAATTCTTGGTTCTAATGAAGGGGTTGGGTGTGGTGCGCACTGTAATTTCTGGGAGAGATTGTCTGATTTAGATCATACCCTCACCAACCTGTATCATTCTATCTCCATGGGCTCCTGGATAGGATTTAATTGTACCTTGAACCGATTTATAGACTGTGGGGGACACATTGTGTAGATGAGGGGGCATAGTTTCAGTTCAAACTCTGGCAAGAAAATGTGCCCAAGTCATTTTGTACCTGAGGCCATAAATATTATCAAGGAGAAAGTGAGGTCTGCAGATGCTGGAGATCAAAGTTGAAACTTTATTGCTGGAACAGCACAGCAGGTCAGGCAGCATCCAGGGAACAGGAGATTCGACGTTTCGGGCACAGGCCCTTCTTCATAAATATTATCAGCCAAACCCTTGCTCCAACACAACACGCCTTCCCAGTCCTGGCCCTTATTTCTGGAAAGGAGATTGACAGAGAGTAAATGATTTCTTTAAGGTTTTAATGTCAGCCACTGGTACCAGACAAGTGACAGGATCAACCGCTGATAACGTCCCACAGAAGGGAAGAGTGAGTTTAGGTGGCCAGATGTATAAACTCTCCCTCAGTGGGATGTGGCACAGTGTAAACAGGAATAACATATTAAAAACAGGCAGCTTACTCTTGTATACCTCTTCTGGTCGTGACCTGCTCTCTCTCACTGACTAGCCAGGAACCCAAGTGAGAATTATCATTGGGGCATGATGATATCAAGGGGGCTTGACTGACAGGCTTCAAGTTGTGTTCAGACTAGGCACTGTGCAACCTTCTGGGCTCAATATTGAGTTCAACACTTTTAAATTGTGAACCCATTCCTTCCCTTTCTTTTAGGCTTGCTTGTTACGTTTCTCTGTCAGCCTTTCTCTCCCCTCCCCTGACCCCAGTGGGACTGTGGGTTCTTTCTAGTCTGACAGTCAGACACATTACTGTTCTGCCATTCTCACATTCTGATTAATTAATTTGAACTATCAACATCCCTCAGCTCTACAACTGCACAAACCCCCCAACTGTTGCATAAATGCTGCCCCCTCCACACTTTACTTCAGCTCTGAAGAAGAGTCATCTAGACGCAAAATGTTAGCTTGCTCTCCCTGCATGGATGCTGCCTGACCCTCTGTGATCCTCAGCATTTTTTGTTTTCATTAAAAAAAAAGCCTCATCCCTTGTTTCAGGTAAGGTCCTTAAACCTGCTCAGGCAATCACTTCCAGGTAGTTCCAGGACAAAGAGACAACCAGGACAATACCTGCTGGGCAGGGACAGTTGAAAATTCCATCATAGTATCCATTGCAGTGACCTGCCCTACTTAATTATTCCTTAATTGTCTTATTGTTTGGGTGAAATACCATCATTAATTGGAACTGCTCAATAGACCTGGCAGTAAAAATAAATTAACAGAGAAAAAAATAGACCTGGCAGTATTAACTAATATCAGGCTGTAAGAATGTTGGCCTCAGACCTCCAATGATTGGCATATTCTAAATAGGTGGGGCTCTTGTGGAGTGGTGGTAGTGTCCCTATCTCTGAGCCAGGAGGCACAGGTGCGAGTCCTAACTGTTCCAGAGTTGTACTGTAACATTGCTGAGCAATTTGACTACAAATAGCAGGAATTATATCAACACATATCAGATATTCAGTGTGTAAGGACCCAATGCCAACATGTAGACTTGGGACTAAAGTACCAATGGAACATGACTGTAACCCATCCCTTGCATGTCAGAAAGATCAGATAGATTTCATTTGAGATAAATCATGGGATTAGGTCATTTTGAAGCCAACTGTGGTTATTATGTTCATGTGAAGACTGTTTTGCTGTGGGATACTGGAAGGCGCTGTGAAGGACAAGAGAACATACAAGTGGCCATCTGCTTCACACTCTGAAACAGAGTTTAAACACAGGAGAAACAAACCGGAAGAGATGATCCATTTCTGGAAGACTGATGTTTGTATCTTGAATTGATCAACATGGGATCAATCCTCTTTCTATCACCCCCTTCCAACTGGGGACAACCTAAATCTTCAATGCTGTCAGTTTAACAAATACTCGCTGAGCGTAAATACAAAACACAAACTCATACTTCATCCTTGAATTGTCACCTTTAAATAACCTACCCGATATTCTCAGAACGTATTGCAGATGCTAAACACCTGGTGGGCCAGATGCTGCGGTGTATTTTTTCCACCTATTGCAAATGTCATTCTGATGATCAGTAATAGGGAAGCTATAATTGATGGTAGAAGTGACAGAATCTGCAGTCTGATTATCCCACAGAGCTGTACTGCCAAAAAGCACAATTTAGCGCCACCCAATGAGAGCAGAATTAATTTTGCCTAACTGCAATTCTCAGATCCAGTGCTGCTTTGATTGAAACTGGGATTTGTATCCTTGCTGTTCTTTTTAACCATTCACAGGTAGTCAGTCTCAGTACAGATTTCCCATGTGTTGGTTGCAGTGAAAACCCTCAAACCCACTGGATGGCAATTTTTTTTTTTTACAAAAAAAGCTGGTAGTCACAAAAACAGAACGATTTAAATGACAACTGAGAGCCAGCTTGAAAGTGGACCAATCACAAATTTATAGCAAAATTCTGTGTGTTAGGATTGAGCCCTCCGCTACCACCTGATGAAGGAGCGAAGCTCCGAAAGCTGGTGTGCTTCCAATTAAACCTGATGGACTATAACCTGGTGTTGTGTGATTTTTAACTTGGTTCCAAAGTGAAAGTGAAGGTTTCGCTGAGGGATGAGGCCTGGCCTAATTGAATAGAACAACATGCTCAAGGGATGGAATGCCCTCCTTCACTTCCTATGAGTTCCAACATTGAGGGCATAAGGGCCTATACTGCGCTGCATTGTTCTATATTCTATGAGTATGCAGTGGGAGTAGATCTGATAACTGAAACTGTAGACTCAACCAATTCAGTTGTTTCTTGTTTAACCATCGTTTCAGCAGCAGGGATGTGTTCTGATGATCACAAAATATCCAGTGACATTTATGACAACTCAGATACTGAAGCAGTCCATGTCCATTTGCAACAAGATGTGGTCAAATGTCAGACCTGGACTAATAATTAACAAGTTAGCATTCACACCACAGAAGTGCCAGGCAATGGAATTCCTGTACACAAAATGCAGGACGAATCCCTCCACCCCATCAGTCCTCTCTCGATCATTAGTAAAATTTTGAAAGGTGTCATCAATGGTACTATCAAGCAGCACTCTTTCTCTATCATATGGTCAGAAGTGGAGCTGTGTACCAATGATCGCACAATGTTCAGCATCATTTGCAACTCCTCAGATATTGAAACAGTCTGTTTCCAAATGTAGCAAGAACTGGACAATATCCAGGTTTGAGCTGACAAATGTCAAGTAACGTTCATGCCACGCAAGTGTCAGTAATGACCATCTCCAATAAGAGAAGCTAATCATTGGCCCTTGACATTCAATGATATTATAACAGTGGAATCCATCACTATCAACATCTTGGGTGTTAGTATTATCTAGAAATTAAATTGGATTAGCCATATAAATACTATGGCAACAAGAACAGGTCAGAGACTAGGAATACTGCAGAGAATAATTCACTTCCTGACTCCCTAAGCCTGTCTATTATCTATGATGTGGAAGGCAGGACAATGATGGAATGCTACCCATTTGCCTGCATGAGTGAAGAACAAACAACACTCAAGAACCTTCGCACTATCCAGGACAAAGGAGCCCACTTGATTAGCATCACATCCACAAGCATCCACTCCCTCCACCAACAACGCTCAGTAGCAGCAGTGTGTACTATCTACAAGATGCACTGCAGAAATTCACCAAAGATCCTTAGGCAGCACTTTCCAAACCCACAATCATTTCCATCTAAAAGGTCAAGGGCAGCACCACCAACTGCAAGTTCTCCTCCAAGCCACTCATCATCCTGACTCAGAAAAATATTGCTGCTCCTTCAGTTTTGCTGGGGTAGAATTCTGCCATTCCTTCCTTAAGGCCATTGTGGTTCAACCAATTGTATATGATGGACCAGGTAGCTGCTATCTAGCAAATGCTCTAAGTTGGGGCTGTAAATTCAGGCAGAGTTTCTCTGAGGATTACTTTGACTTGTACTGTGAACATTTTTCAGTTCTATTCGACACAGATGATGTTGTCAGAATCAAACATCCTACAGAATGATGTTGAGAATACTATTCTGAGGAGAGACAAGTTTGGGATCACCATCGCAAGTTCATGAATGAGAGCTGTTGACCCAGAGGTCTAGAAATTGCCAGAAGGGGACTGAGTCACATATACAGTGGCTCCCCCTAGAGCCTCAGTTGGCATTGCTTCCAAGATGTATCTTTTTGATGGTGATGTCCAGTGGTCCTTGTGAACCCAGTTTGCCCTGAAAGCGATTGGCTCAATTTTGCACCTCACTTTTCTCACCTCAACCTACACCAACTCAAAGCTGCACAGACTTCCTGTCACCATGGTAACAGTGGCTAATGCTTCCATGTTTATCACCCACCAATGTCAATGATGGACTTAAGATGCGGCATTATCTGCCTGTTGGATTCATTCAGTAGAGGTCAAAGTTAAACACCAAGCAAAAAGTTATCATTTGAAAGCCATTGTCACCCAGAAGCTTAAATGTCTGAAATGATTGTCGACATTTTCAGGATGCTGCCTATTTCAGTCATTATCATAGTAGCTGACATTTAAAGTCAAAAACAAATTCTCAAATGCAAAATGAAATTCTGAGAACACAAACATGGGAAATAGGAGCTGAAATAGGCCATTCAGCCCCTCTAGCCTGTTTCACCTTTCAATTAGATCACGGATGATCTTCCACCTCAACACCATTTTCTCACACTTTCCTCATATTCACTGATATCTTTAATGTCTCGCCAGAGGAGGGGAGGCAATAGCCTAGTGGTATTATCGCTGGACTCTCAACCCAGAGACCCAGGCAATATTCTGGGGTAACCGTATTCAAATCCTGCCATGGCAGATGGTTGGAATTTGAATTCAATAAGTATATCTGGAATCAAGAGTCTGTGATGATCAGGAATCCATTGTCGATTGCTAGAAAAAAAAAACCCATCTGGTTCATTTATTGTCCTTTAGAGAAGGAAACTGCCATCCTTACCTGGCCTGGCCTACACATGACTCCAGACCCACAGCCATGTAGTTGACTCTTAACTGCCCTCTAGAATGGGCAATAAATGCTGGTTATCCAGTGATGCCCTCATCCCATGAATGAGTTTTAAAAAAAGCCGGTGATTGGGATGGATGGTTACTGTTTTGGATGATAATACATTCTTTCATGGCAGTGCTGCCTTACCAGGCCACTCAAGAGACTGATATGACTCTTGCACAGATTCAGTCAGCCACATTAATGCTTGTTGAATCTCCTCACGCAGGGTCATAGCTTAATTCAACTGAAAGAGGGACCTTTGACTGAGATACGGAAAATCCATAACAGCCCAACTGATACTTCACATCGGTGTGATTGTAGGCCCAAGGAGGATTGTGGAATGCAGCTAGGGAAATCACAGACTTCACAGAGGCAGTTAGAAAGGTTGGTGGGGAGGAGATTGGAAGGATCGGTGGGGGTACAGACCAGAAGAGTTTGGAGATTCAGTCATGGTAGGGAAGGTGAAGAGAATGGAGCCATAGAGTCATAGAGATGAACAGCATGGAAACAGACCATTCAGTCCAACTCATCCATGCCAACCAGATATCCTAACCTTATCTAGTCTCATTTGCCAGCACTTGGCCCATATCCCTCTAAACCCTTCCTATTCATATACCCATCCAAGTGCCTTTTAAATATTGTAATTGTATCAGCCTCCACCTTTGGCAGCTCATTCCATACATGCACCACCCTCTGTGTGAAGAGGTTGCTCCTTGGGTCCCTTTTCAATTTTTCCCCCCAAACCCTAAACCTATGCCCTCTAGTTCTGTATTCCCCCCACCCCAGGAAAAAGACCTTGTCTATTTACCCTATCCATGCCCCTCATGATTTTATAAACCTCTATAAGGTCACCCCTCAGCCTCCGACACTCCAGGGGATACAGCCCCAGCCTATTCAGACTTTCCCCATAGCTCAAACCCTTCAATCCTGCCAATATCCCTGTAAATCTTTTCAGAACCCTTTCAAATTTCACAATATCATAACAATGGTCTAACAAGTTAACTGGAAAAACACTTAGCTCCTCAATCCCACAGTTGCTGCCTCCTTCTAACAGGTTTAAGGACCACTCTTTTGGTTGGACTGTAGTCTAAGAAATGGGGGAACGATACTGCTTTAGACCCAACTCTAAACCCAATATTCCCATCCAATTCCAGTCATGCCTCCCCTGTCACACCACCCCCATTCCTGATTTGTTATCCTGAAACCCCCAACCCCACCACATCCAACTCCCTCATTCCTGGACTCCAGACCTACTCACCCACAATTTCCCTCATTAGCCCTTCACCTGCTCTGGACCTACTGCCCCACTTCAGACCCAATCTGCCTTCAACCCACTCCCTTTCCCAGGGCTTGACATTGCCATCCTGTCTAACCCACACTAAACACTGCAACACACACCTGGTCCTCCTTCCTACGTGGCACCCTGTCACCCTATTCACCTGGCACCTTGTCACCTTGCTGCTTACCCATTTGGCATCGCACTCCTTAGCAACCCTCTCTCTACCCTTGTACACTTGGTATTCTATTCATTAGGCACCCTACTTCCTATTCACTTGCACATTATACCACCTGAGACCCTATCCCCAGCACCCTGGCACCATACCCAACTGGTATTCTACACTTGGCACCTTATTCTTTGACATCCTATCCCCTACTCACTTGACATCTTGCCCAAATGGTACCCTACCTCCTATGTATTCTGCCTACCTGCCATCCTATCTACCTCATACCCAAACCCCTACCCACTCTGCCCTTTATACCTTGGCATCCTACCGCCCCACCACATACTTAATTGTCCCCCTAATCTGCCAGCAGCCTTACCTCACACTTCTGGTATGTACTTATTGCTTGCCGGCAAGTGTCAAAGCGACTGTCTGTGATTCTGGACTTTTGAAAATATCAGAACACAGTGGCTGATGGCTGTGAAAAGGCAGCATGCTTTGCCTTCCCGAGGAGAAAACTGTCAGAACGAAGACACAGCTCCACGTTTCTGAAGCCGCCCTGACCAGAAATGCGGAGCACTCTCCTTGCGTAACAATGAAAGGGGAGGAGAAGTCATTTGCACGGGTTTGCCACTGTTTGGAAAATCCAGCCCATTCTTTTAACCAGAATTAGACAGCGAAGCGATAGACAACAATTCAGCAGTTTAGTTAAATTATTGATGACTCCAGGATTGGAGGGGCTTGATTGCCAGTGCACTACCCCAGTGAGCCATGACACTGTATTATTCTTCTCAAGGCTGAGACAGCTCAACTGGTTAGAGCTAAGCTTAAAATTGTAGTTAAGCATGAGACATGCAGCCTTATAACAATATACAAGTCATCAATAGATAGCCTCTAGGAATGAACTAGTTACCAAGCAGAGTGGTGCTGGAAAAGCCCACCAGGTCAGGCAGCATCCAAGGAGCAGGAAAATCGATGTTTCGGGCAAAATCCCTTCATCAGCCCGAAACGTCGATTTTCCTGCTCCTCGGATGCTGCCTGACCTGCTGTGCTTTTCCAGCACCACTCTGATCTAAACTCTGGTTTCCAGCATCTGCAGTCCTCACTTTTGCCTAATTACCAAGCATCTAATGTCCTCATCAGTTCGCCCAATTAACCCTCCTTTATGAAAATAACAGAAGGAGGTGGCAGATTAAGATTTTATTTTAACATTTCCACATGCCACTCCAATGAATTCCTTCTCCCCAGTTAGACTTGTCAAAATCATCGAGCCAAACATCTCTGATTGGCCTTAACTATAATTGCTCTCAATGCCATTGCTGTCTAAAGATTGTAATGGTGTGTCCCAGACTCTCCAAAACAATGATAAACAGTAAAAGTCCCCTTTGGCCAGACCAATGTGTGAACAGTTGTGGGGAGGCGAATAGATCATGCATCTCTCTATCCAAAAAGTATTTAATCGCCATGGGAGTAGTGACAAACCAGAGGGAAAAGAAACAGACTAATTTGGGGGGGAACAAAATATAGTAAATTATTTTCTATCCATGCAATAGAAACTGGTCTGATTGATAATGCTGGAACTGATCATTCTCATCTTTACATATTGACATTCTGGTAGCGACATCAAATGTTAAGTCTGTCTATTGTGCATTCATGTTTGTGAAAGGGTTCAGCATCGCCCAAGCCTGGTTTGTACAAACTGCCCAGGAGGTGGAAATAAGCAGGTACTAATCTGCAGTGACAGCTAAGAAGCTGGATGCATAGTGGTTGAAATGGCATGAAATATGAGTTTCATTCCTGTGGATATGGGCTCATTATCTGGTGTGAAAGAAATTGCGAACCTCCCATCTCATTTCTTTCCTTCATTGAAAATGCCTCTCCTGTTGGCACTTGTTTTATTGGTGCATTTCTATATTTATAACGTCATTAAGAAGGTTATTTATTCCTAGGTGATGGCACATTTTATAACATTCCTGATTGATTATACTGATGCCACTCTGCAATGATTTGCACTCGTGATGCTGCCCTGAGTCAGGAATCCTGACAGCCATCTTTGAGCTGCGCAATGGCACAAGCTGTAGCATTTCTTGGATCAGGAGTCTCAGTAAAGGAAGTTTCCCAGCCCATTGAGCTTTCTCTGTTCTGTTCCACTTACCATCCCTGTGCAGATCTGCAAATGTCCAACTGTTCATTGGGGCTTATAAGGCGCTTTCAGACAGTTTGAATAAATAGGTTTAAGTTGAGGGAAATGGATGATAGAAATGTACCTTTTCTTTGGAATTCATGCCTATTGTTGCATTTTCACTGTTTCCTGTGGCCTTGTTGCTAGTGATGGCAGGTACACTGAACTGCAGAGAATTTAGTGCCATTCAAATGGATACCAAAGATTCTGTGGTATGACTGTAGAATGGGGAATGTAGACTATAAAGAGACCCCATTTATCCAGCCCTCAAAATCATCCTCTTCATGCCCCTCTCAGCCATGACATAGATGTTAGCTTGCTCTCTCTCTGTAGATGCTGTCTGACACACTGTGATCTCCAGCATTTGATGTCTTCAGTACAGATGCCAGCGTCTGCAGTCATTAGTTCCTCTGGCATGGATGTTGCCGGGAAAGGAGGGTGCCATCAGGGAAGGCTGGATAGGCGGGAACTTTTCTCACTGGAGCATAGGAGGCTGAGGGGTGACCTTACAGGAGTTTAGAAAAACATGAGGGTATAGATAATCTGAATGGCAAGTGTCTTTTCCCAAGATTTCAAGACAAGGGGATATGTTTTGAAATTGAAGGGGAGAAAGATTTTTAAAGAAAAGACATGAGGGGCAATTTTTTTACACATTGTGTGGCCCGTGTGTGGAATGAAGTGGTAGATGTGGGTACAGTTACAATGTTCGAAAAACATTTAGATAAATACATGAATAAGTTTGGAAGGATATGGGACAAATGCAGGCAGGTGGGACTAGTTTGGGAACATGGTTGGCATGGGCTGGTTGGACTGAAGTGTCCACTTCCATGTTGTATGACTCTATATTATACTTGTATCAATAGTCAGTTTTTCATGCTACAAGTGTCTTACCTTCCAGTACCTTGGAACTGGGAGCAAGGAGTCATGCAGGTCGTACTTAATGTTTCGTAAATATACACAGCGAGATCCCTGCTGCATCAGACATTGATGAAGTTTCAAATGGTAACCATTACTTGAATAAAGTAAGAGATTATCAAGGACGTTTAGTGATAGGCAACAAATACCGGCCAAACCAGTGAAGCCCATTTCCCCTAAATGAATAAAACAAAACTTTGTTGAGCATTGAATTCTTTTCACGTTTGCTAGTTGCTAAAGATGGATTTTTCTTTAACTTTCGGCTTATAAGGTGGGATCGATTTTTGAAGGGATTTTGTAAGGATTTTCTTATGCATTCTCCTGTAAAAGAAAGGTAAAGCAAACAATACCAAAGCACAGAAACTAAAGCACAGAAAGTAAAAACGTGATTACAGCTGCTGTTAGGTCAAAGATAAAATTGAGAATCATGCAGAAGGTGGAAGGTTTAAAGAGAAAGTAAAAATGCACTGGATAGGCAAAGAGGAAGATTGCAAAGAGACTGGTGACCAACGTGAAGGGGGATCTTAATGTTTCCTGAGTATATAACGAGTACAATGGTCAAATAAAAAGGATAGAGCAATCTAGGAACCAAAAAAGAATTCACTTATAAAGGCAGAGGCTCTGTTAAGTTATTAAATGAATACTTTGCATCTGTCTCTGACAAGGAAGAAAATGCGACCCAGGCTATGGTGAAAAATGAGGATGTTGAAACACGAGATTAGATTAGATTAGATTCCCGACAGTGCGGAAACAGGCCCTTTGGCCCAACAAGTCCACACCGACCCTCTGAAGAGTAAACCACCCAGACCCATTCCCCCACTCATGCACCTATCACCTTGGGCAATTTAGCATGGCCAGTTCACCTGAATTGCACATCTTTGGACTGTGGGAGGAAACCGGAGCACCCGGAGGAAACCCACACAGACACAGGGAGAATGTGCAAACTCCACACAGACAGTTGCCCGAGGCTGGAATTGAACCTGGGTCCCTGGTGCTGCAAGGCAGCAGTGCTAGCCACTGAGCCACTGTATTTATGAAATTGGCAAGAGGAGATATTAAATAAACTGTCAGTATTTAAAGTTGATAAGGCACTGGAACCAAATTAGATGCATCCACTAAGGGAAATGAGATTGGAAACTGTGGAGGCACTGTCCATAATTGTTTAGTCTTACTTTTAGATTAGATTCCCTACAGTGTGGAAACAGGCCCTTCAGCCCAACCAGTCCACACCGACCCTCCAAAGAGTAACCCACCCAGACCCATTTCCCTCTGTCTAATGCACCTAATACTATGGGCAATCACCTGACCTGCACATCTTTGGACTGTGGGAGGAAACCGGAGCACCCGGAGGAAACCCACGCAGACACGGGGAGAATGTGCAAACTCCACACAGACAGTCACCCGAGGCTGGAATCAAAGCTGGGACGCTGGTGCTGTGAGGCAGCAGTGCTAACCACTGTGCCATCTTGCCGCCCAGCTAAGTTCAAAGGTACGGAAAATGCCACACATTACACTTATGTTTTAAAAAGATCATGCTAGGACAAAGTTAAAATCACCTGAGCGAATACAAAGAGGTAGCAGAAAGCATGGAACACTATGCAGGTATGTAAAGTTGAGGTTAAAATCAGATCAGTCATGACCTTAATGAATTTGTGTTCGGATGCTATCCTTGTTAATAAAACAAATCGAAACTATTCTTAAAATAATAATACTTCAAACATTACGTAATCAGCTTAAAATCTCGAGGACATCAGTGAGCATCAAAGAGGCTGAAGGCCGAGAACCCTAGGCTTGATAAATGAAATGGGGAAGATAGAAGCAATTGTTTTTTGCTGATCTTACAGGGATTGGTTCATTTAGAGCACTCTCCAATGCTAAAACACAAGCAATCAGGATGGTAGACTCCTGGCTTTGGAAGCAATGACGTGTGTTTTTGTTTGTCCCCATCCCTGCAGCAAATCCTACTTTCCAGCCACCTTGGTTATCGTTGTCATTGGATAAAGATCTTCCTCCTCCAGGACCATGTGGTAGTCTGGAGCACTGGCAACTCCACTTCAAATGATCCCATGGACAGTCTCACTGGGGAATGTCAAGGGGCTATGACCAAAAAGCAGGAGAAGGTCATCTCAAAGAACAGGGTCAACAGAGGACACAATATCTTCTGGAAAGGGAAGTCAGAAGAGCTTTGACATAAAAAAGTACCATTTTAGTGTAAAATAAAGGAACATCTCATGGTCATTTTGCTCACATTAACCTAGACACTGTCATCAGTCCATACGCCCGCCCCTAGAAACAACAGATGATGCCAAAGAGGAATTCTACTCCAACACTGATCAGTTGTTGTTTCGTGTTACAAAGGAAGGAAAGTTGGTTTTAAGAGAGTTAAGAGAGTCATAAACCTTTGGAAAAGTGAAATTAGCAGGAAATTCATGGAGAAAGCAATTGACAATGAAAGCAATTGACTCCTTCAACTGAAATGCCAAGTGCACACCTCGTTGTAAAATTATCTGATCGGAGGGACAATTGCAAGGTCTCATGGCAGCACTCATCAAGGACAGAGAAGCAGTTAGAAGGAACAGCCCGAGGATCACCTCAGCCAAGGCTCAGTCCATGCTGTGAACGCTCTGGACCATACTCCACCTCGTGGCCCTACCTCAGCACAATGTCAACTGACTGAGAGGGTGAAAAGG
This sequence comes from Chiloscyllium plagiosum, assembly GCF_004010195.1. Classification (NCBI taxonomy): domain Eukaryota; kingdom Metazoa; phylum Chordata; class Chondrichthyes; order Orectolobiformes; family Hemiscylliidae; genus Chiloscyllium; species Chiloscyllium plagiosum. The sequence continues at coordinate 80,715,217 of NC_057720.1, read as the reverse complement.
CCATTTGATAGCTGGAAACCAACAAAGCTTCTGGCGCAGACAGAATCCCTACTGAAATACAAACATTCAGTGGTAAATTACTCTTGGCTGGTGTACATCACCTCATCTCCCTCAACTGGAAGGAGATAGAATGCCAAGAGATCTTTCACACTCCTTCAAGGTGACAATCTTCAATTGCGTTAATGACAGGGGGTTTTCTCTGCTGTCGGCCAAATTCATTGGAAGCATCTTCCTCAATTATCTCCACTCAGCATCTGAAGTGATCCTGCTGGAGGTACAATGTGGACTCCATCCATCAAAAGTCACAGTGAACATAATCTGCACAACAAGCCAATTCCAGCAAAAGTGCAGAGGGCAGCTGTAACCTCTAAACATTCTCTGTTTATTGACCTCATAAAGGGCCTTGATTCTGTAAACCAGCTGGGAATATGTACCATCCTGCACAACTGGGGAAATTCATCGCTGTCCTCTATCTGCTGCACCACGGCGTACAAGCCATGAATCTCACCAACATTTCTAACTGGAGTGGAGCTTCACTAGAGGGTGAGTGGGAAACTGTTTAATCTGCATCACGTCCAGTCCTGAACCAAGACCAGCCCAGCCTCTGTCACCAAGTTTCAGTATGCAGACAACGCTTGCGCAGAAACACAGAGGCTGAACCCTAATAAGTCATTGATGCATGGCTGAAAGCATATGAAAGAAGAAACTGGGACACAAGACCATAAGATGTAGAAACAGAAGAAGGCTATTCAGTCTATCAGGGCTACTCTGTCATTCAATGAGATCATAGCTAATTTGGTCATACATCCTCTACAACTCTATCTACCACTATCTATGACTATCAAAATTCATGGTGAACTTTTGGACAATGTGGAACAATTCCCATACCTTGGGATCTTCCTCTCCATGAAGACAGACATCGATGATGAAACTCAAAAACTCCTCCACTGTGCCAGCACAGCCTTTGGCTGTTTGAGGAATAGTGTGCTTGATATCAAAGAGCTCAAGCCTAACCCTAAGCTCATGATCTGCAGGGTAGCAGTATTGTCTGCCCCTCTATATGTGTTGGAGAAATGGCCAGTGAACAGCAGAAACCTCCAAACCTTTGAGAAATATTACTAGCGATGCCTCTGCGAAATCCTGCAAATATACTGGCAGTATAGGTGCTCCAATATCAGAGCCCTCTCTCAGGTGAGCATGCTATTGAAGACAGTTTATGGGCAATCAGCTATGCCCAACACAAAACTTCCAAGACAAGCTCTTTATTCTGAATTCCACCATGACAAGCAGCTACCAGGAAGACAGAGGAAATACTTCAAACATGTCTTCAAAGTGTCCCTTCAAATATGTATTATTTGCCAGGAGAAACTCTAGCCCAAGACCAGCTAAACTGGAGAAACAGCAGCTGCAAAGATTTTTTTCCTGGCAACAGGCCCACACTGAGGTCAAGTGCAAACAGTGTGAGGATGCAAGGACACAAAAATCCCATTCTCCCACAAGGTGACACCATCTGCCCAGTATTGGACTATTTAGTCTTAACAAAATAACAAAGACTTAACAAAGACTTCATGTTGCAGCTATACAGGACATAGATTAGGCCACGATTGAAATATTGTGTCCAGTTCTGGTCTCCCACCTACAGGAAAGATGTTGTGAAAGTTGAAAGGGCTCAGAAAGGATTTACAAGGATATTGCCAGTGTTGGAGGATTTGAGCTATTGGGAGAGGCTGAATAAGTTGGGGCTGTTTATCCTGGAGTGTCCGAGGCTGAGAGGTGACCTTATAGAGGTTTATAAAATCATGAAGGGCATGGATATGGAAATGGGCAAGGTTTTTCCCCTGGGGTAGGGGAGTCCGGAACTAAAGGGCAAAGATTTAGGGTGAAAGGGGAAAAATTTAAAAGGGATCTCAGGAGCAACATTTTCATGCAGAGGGTGGTGAATGCATGGAATGAACTGCCAGAGGAAGTGGTGGAGGCTGGTACAATTACAACATTTAAAAGTCATCTGGATGGGTATATGAATAGGAAGGGTTTGGAGGGATATGTGCCGATTGCTGGCAGGTGGGACTAGATTGGGTTGGGATATCTGGTCTGCATGGACGAGTTGGACTGAAGGATCTGTTTCCATGCTATATATCTCTATGACTCTAAAGACCCAGATCAATGAAATGGAATCTTTGATCTGAGGGACTGCTTAGGATGAAGAAGAGAGGACTTAACCAGCATGTAATAGAGGCACCAGATTCGGTTTGAGGCTCATTGTAGCATCAGCTGAATTCTGGTCAGGTCCAACAAGCAAGCAGACAGCCTGAGGTTTAAGAATGTTTTACACAATGCTTCACATATTTACACCTGAGTTCTGTGAAACAAAAGCAGTGCCCTGTCCAATATTCCAAATAGATCTGTCGGGTAAAAGATGCATTATTATTCCCAACGCCTAGAGAAGTGAAAATTAAAAAAAACTGGAGATGGAGATGAATAGAGTGAAGTTATTCCTGAAAGAGCTTTTGCATTGCTTTAATCCCTCTGAGTGTAAAGGATTGTCACACATATTTGGACTGAGGTGTAAATGAATCTGAGACTCACCTTGTCCAACATGGAGACTCCATGAAAAGCTACAACCATTCTTGCAGTTTAGCTCATATACCATCTAAGATTCCACTGTCCTTTAGTTTCTCGACTTTTCCTCTTTCCTTTGCACTTTCTACCCTGCATTCAGAGATGCCGCAGTGAATGAGCTCATCAGGAAGCTCTCGTTTGTGCCTGCAACTCCTGGCTCTGACAATGGAGAGAATAAGCTGCTGCTCTCACTGATGTGAAAACTTCAGGATAATTAATTGGGAAAAATTAGAAATCAGGATCATTGTGGCCACAGAAAGCCAGCTGTTGCTGCTCAGAGGCACCATGGATCGGTCTTATTAATCGCTCTCAATGGCAGGTGGCTGAATAGTTTAGGTGGCACAAGCCACCTCCTTTCCATTTGACAGTGGTCCCTTGAATTTATAGCACAGAAGGCTTGCATTTGTTGCATTTGACAGGATTAATTTGTGCATAAAGAGAGGTGTAGTGCCTGAATAAATCCTTAACCCTGCTGAATCAATGAGAGATTAATTTTGTCGCCAGATGAAAGTTCTGCTCGTAATTTAAAAGGAAGGATTTATATCCGAAGATGTATTTTAAATGTAAAACTCCAGGAGCATGAACAGGCTTTCCCACAGCGCCAGTACAGTTTGGTGTGCACTTTCACTCCCCCCCCCTCCAAAGTGCCTGAGCACTTGCTCCTGTTCCTCTCAATACATCCCTATGAAAGCTGACCAGCTGTGGAAATAATATTGCAATAAGATGCTTCGCTGGTGAACCAGTGGGTAGCTGTGGAAGGTAATGAACCACAGGCTGTATGCCAGATAAGCTGATGTTAAAGTCCCAGACAAAGGAGGGGAAAATATTGCAACTTTTATTTATTTCCATATTACTTAATGACTATGCAGCTATTCTATACGTCAATTATCTGCTGAAATGCTTCGTCCACTCAATGAAGCCCTATTATCCTGTAGGTTACACGTATAATCATTGTAATATGTGCACTATTTAAACATGTCCGTATACTGATGTAATTAACTGCTGTTTAATTTCCACTTCTCACCCGACCAAATGTATATGCACAGATTTCTAATGTGAGTTACCATCCTTCTTACAGGAGCCTATTCACTGAGTATTGTTAGACTGTCAGAACTAGAGAGGTCTCTGGTTAGAACTTTAGCTGATATAACATCCTGAAATGTTTCATGCAAGTTTTACCTGATAAAATTTGTCACCAAGCCATGCCAAAAGGTATTCAGGCTGGCTTCAAGCTTGCTGCTGGAGGCTTTAAACATTGTTTTAAGGTAGGAGAGACAGGTACATTAGTAGGAAAGGAATCTCAATGCTTGAAGGCAGGGTCATCAATGATGGAGTGATGAAAATCAGGAGATACACAACTGGCCAGAATTGGTACTGAGAACCACATGAAGAGTAGCAATTGCAGCTGCGTTTGAGATTAGCTGATTCAGCTCAAACTGGGAATTGAACTCAGTCCATTTTTCACCCATCTGACTCAGTACCACGTTGGGAGCTGATCTGAACATTTTCTATTTCCACTTTTAACGTCATCGTTTTTCAACTGGAGGGTGCCATCTGAAGATGCTGCTGATAAGGACAGAGCTCAATGTCATTACCTTACCTACTGTACAGCCTCACGAACATTATCTTTTAGTGTGTTATTCTGCAAACTCATAGTATTATCGTTGACTTACCGAGCGAATGGGAAATGTGATTAATTGCCTGTGCAAAGCAATAAAAAATGAATGATGACCCAGGTGAGAGATGCTCCAATACTTATGATTGTGCAGCAACTGAAGTATCTGCTTCAGGGACTTTACCAGCACAGCCTTACTGATTCATATAGTTTGTTCTTGAAACTGTTATTGCCATCATATCCTGTCCTTTTTATTACTGTACTTTTTCTTATCAAGGTCATAAAACTCCCACAGTAACAGATTGAGAATCCCTGTTTGAATCGGTTTCCTGTGTGTGGTCTGTCAAAACTCCACATGAACAGCCATCATGAACCCCTTTAATTTTCATCCCAACTCCTCAGAATCGAGTGACCAATACTGTATAAAAGGGATGGAGGAAAATGAAAAATCTGGCTGCTGGTGTCCCTCGTGGTTGGCACAACATCGTGGGCTGAAGGGCCTGTTCTGTGCTGTACTGTTCTATGTTCTATGTTCTATGTTCTAATCCCCAGAGTCCCAGGTTTGATTCTGCGTCTGCGTGGAGTTGTACATTCTCCAATAGTCTGCGGGGGTTCCAGCTTCCACCTGCAGTCCAAAGATGTGTAGGTGAGGTGGACCGGCCGTGCTAAACAGTCCATAGTGTCCAGGGATGTGCAGTGGATTAGCTGTGGGAAATATGACATTGTTGCTGTGTTGCCATAGTCTGACCGGACAATAAGACTGCTTTCTCAATAGAAAGAGATGACTGGCGATGATTTAACTTGAGGGTCACCATACCTCAGGTGAGGCGAGATTTTGAGAAGGAGAGTCCTCATGGTAAGCTAAGTTGGTGATGGGAATTGAACCTACACTGTGTGGCACCACACTGCTTCATAAACCAACTGTCCAGCCAACTGAGCTAAACCTACCCTTCACTGTGGAATTATGAGGATAGGGTTGGGGCTAGATCTGGGTGGGATACACTTCAGAGGATTTGTGCAGACTTGAGGGGCTGAATAGCCTCCTTCTGCATGTAGGGATACTGTGATTTTTTTTTTATGTGTTTGTGTGGGAAATTGTGTATATCTAAGCATTTGAGTGTGAGGTTTAATGCTGAGTTTATGTGATAATGTAAGCTTTGAGGAGAGATGGTCTCCTAGTGGTTTTATCATTGGACTGTTAATCCAGAGACCCAGGTAATGCTCTGGAGACTTGGGTCCAAATGCTGCCACTACAGATGGTAGAATGTGAATTCAATAAAAATCTGAAATTAAGAGTCTAATGATGGCCATAAATCCATTGTCTATTGTCAGAAAAACTCATCTGGTTCACTGATATCCTTTAGGAAAGGAAACTGTCATCCTGACCTGACCTGGCTCACCGTGTGACTCTTGATCAATACGTTTGACTCTGAACTGCCCTTTGGGATGGGCAGCAAATATTGATGATGCTGATGATGCCCTCCATCGCATGAACCAATATACACCAACTTATATACACTCTGTGTATAAAAGAGTTTGTTATGTGTTGAGGTGTGTTATGGTTTGCTGTGTGTTTAAATATGAATTTAAGTTGATTAAACATGTGCTTAAACATGTATGTTTAGATAAGGATCGGTCTCCAAGTGCACATTTAGCATTGGGTTCATCAATAGTCTAACTCAACAATATTCTACTTAAATCATCCTGCTGTCACTCCATGGTTTACTGCAGACACATGTTAACATAAGATTACCTATATGCTGAAAATATCTTTCACATCAACAGTCACATGTTACTAAGATCTGAGAAGAGAGAAATGGAAGCATGATATGGTCATCAATGTTGATTTTAAATAAGATTTACTGGACCTCCTGACAGTAGTTGGACAGTAATCACGCTCGCTCACAGACAATGAATAGACCGCAAAGCAGCATACTCACATTTGAGACACTCTCGTCTAAGAAAGCAGCCTCTAAAGTGAGGGTAAAAAAATAGGATTGAGGCAGGTTGTATACACCAAGGAAGTGCAAGAGTTCTCATTACTATAATACCCCAGTGACCGTTGCCCTCATTCTATTCCCTGCATCGAATCCTAGTTTGCAAATGACATTGGATGAGCACTCTGCAAGATGCACTGAAACACTAGTAATCTCACTACCACCATGCCCTTTGGAGCTTCCAACTGTTTGGTGCCAACCTGTGCCAGCTTAACCACAATTGTGAGCCTACAAGTTAAATTGACCCCTCCACAAACGCTTTTCATAGAACAGCCCTTTGAAAACTAAAAATTGGACAGCCATGAAGCTTTAGAATTCAAAAGCTTGAAAGGGTGAATTTTGTTTTAGTGGAGCTGTTCATATGAACGTGGGTGACAAGGCTATTGGGATAGGGTGGGGGTTTGAGGGCTAGGGGTAGTTTTCACAGACTGCAGTCATGATTCAGATATTTAAAAGCGATGTTGGATATCAATCTCCTTTAATTGCACATCTCAAATACTATTTCAGAAGATGGACATTTGCTGATATGTTTTGACACATCAACCTGCACTCACGGACTTAACTCATTGAGTGCCGCACTGAGCACTTCCCCACACAGATCAAAGAAGATGACCTTAAATTATAATTGATGTACACTGTGCAATGCCTGCAGAACTGGGATTAGTTAGGGAAGATCTGAAAGGTGGCGCTCGAGGTTTAATTCATCAATGTACCTGTGTTACTCCATTTCCTGGTACAGTGCAGGTGTAAGCCAGCGTTAAAATTTAATCAGTTTGCAGATTCTCACTCCTTTACAGCCATCAGAAATCATTACCGCTAGGAATCAAACCACATTTCAGTCTTCTGTTAACTTTGACAGACTAACTGAACAGTGTGACTGTTTCATACTCTGCTGCACATAAAAGTGAGGTGTCTGTCAATGGACTTTAATGGTCTAAGTTGCACTTAAATCAACAGCGGTCAGAATATTGTTTCATTTTAAACAGGGAAAAGACAGCCAGTATAACAATGTGTCAGAGATTTTTAAATGATACTGCTGGTTAGCATCCTCTTCATGCATCTCTGGGGGTCAAAGGCTAAAACACCTTGTTCCTGTGGCTTATCTTCCACTGAGTCAGTCCCCAGTAGCTTCATCTCTTGACTGACAGATTCATATGACTGAAGGAGTTGAATGACAGAGCAGAATGATATGTGACCCATGAGGTGAGAGCATCACCGTGTGCAGGATTCAAGGATCAAAGTGGGTCAAACTAGCTTTTGCATAAACGTGGACAGGAAATTAGGACACAGCTGAGACAACACAGTCGCAAACTTGAAGTTGTTCAACATTATTAATGGAAGAGCCTGGGGTATGATCCTTTTTATTGGCAACATTGAGAACCCACTGATTTTGATGTGGTTTATTATTGTCACATGTACCTAAGTACAGTGAAAAGTTTTGTTTTGTGTGCAGTAAGCTGACAGGTCAAATGAAGAGTTCAGAGGACACCCCTTCGCACAGAGTGGGGAGAATGTGGAACTCACAGCAAAGTGAAGCAGACGAAGCAGACAGCATGAGGGGAGGCATGATGCAAACAGGATGGAGAAAGCAATGGAGGGATAGTCAGGCAGAGAGACAAAAGAGAGGGAGCAGGTTTATATGGAATAGACAGTAGGGGGTGACTGCAGGGATCAGTCCAGCTGAATGAACAAAAATTAATGCCACCCCTCACTTGAAGGCAAGGATCAGGAGGAAGGGTATGTGCTAGATAATCTGTCGCCTTCCAATTAAGTCCTAATTGGAAAAGCTCGTGGACGGTCTTCACACCCAAATTATAATTGAGGCACTTGGGTCAGCACATAATGCCCACTTAGATGCCTTTTCATGGCACTATTGGCAATAATCAGGAATGACCATGGGGACTTAGCATATGGGGAGTCTGAAAACTGGTGTGTTTGGTATAGAATCCTGAGGAACTCCTTTCCCAAAGGCTCTCAGTGCCTGATCGAAGGAGCTGGCATCAGGAAGGTGACAGAATGGGTGGGGAAGAAGCTGAATATCACCACAGCCCTTCCTTCCAACTCTGCTCTCCCATGAAGCCGACAACTACTCACCTCCATGACCACACTCGGCTGGGTTCTGGGTCCCTGAGGGATATGCACACTGCTGTGGGTGCAGTGTTGGCAGACATCACCACTCCTGGGAATGACTGGCAATGGTGGGCTGCTGGCCTCTGATTGTCTGGGAACATTCAGAGGGCAAAATTTTCACAGAGGAGGCTGACTGTTGGCCAATTATTATGGCTGATCTCCTCAGTGGCTGTGGATTAATGGTTCAATCTGGAGAGACTCAAATTAAGTGCTGTCCAAGTGGTAGATTTTATGTAATCCAAGATTCTACTTTTATACATTTTTGGTTGTGAGATTTTATTAGGCAATATATCCTTGCATTAGGAGGATATGACTGAAATATGGTGTGGCTTAACATCTTTATCGCATCAAAGAGAGGAACTCAATTTTGTCTGAAGCTCTTGAGATTGTTTTCTTTATTTCTACACAGCATTGACTGGCCATATTGGGTTTGAGGGCGAGCTGACCGATTTCATTCTCACACAACCCAGGCATTTCCATGGTAAACTGATGTTACAACTGATGAAAAATGTCTACAGGGATTAGCATTTTCTACACAAGAGTAACATCTGAAAAGGAGATGGTTGTTAAACAACTGTGTTATTGACATGACAGGCATTCTGATTAGTTAGTATTGCAGCCAAACGTGAGCATTGAAAACATTATTTTGTTTCCAAATCAGCATCAGAGCATCATCATACACCCATGTATAGTGCTCCACAAGTCGAGTGGCTATTGTATACTCAACATCACCAACTTCATAAATAGGAATTTGCAAAGTAATTAAACCACTGTGAGACTGAAAAATTTTAGATGTGAACCCCATCTACAGTTTTCTAATCAATACTTTTGTCTTGATTCATGTTTAATTTTTTTTTGGGATACACAAGCTGGCTGAATTGCTTCAGCCGATCATATTCACCCTCTGTAAACATGATGGCATCAAAACTCTGCCCATCTTTTCACTCACACCAAGCCCTCTCAACTTACACAGTTGATGTGTTTCATGATTTTCTGTGGGCTGGTCCATAATTACTGGATTCTTGTTGAGTCAGATATCTTGAAGATTATTTATATCACTAACAATTATTCTGGCTGTGATAATCATAGACTTACACGCAGTGTCTGGATTCTTTATTTATTGATGTTGCTATGCATTACATATTGAGAGAGATTGACTGAAGGCGAGGCAGGTTCATTTACTGGAACATCACATGACATTGTGTGATAGTCTTAAATATCTGTATGGTGTGAAGCCAGTGCCACAATGCAACACCTCTTACCACCTTTCCTTTTTAAAGAACAGGAACCCTTTTCCTATAATCTGTACAAGGATAATAGATTGTCACAGTTAATAATTTATGGAATTGTCATGGAGTTGAAGGCATGTACTGTACCTTTAAGAGAGAGTGAATGTTGTTCTGCACTGAGATCTTACAAAAGCAGTCTCAGAGCGTACTGGAAAATTGAAAATATGTAATATTTGCTTATGAAATAGATATCTGAGTTTATTGATGTTTTGACAACAATTCAAATTTAACCAATTGGTTTAAATTACGCCCAAAGATAATAAAACCCAATTGAATTTGAATTTATTGTTTTGCCAGCATTGCAACATTGAATCAGCGAGACAATCTGATGTTAGGGATATCAAAAAGGAAAGCATTTTGAAAATCGGACAGAGGAACTGACATCAAGACAGACCCAAGACATTAGGAAACACTCTCTATCAAAGGTACCTTGTCATATGAAAAAAGACGATCCATGGAGATCGTCAGCTGGAAGAAGACAGACACCGAAGATGACAGCAGCTGTGTGGTTTTGAAATTAAGTTGATGTAATTTTAATAAGTGTTTTATTGGAGCAGTATATTTTTGTAGAGTTGGAGGCAGGTAATAAGCAGTTAAGTGAAAGCGGAGCTTAGAGTTGTGAAAAGTTGTTTAATGTTCAACTTTAGATTAGATTACTTACAGTGTGGAAACAGGCCCTTCGGCCCAACAAGTCCACACTGCCCCGCCGAAGCGCAACCCACCCATACCCCTAACACTACGGGCAATTTAGCATGGCCAATTCACCTGACCTGCACATCTTTGGACTGTGGGAGGAAACCGGAGCACCCGGAGGAAACCCACGCAGACATGGGGAGAACGTGCAAACTCCACACAGTCAGTCGCCTGAGGCGGGAATTGAACCCGGGTCTCTGGTGCTGTGAGGCAGCAGTGCTAACCATTGTGCCACTGTGCCACCTTTAGAGGTAAAAAATAAACTGATGTTATTTTCTTCAAATTGTGGAATATGGGGAGTTTTTTTGTCACTCATATTTTAACAGATTATGAGGCGAGGTGAGCTCTGGGCATTTGGTTTAATTAACAGAAGGGTTTACTGTCATGTCATAACAGAATGCAACATAATCAGATCTGGTCCTTTTATAGTTATCACAACTTGGCAGTATAGCTTCTCTCTGTTGTGTGCTGTCTGTCATCACAGCTAGATGGGTATCATTTCTCATATCTGTATTAGGTTGTCATCCTGTGGGAGGGTGGTTGATGATATGCAGTTTAGATATATTATCTATTTCATCTCAGGGCTTACCCATTAGTCATTATGATGTCATATGACCTAGAATGGACGCTACAATGACATAGAGCTGAATATAACTTTATTGGCTGAGTCCCAAGTTGTGTCAAGTTTTTTGGAGGGATTTCTGCCATGCAGCATTTGAGATTTCTTCTCATATCTTACCAAATTCTCCTCAGTAACAGCCTAATCTGCCACTGTAACCTCTCATTCCAGTCCTATCATATCATGTGCTACTCCCAAAACAAATCACCACTCAGTGCATATTCACCAAAAGACCAACATCCCTTGCCCTCACCCCATCTTCAAAAGGCTACTGGAGTCACAGATGTGCCCTGGCGTTCAGAAACTGCCCTGCTCAGTCAAGGACTGAGAAGATGTCAGAGAGTGGGAGGATGTTATTACAGTTCTCCAACAGGGACGTGGAGGTCCTGGTTCGAGAGCTCATGGAAAGGAGAAGGAGTCTCTTTCCAGAGAATCGGCAGAGGAGGCCACAAAACCAGACCTTGGAATCTTTGCTCAAGCTCACTATCCAGGTCAGTACCATCTCTGTCATCCAGAGGAATGGCTAACAGTGTCATAAGAAGGTCAATGACATTCCTCACTGTGCCAGAGCATCACTTTTTCTTTGGCCTCATTCACACTCTATGCCTGCCACTGCACCAGTTCCCACCAAGGCTCATTGGCTGCCACTTGCAATCTGCTTGCCTCCTGCGAGAGCCAAATCCTGCACCCCACGCCCACACCCTGACCCGCTGACTCAGACAATCACACATTAATGGCAACATTAACTTTAGAAAGTGTGGGAGCACAGTCTGGTAAGTACCTCACAGTAACAAGTCTGCAGCTGTCTCAGGAAGAACCACCCCAGGCCATTGGCACTCGTAGGACTGTCAGAGACCAGGCCCCTGCTCAGCTCCAGGCAGGAGACAACCTTGTAGTGTCACCAATCAAGGACTCTATCCACACTCTCAAAATTGCAAAGAACAATGCACTGTCCAGTGTCATGATTTGTTTTTTTCCTGTTTGGTGACTTTTGCTTTATTTTCTGTTATTGCAACTTTATGAATCACTGTCTCGTGGAAGTCACAGGCTTGAAACTATTTGTAGAATTCAAACCAGAAAAGAAGCAATAATTACAACATATGGCTTTTTTTTTTGCCATTTACGATGAAAGAGAAAGGCAGAATCAACCATCATCAAGATAGAAGTAAGGCTTCTTTAGAATAGAAAATTATTGTTTTTGCTTTTTCTCTTCTGTTACTTGTCATAGACTCATAGAGTCATAGAGCTGTACAGCATGGAAACAGACCCATTGGTCCAACTTGTCCATGCCCACCAGATATCCCAACACAATCTAATCCCACCTGCCAGAACCCAGCACTTATCCCTCCAAACCCTTCCTATTCATACACCATTCCAGATGCCTTTTAAATGCTGCAATTTTACTAGCCTCCACCACTTCCTCTGGCAGTTCATTCCATACACGTACCACCCTCTGGGTGAAAAAGTTGCCCCTTAGGTCTGTTTTATATCTTTCCCCTCTCACTCTAAACCTATGCCGTCTTGTTCTGCACTCCCCCACCTCAGGGAAAAGAACTTGTCTATTTACCCTATCCATGCCCCGCCTGATTTTATAAACCTCTACACGGTCACCCCTCAGCCTCCGATGTTCCAGGGAAAATAGACCTAGCCACTCAGCCTCTCCCTATCGCTCAAATCCTCCAACCCTGGCAACATTCTTGTAAATCTTTTCTGGACCCTTTCAAGTTTCACAACATCTTTCCGATAGGAAGAAGAGAATGTATCAGAATTACTTTCTTAGATCAGTCTGTTCTTCAACATGTTTATACTTCTAGTTTGTTTTTGCAATTAGAGCTATCTGGACCGTTTTAAACTGTTGTCTGTCTTCTTTTAAGAAAGAGACGGAGAAATAGAGTATATACTTTACTTTGGCATAAGTTGTCGCCTTTTGTTGTGTTTGTAGTTGTATCTTTAGCTTTGTATTCAAACCAATTTATGAATGAATTTTAGCTGTAAAAACTTCCACACCATCATACTGCTGTCTCCTTTTCAGCCTTAAGCACCTATCTACTGCCACTAACTAGCAGTCATGGCTAGTTTTTAGAAACTACATACTTCCACCCTAATGCACTCTATGGTTTTTTACGTGTTAACACATGCAACATATGTCACAAAAGTTAGGTTCTTGTTGAGTCACCTATATTGAAGTTCATTTACAATAATTGTTAATATGGCTACAATATCACAGGTTTATGAACAGAGTCTGGGCTCTGTGCTGACTATTGTCACTGCTTATTGATTAAAAAAGTTGATGTCTCCACAGGTCTGTGCCACAAGACTGAAGGAAATGTTCTTCATACCAGAAGATCACATATGAAAGTGGCATGTAACTGCCTTAAAGCTATAGGCCACTCTAGTCCGGAATCTAAGTCCCATAACTACTCAAACAATGTCATGATTTTAAAATTTTAGTCTTTGTTTTCAAATCTCTTCATTCTCTGTAATCTCCATTAGCTCCTACAACCCTCCCGGATCCTTTCTTTGTGCCCATTCTAACCTCTTCACCATTCCCGATTTTAATTGCTCTACAATTAGTGGTCATGTCACAAAGCTCAGGAATTTCCTCCTTTTACCTCCCACTTTCTTTAACTCACTGGCCTTTTTTAAATAACTCCTTAAAACCCACCCTTGGGTAAGTTACCATCAGGAGCCTGTTAACCTTCACTCGACATTCCGCCATGTTTTACAGAAGTCAGATCTGGGTGACAAAGTGCAGCCCAAACCTGAGAGCTTGCAAAGACCCGAGCAGATCATCATGATCCACTGTGTCGAATGCCTCTTCCTGATCATCAGTCAAACTCCCTGGGAATCAACCTTTTGACCATCTGACCTAGTATTGCCATATAAACGTTGGTGTTATTATTTGGTTTATAAAGCTCCTATGAAGCACCTTGGGTTGTTTTATTTTGTTAATAAACACTACAAATATGTTATTCATTTTTTTATTGTAGAGATGATGGGGTTTAGATGGCAACGCTTGCAGGTTAATAGTGACTCTTAAAAAAATAAATTGATTGAATTAACATAAAGTAAATTTCACAGATAAAGAACCATTTAGTTCTCAATTGGTCACATAACTCAAAGCGAAGCATGTGTTCTGAAGATGGCTCACTGGACTCGAACCATCAACTCTGATTTGTCTCCATTGATGCTGCCAGACCTCCAGCAATTTCTGTATTTTGTTTTAAGCATTGTTCCTCCTTATTTCTCATGGTTTGCTCCAAAAAGCAACGCCTAATGTTAATGATGGTTTATCACAAACCCTCCTCTCCTATAGTCTTCCTTTTCAAACATTTTCCATTTTTTAATATTTTACAAGCAAGGTCAAACTTTGCAGCATGCCGGTTTTGAGACTCTTTTAACCAAGGTATGCTTTGTCTGCCCAGAATCAATCAAGTTGTGCTTTCAGTTTTCTCGAATACAGTATTGAAAAATCCTTAAAATAGGTTTCAGACTGGGACACTGAGATCTGGGTTTGAATCTGGCCCTCACTGAAATAATTGAAGCATTGTCTGCTGGCTGTAAGAATCTCAAACGAACTGGGCTCACGATAGATTCCGCACCAGTGTCAAACTGTCTCCCATTAATCATGACTTGGTAATCTCACTTCTGGATGCAGCAGCAAGTCTGGAGTATTGTAGAATCCCCATGGAAGCAGGCCATTCGGCCCATCAAGTCCAAACTGACCCTCCCACCCAGACCAACCCCACAACCCTGCATTTCCCACGGTTGACCCACTTAGCCTGCACATCCCTGAACACTATCGGAAATTTAGCATTACCAATCCATCCAAACTGTACATCTTTGGACTGTGGGAGAAAACACTCACCCGAAGATGAAATCAAACCTGGGTCCTTGACGTTGTAAGGCAGCAATGCTAACCACTGAGCCACCATGTTGCCCTAAGTACATTTGCGCAGAGGAGGCTGAAGCATTCTATTGGGATAAAGCAGAGACAGCTTGTCATCTTACTGCACTGCGTTTGATATGGAGGTGCTTTGTACTGATAACGGGTGGTCAAAAGGATAAGCATTCCAACCCTAAAAATCACATGAATCAAGTTTACAAGATCAACATTGTATTCGCTCAAAAATAAGAAAGACTGTTCAAAAAAATTATTCTGGATCAATTGTCACCAATCTTACAGTCCACTGACATTAAATCATTTTTCATTTCACTTACTTTTACATGTTTTTCAATATTGAAGTTGCCGCTATTAAATCTATTTCCTGAGTTCCACCAGTAAATTCATGTCTCTCACCCGCATTGATAGATTGGTGAAAAACAATTCTGACCTGAAAAATATTCTGACAGGATCCTATGGTGGATGTGTGCCCAACGGCATAATTGTGCACTTTGCATGATGATATATGTACACAAGCTGCATAACACATTGCCTCCTGGGCAATCAAACTGTGCTTTCAATGTCAAGAGGCAGTGAATGTCTATGTGATTTTATGAGCAAAGGGCTCAATTTGGAAAGTGAAATCTCCATTTCTGAATTGCCCATGGCCTTCATACTTATTTTTACTAATAGAATCAACAAGATGGACCATTTTATAGAAATGACTCCTTTGCTTTGTTTCAGTTACATTATCAACATGTGAGATTTCCAACTTCTCCTCATAGACATGAAGTCCCGTGAAGAGTTCATAGGTAACAGAGCAATATCGGTCTGAAAACTGACTGAATGACAGGGCAATGCAGTACAAGGATGCTGTGAGCTTCCAGATAGATTCGGAGTCAGTGAATGCTTTGACAACAAGCAAAGAGACTGAAGTTGCAGCCTGGTCCAGTCCATGACTTCAGTGTATGTCCCTGAGTGGAAGTGTTCTTACTACAGCATTACAATGAGAGTTGCTGGTGGAGCTGGGTGTGCAGCACTGAAGTGCAGGAGCATCTTGTAAGTGGATCAGAGATGTGCCATGCCCTTAGAGGCTGATACATATCAAATGCAATATCTGTGGGAAGTGAGGGGTGGGTGGTTGGCGCCCAGTGAGTTTGCCCTGATATGTTGATGCCCAATATCCAACATGAAGATCATTCTGGAGTTGAATTCAGCTTCCATGTCAGGTTTTCTCAACATCTAGATTTGGCAAGTTTGGTAAGACAGAAAGCTGAATATAAATCAAATGACTCAGGCCACTGACAATGTAGTTAACAAGCAATTACTGTAACTTGAAACTCACTGTTACCTGGTGAGAAACTTGCCACTCCATTTGGGAAATGCATAAAAGATGGTGCAAGACACTTCCAATGTCAAGATTGGCCTTCTGGGACTTCTCATCTAATTCTGTGACAATTCTCACCATAGTCCACGCTGCTCAGAGCCCTGATAAATTATGCTCTATGTGTGGGAGTCTTGTTCCACTTGGAATCAGTAATTTTATATGAATACTAATAAGGAGGATAGGTGGCAATGCATCAACCCAAGACGTCACAGATAGTACAGCAAACAGCACTGGAATCTGTACAATTATTGCACTTAGCAACAATATTCAGGATAACAGCAATGATTCATTTGATAATTTTAACTAAAATAATACTAGCAAACTTCAAGTATCTCTACTTATTTCTGACAAATACCATAACAATTAAGAGATAAATGGTGTACTCAGCATATTTTTCATGAAGTCATGCTGACATTTGATACCCCACACTGTGGACAGACACGAGGATACATTAATATTCATAACAAAACGCATTTAGATGCCTTTCCATAAACTATCCACAGTGTTTAAAATTGACAACCTTACATACACTGACAGCCCACAGCAAGTAGACACAATTGTTTCTCATTCACCCTACTAAACCCTTGTTTAATTTTTAAAGTGTCTCACCTTAGCTTCCCTTGGTCATGTAGCATCTCAAATAACTCCACATGTGAGATTATTGCCTTCTTCACATCACCCACTGTATTTTACCCAATCCATTAAACAAACATTTTTCAGTTTAATATGTACACTATTTGTTACATCAAATGGAGGGAGGGGTTTCATTAAGAGTGTTTCACATGCCAAGAAATTCTCAGGTTAAAAGATTAATCACTGCCTCAGATTCCATGTGGGATGCACAAGGCATGTACGCATCCTGGAATGGGTAGATGAAGTTAATTAGCACTCTTGAAGCAGCTTGAACTGGGACCTATCTAATGAAAGCTTAAATGTAGATTTGTGTGCTGTTGACCTTGAGTGGCTACCTTTAACTAGACCTTGAGACAAAGACTGGAAGGGAAAGAAGTGAAAGAAAGCTGCTCCTAAAGTTTATCCTTGTGATTAAGCACTGGAAGAAACAAGAAGTTCTTAAAGCACAGTGGCCTTTTTGATATGTTGCAATGACATTTTCACCATCTGCACTCACTCCAATGATTATTTTATAATCACCTGAAATGGCTGAAGGGGTCACCTTCATTGGTCATGCTGTGGAATTCCTTTGTGAACGAGAGGATTTTCAAAAAGGACAAGGCAAAGCTTTTGCAACCCTGGAGTTTGATGGTGTTCAACCACAGAACATTACAAGGATTAAGGAAAGCTAAGTACTTCGATCATTTCAGAACTGGGAACTGAAAACTGTGTCACGACATTTAGTTTAGCAGTGCAGTTTAGTGGGGCAGCATGGTGGCTCAGTGGTTAGCACTGCTGCCTCACAGCACCAGGGACCCAGGAGTGATTCCAGCCTCGGGCGACTGTCTGTGTGAAATTTGCACGTTCTCGCCGTGTCTACACGGGTTTCCTCCAGGTGCTCTGGTTTCCTCCCACAGTCCAAAGATGTGCAGGTCAGGTGAATTGGCCATGCTAAATACCCCACAGTGTTAGGTGCATTAGTCAGAGGGAAATGGGTCTGAGTGGGTTACTCTTTGGAGGGTCAGTGTTGGCTTGTGGAGCCAAAAGGCCTGTTTCCATTCTGTAGGGAATCTAATCTAATCAAACCTCAGAGTGCAGGTATGGAGCAGCAAATAAATTGCATGTATTTACATAGCTCCTTTAACATCCTCCAGCTGTTCCAAAGGAATTCAGAATGAATGAAAGACATTGATATTTTAAGTTATCATCTTTAATTCCAGAATGACCTGTATATGGTGAACTCATATTAAAATCAGCCTACATGAACGCCTATGCTTCTTTGAATGAATGTCAATGCTTTTTGCTGCTAAGGTGTATTCATGAATTGTGCTATTTCTGTTGACTGCAGTCCACATTTTTATCCTTTCATGGATTTTTTTTCAATAAAATCCCTGGCCACCAGTTGTCTTTGAAGCTGCTCTATCATGCAAGATTGTTCCTGCTCTGCATCTGCTGCTTCCCCATCTTATCCTTAAGTAATATCAACTCTCCATTGCTTTCAGTCGTTCCTGTCAACACTCTAGTTACAAGCAAATATTGATTATATTGACCACAGTTCTCAACTACAGTATTTCCATTCTTCTCTTTTTCAAGCCCTGATAACATGTGAGTGTTGGAGGGACACTGTCATATACGGTGCAGCACGGTGGCTCAGTGGTTAGCACTGCTGCCTCACAGCACCAGGGACCTGGGTTTAATTCCTGCCTCGGGTGACTGTCTGTGTGGAGTTTGCACAATCTCCCCGTGTCTGTGTGGGTTTCCTCTGCGTGCTCCGGTTTCCTCCCACAGTCCATAGATGTGCAGGTTAGGTGAATTGGCCGTGCTAAATTGCCCAAAGTGTCAGGTGCATTAGTCAGGGAAAAATATAGGGTAGGGGAATGGGTCTGGGAGGGTTACTCTTCGGAGGGTTGGTGTGAACTTGTTGGGCTGAAGGGCCTGTTTCCATACTGTAGGGATTCTAATACTTCAAAAAGATTCTAATTCTATATCATAAACATTAATATATCTCCCATTAAGCTACATGTGATCTGATTGTCATGGGGAATAAGGCCAGAGCTGAAGTATATGGAAAATCAAGTGACAGGTTCCATAAAAAGGAGGAGTAGCTATTTTGTTTTACTAGATGCAGCAACACAGAGGGAAGGCAAGAGAATTCGCTGATGCTGCTGTGAAAAAGCAGGAGGAAATGTTACATTTTGTTTTATTCGCAAAGCAAGATGATAGCAAGAACTGGTTCTCTGTTCAAACAGACTGTGTATGTAAAAAAAGAATTAAGTAACAAGCAGTCACTGTGTGGACTTTATTGCTGGAAAAAGAAGGGACATTGGAAAATTCCCGAGCATCAGGAATGGGGGGTTGGTCAGAAGGAGAGGACAGAGACTGACTGGTGGGAAATCAGGAAGAGGTTTAGAGTTTAATCTTCCTGGCTACATACTGGCATGGCATAAAGTTAAAATGTGTAATAAAGTATTTTGGTTACATTACCCAGTTGATGGGGGAGGTACTTTTTCCTTTGTTTGGAGTTATCTATTAAGAAATGGTTCATTTAATTGATGTGAGTTTATTACACTAAATGTCTTAAATATTACTGTTTTCTTTCCATTGGTCACTGGGAAATTCATCTCTTTTTTTTTGCAAAGAAACAATATTACTGGTTTCTACAGAGACCATGATGACAATCAACACATTACTTTTGAAATATGGTCTTCATTATTTTGTCACCATTAAAGCAAATTTGCACACAACCACAAGATGTGTTTTGTTAATACTGCTTTGGAAAAGTGATGGCCAGGGCGTTGGAACAACTTTCTGCTTTTCGTCAAAGAAACAGCAAAGGATATATAATGTCTCTCGGAATAAGAAATTACAGGACTTAGTTTAACAGCTCATCATTTATCAGCTCTTCCAAATGGTCAGGCTTTTGACAATGTAGCAATCTGTCTTCACAGTGCTAAAACATCAGCCTAGATTACGTGCTTAAGTGGAGTTTGAATTCCTGACTTAGGATGTTTAATGTTTGTTAAACTTAGGAAGAAAAGACATTTAGATTGGCAAATTATTAAGTTGCTGGATGGAAAGCTGTAAATGAATTCTGAGCAGACAATACATGGCACTACCAAACACTACCAACTACTGAAGGAGACCAGGGTTCTTTGATGTGATACTTTTCCACAAAGAGATAATGTTTGGATATACACTGGAAGCTCATTGAATACAAACCCTAAATGTAGCCTGTTGTGTAATCTTGAGTGTTGAATATGACTACACTGTCAATAAGCAAAACCCAGTCATCAAAGTATCGGTCAGACTTTCCTATCCTCTGCCCTCCCTACTGGAGGGCTTGGTGGCACTAGAACAATAAATGAAGGCATTTGATCCTTTCTGCCTCAGTCCCAATTAAATCTGTTGTGGGAAGGCCTTTAGATCACCTATCCTCTGTGCTGCCAAATTGAAGCCCTTAAGTGACCAAAGAATGCCCAATTTAGCTCATGTTGTGATCAAGACTATGGTAGATGGGAAGCTTGCCATACAGGAAGTATAACAAGCAAACCCAAGAGGGGTCTCTTTCAGATTCCTGGGGACTTCATTATTCAAAAGTACTCAATGCCTGAATGAAGGACATGACATTGGAAGGGGAAGGGGCGGGCGGGGCATGAAGTAGAAACCTACTTATAGCCACCATCCCGCCCTTGATCCTGACACCCCTGTTGCTCTTCCCCTCAGCTTCGGAACCCTCTTTCCATCAATCAACTGCACTCAACGATTGATAATCCTGGACCTTGGATCAGTGCCATACTAGCTGCAGCCACTGCACTCCCAGTGGTGCTGTTGTTCAGCACAGAGGAACCTCAATTATCCAAATATCAATTATCCAAATATCGGATTATCCAAAGGATCTTAAGGTCCCAATAGAAACATTACATCAAAGATGTGTTTCCAACACTGATCGTGTGTTTTGTTTACAATGATTAAAAATGAACCCGACATTTTGAAATGCTGCCAAGAACAGTCCTGGACATCGATGGTAGCCCAGGCAGTGTCTCCAAATGACTGACAGCCTGCCCTTTCTCTCTCTCTCTCTCTCTCTCTCCCTCTCCCCACACTTTCCCTGGGGATCTACACAGGGGTGTACCCTAAACCCCACTTCCCCATGTAATCTCTCCAACATTGTCCTGCACAGAGCAAAAGTGGAAGCTGTCACAAAGTTCTAGTAAAAAGTCGTGTGTGTGTGTGTATGTGTGTGCGTGTGCACTACTTTGAGACTCAACACTCCCCCCCTCCCCCTCCCCCCAACCATGACAGCAGCAGTCTTGCTGTTGGTGTCCAGTCCTGCTGCCCTGGAGGTCGAAGGGGGGAGAGGGGGGAACTGCGCGGGAAATGTAAAGGGTTAAA
>NC_057720.1:80645732-80693963 GCF_004010195.1 Chiloscyllium plagiosum | reverse complement strand
ATGGGGGGGGTTCGGGGACAGAGTGGGAGCAGACAGGGGTCGGCAGCTCGAGCGCGGAGTTCTGCTGCCTGGTCCCCTAAACGGGGAGATGAGCAAATGCTCACTGTGTCATCCCATTGAACTGATTGGGGGGTTGGGGGGGGGCGTGGCTCTTGAGCTATGGTGCAGGTCCCTTACACACAAGTGTGCTCAGAAGCAAACCCTGAGACAGAGAGAGGGAACAAGCCAGGCAGAGCGAGGAGAAAGGAAACTTCAGAAAACTCCGAGCATCAGAGAAGAAGCATTAAATCAATTAACTGAATAATCAATTATCCAAATGAAATACGGCCCACCCATCTTGTTCGGATAATCGAGGTTCCTCTGCACAGCTGTCAGGCTGAGATTGGTTGGTGGGTCTTCTGACTCCACGGTCTTTGATGATGAATGATGAATGATGAATGATATTATTGTCGTTGTATTTCACAGTAAGAATGCAATAAAGTACAGTGAAAAGCTTTCATTTGTGGCCATGTTTTGGTGCCATTTTGAATAATTTAAGCACTAGGCAGAATAAAGATACAGCTGAAAAAGTCTCCAAGCATTTGCAGTCCTCATTTTCTCCTCCATCAGTCTGGAGCCAGCTTATCACCACGAATAATGTCTACACTACCATCTCTCTTCCACTGTTTTGCCACCATCCACACCAGGCCCAACCAATCTCCAAGATGCTGACGCTCACTTCTGGGCCTACCTCAATGTCATTTTGATACACCCCACCACCGCTTCATGGGGGAAGGCCCACACTGTGATGTGTCCTGCTTGAGCAGCAAATGAATTTGAGGGCCTTTCCAGAAAGATACGCATGGAGCTCCAAATGGCTATCCAGTTGACAGCCTGGACTCTCATATCCCCATAACATTTGGGGATATACTTAGGTTACATATCACAATATTACACTTACAACGATTTAAACTAAATGAATTAAAATTGAATTATCAGGTTACCTCCACATATGTACCCTCTGGTTAACTTTGTGATGGTGGTATTTGATTCCAAATGGGATTAGAGAACGTTACATTCTCATGATTCTCTCTCTGCAACTCAGATTTTTAAGTAGGAGTTAAATTATACTTCAGCTCAGTGTTTTCCTGTGGCCCTGCTGTGCAGAAGCCTGGCTTGCTTAAGAGTTCGTGACTCTGGATAGGAGGATGTGGGTCATTCAAATCTCCCAAATAAAACGAGACACCAACACATTTGTAATGAAGGGCTCAGGTCTGAGACACCAACTCTCCTGCTCCTCGGATGCTGCCTGACCGGCTGTGCTTTCCCAGCGCCACACTTTTCGACTCTGATCTCCAGCATCTACAGTCCTCACTTTCTCCGAGACACCCACATATCTTATTGGTAAAAAGGGAGATGGCTTGATGCATGCTCTTTAATGAACATAAATCATATTGAAAGTTTCAATATAAAAAAAACATCACATTTGTCTGAGATATATTGCTACTATTCCGTACCATGTTAGAACGAGAGTTGGAGAAATCATGGGGCTGAGACACTTGGCTGTCATCAATAGTGATGAATTCCACTTCTTTTATATTCAGTGGGATTAGGATCAGGGAGATGATGGCCTAGTGGTATCATCACTGGACTATGAATGCAGAGACCCAGCTAATGTTCTGGGGACACAGGTTTGTATCCCACCATGGCAAATGGTGGAAATTGAATACACTAAAAAATTGGTATTAACAGCATGAAACCATTACTAATTGTTGGAAAAATCCATCTGGGTCACTAATGTCTTTGAGGGAAGTCATTCTGCCATCCTTACCGTGTCTGGCCTACTTGTGACTCTCAACCCACATCAATGTGGTTGACTCTGGGTAATTAGGTAAGGGCAATAAATGCTGGTTTGGCCAGTGATGCCCACATCCCATTAATTAATTAAAAGGTAATCAGGTATTGACGTATTACTCCACCAGTTTCCCTTTGACAACCACATACTCTTTCTATCAGGCCTCCATGGCCTGCAAGAGATTGCCATTTCAAATGAATAGTGCTTGCATTTATTTAATGCAGCACTTCATTGTAGTTTTGACAATGCTCTGAACTTTAAAATTTACTCTACTGCACATAGAAATTATTCAGAAAAGAAGGGTGAAAGGCATGCCATATCGTGGTTGACAAAGTCTCGCAGTGCACTATTTGAAATGCTATATGTGATGCAACTCTCCAACACCTGTACAGATCGATAACTGGTCTTCTCATGGGTAGAGCAGCACTAATGATTTGCACTTAACAAGCAATAACATATCAGAACCATCTTCTGCTCCACTGCAGTTACTTACACTCATTAATGTTGCATGAACATATATTGGCCATACTAGACTCTTAATTTAAGTAACATGGTTTTAATGTCAGAAATACTTCAGTGAAAGAACAGAAACAAGTAAGATAACATGCCACAGGCAAAGCTTTTGGTATTTTTTTCTGAAATATAGGGCAGTATCTCATACAGATTTTAAGTGCACAATCCAATCCAATCAGTAAAATATGCTGGGATATAGAAGTAGTTGCCGTGGTAATCGTCTTAGATCCTTGGTCTATTTGAAATAGGAAGGCAGAGACTGGAATACTGTGAGAATTATTTTTGTTCCATTTGATCAAGACTTTGAATAAACTGTTAATACATTTCCCCTAGCTAAGATCAAACCTGCAGGGATAGGGTGGGAAGGTGTGGGGGGGGGTGGGGGGAGGGGGATAGCGAGGAGCTGCGCATCTTAAAGAGCATTACAATTTCAACTGAAGGTTATAAAACAATAGGTACATTTTAGAGAGACAGTTTCAAATGGGACCGGGAGAGAATTGAAAACAGGATGTCACAGAGAAAGTGTTGGGATGACTAATTCTAATTTACACTGGATTCAGAAATTCTGTGTAACTGAGTCAAATTTTCAGATGCTATCAAATTCCATGTGGTCGCAGAATTAAAGAAAAGTAGCTTTAGAGTTGCAGAATTTGTTCAAAACATACATATGGTCGGGACAAAATGTTAGACAAAAGGTGATGCAAGGAGAAAGTGAGGACTGTGATGACGGCAGATGCTGGAGACCAGAGTTGAAAAATGTGGTGCTGGAAAAACACAGCAGGCCAGGCAGCATCCGAGGAGCAGGAGAATCGACGTTTCGGGCATAAGCCCTTCTTCAGGAAAGGTGATTCAAGTGTGCATCACTTCACGTAGAAAAAAAAAACTGAACATTGGACAAACTGCTTGGATGGTATTAAAATATCTAATAAGAAAAATGAAAATGAATTCAGGGAATCCTGGGAAGGCATAATGCTCAACACGCCCATCTCTAACAGAGAGCAGCAGTTAACAAAACCAAATAGATGTCAAACAAGTGTAGAGAAGAATGCAAGACAGAGGTAGAAATGGATTACATTGTGAATTTAGTTGGATCACACCTTGAACGTTGTGTCCAGTTCCGAACAATGCAATCTAAGGGAGACATTGGGCCATTGGCATTGCAGGGAACCCAAAGGCTAATTTGCTGTGCTAGGGGTCTGATGTATGAGGTGATGAGGGCATTTCAACCCGTAGAAGGGACATCTGAAGAGTGGAGCTTTTAAAGTGATATAGCAGGTGGATGAAGGAATGGAAAGGCAACGTTAAGTTTCAAGCATAGTGTAATAGGCCACAAGTTCAAATGAAAAGAAAAATTAACCTTTATCTTAGAAGGTTCTTAACAGCAACCTTTCAGTGCATTGAGATGTGTGGCCAAAACTGAATACATTC
The DNA here is from genome assembly GCF_004010195.1 of Chiloscyllium plagiosum. Classification (NCBI taxonomy): domain Eukaryota; kingdom Metazoa; phylum Chordata; class Chondrichthyes; order Orectolobiformes; family Hemiscylliidae; genus Chiloscyllium; species Chiloscyllium plagiosum. Next base: position 80,690,188 of record NC_057720.1, on the reverse strand, counting down.
CAGAACCAATTTTGGTTTTGGTGGGAGGGACTTTTGGATCTCGAGGATTAATAAACTGACATCCACCAGATGGCTTCCTTCATCTATTAGGACCTTGTGCTGTGACAAGACTTATACATACACTGACCTCATTAGTTTCTCTAACGTGAGCAAAATCTATTCTAGAGATTATGGTGTCAATATTTCAAGGTAGTCCACCTTTCTCCTACAATTTGTCCAGGAAAGAAATTACAAAGCTGCCCGTTCAAACACCAAACCCACCGACACATATCACCTCTGTAACAGATATTCATTCCAGCTGTTTCGGCAATACAGAGAGGGTTATATGTTCACTGGACTCTACAATCCATATGCCACAGACATGTTATAGCAGGTCCAAATGCTCAGACAGATTACTGGATACTTAAAAATATAACCTGGCCCAACCTCAAGAGCGTGCCGCTAAGATAAAGTCAACACATCTCCTGTCCCAGCAAAGGCACACATACTCTGGAGTATTGCAATGCAACTCCTAAAGACACCCACTGTTCCATTCCCCGCCCACATTTTGGTAAATCAGACCATAATGTCGTGTTCCTTCCCCTGGCAGAAACCGAAGCATGAGGATTCGGTACAGCAAGTCATACAATGGTGGTCTGAGGTAACAGATAAGCTCCTACATGACTGCCTGGAGTCAGTGAACTGGTCCATGTTCAAGGACTCAGCGGCCAACCTAAATAGGTATGCACCACCGTCACTGACTTCATCAGTAAATGTGTAGATGACCACGTGCCAAGGAAGTTAATCCACGTGTTCCCTAATCGGAAACAATGGGATGAACTGGGAGATCCACTCTCTGCTGAAGTCTAGGTCTGTGGCGTTTAAATCAGGTGGCCCTGACCTACACAGGAAATCCAGATACAATCTTTGCAACTCCATCACAAACCTCAAAAGGCAATACCAGACTAAACCCGAGTCCAGGACTAATCACACAAACACACGTCGACTGTGGCAAGGTTGACATGATATAACGGGATACGAAACAAAGTCAAGGAGAATTGCTGACAACAAAACATCCCTCCCCTATGAGCTCAGTTCATTCGATGCTTCCTTTGAACAAAGGTCAGTGAAATGATATCACATTCCCCAACAACCTTGGTTGCACCTGTACTCAATCTCCATTGCAGAAGTCAGGTAGGGCTTCTTGAGAGTGAACCCAGTGAAAGTGACTGGCCTGGATGGAGACCTTGGCTGTGCACTCAGATCCTGTGTGCACCAGCTGGTGGAAGTTATTTTGCAGACATCTTTAACCTCTCCATACTATGATGCGACATTCCCACCACTTCAAGATGACCACTATCATCCCGGTGTCAAAGGAAGATCAGGAAACGTACCTTAATGAATTGTCTCTGACATTCATCATTACAATACTGGCATGCATCAACTCCAGCTTCCTGGATTGTCTTGATCCACTAAGTGCTCACAGCTTGGTATGCCAACTGGTCTGCCTAACACCACAAGGAATTGTGAATGCAGCCCAGTCCATCACATAAAACCTGCCTCAGGTTCTGAGGAAGGGCCACTGGGCCTGAAACATTAACTCTGATTTTTTTTTCCATCGATGCTGCCAGATCTGCTGAGCTTTTTCAGCAATTCCTATTTTTGTCATGGAAATTCAGCTCGCTGCTTGGTCCGAAGATCGACCAAGTTGCTTATGACCAACCTTGGTGCATGATTCACGGGCACCATCCACATGCACCTCTTGTCTGCCGACTCTGGCATTTGCCAATCCCTTATGATGATCAGATTAGATTCCCTACAGTGTGGAAACAGGTCCTTTGGCCCAACTAGTCCACACCGACCCTCCGAAGAGTAACCCACCCACCCACCCATTTCCCTCTGACTAATGCACCTAACTCTATGGGCAATTTAGCATGACCAATTCACCTAACCTGCACATCTTTGGACTGTGGGAGGAAACCGGAGCACCCGGAGGAAACCCATGCAGACACAGGGAGAATGTGCAAACTCCACACAGGCAGTCGCCCAAGGCTGGAATCGAACCTGGGTCCCAGGCGCTGTGAGGCAGCAGTGCTAACCACTGAGCTACTGTGCCACCCCGTCATGACACCTCTCTGATACACTTAGGGAGCCCAGACGTGTATTGCAGGGCACAAGGGCAACCTGCACTGGAAGGCTGAAGAAGGGACAGAGATGAGGCACTCAGCTCATGGACTGGACCAGGCTGCATTTCAGGTTCCTCCCTCGATTGCTTCTGTTGCACTTGGCCTAGAATTGGCTAACTGAACTGAACAACGGGATTTAAATGAAGTTAGCTAAGAATGTGTCAAATCTACAGAACTCAGCCATGATTGAGTGATGGAGTGGACTCGATGGGCTGAATGGCCTTACTTCCACTCCTATGTCTTATGGTCTTATGGTCTAAAATGCAGACTTAATTAGGCCGCAACACAATGGTGCAACATAGCCCTCCTACCTCAAGCAAGTGCTAATGAACACAAATGATATCAACGAAGACAAAGGATACATTCCCTGGAACAGAATGGCACCTTCATCACCTAAACCATGAATGCAACACAAACAATCAAAATTAAGCTTTCTCCAACGATTAAGGACTGCACTGCCATAGTGGGTTCAACAGAACTTTCTGCAAATGTGCCAGAAAGGTATATAGCTCTGGATTTGGCCTTGGGAAAGCAGCAGAAACTCTACCATAAGAAATGTTAGACTCAAGGTGGAAGGATCCTCAACCTAGAGAACTCAGCTGCAGTGTTAGATCCATGTCGGTGCAGGAAGACAGAGAAAGTGAGACAGAGACAGAGAGAGACAGATAGAAGGAGAGAAAGACTACTGAACCTTGCCAGCTTCACCAGCCCATCCCAAGTTCAAGTATAAACTGGAAGAATATCTGGAAGTCTCAGACAGTACTATAATTAAATGTTGAATGGCTTGCTTATTTTAACTTTTTGCTTGATACAAGTTGTAACTATTTTACCAGTTACCTGACTTGTGTCTGTTTTTTTTTTAACCTTGATACTACAAGATACCCTGGGTGCAAACATGTTTAAGTGGCATATTGGTTTGGACGAGTGTGGTTTGCCAAAGACTATACTAGTGCTCATTATAATTGCTCACTCAGTGCCCACCTGCATGCTCACATGGTCCATATCTTGCATAGCCTTGCTATTCCAAGCCTGTGTTAATGCCTCAGTCAGAGTCAAGAACCTTTAGTGCTGTAGAACTGCGATGCTAGTTTGTGTTTTTTCATGCTTGTCAGTGGAGATACATCTGGGGGTGGTGGGACATGATACCATGCATCTCCCTCATCATTAATTTAACACCTATTGCATGTAACTCCCTGGCAGACAAACAGACTGCACATTTATTCATGTTCCAAGCTGGTGAGAACGAGTCCTCAGTTCAGTTGGGGGGAGGGTGGCTGATTTTGGTCAGGGGTCCCAAGACCATAAGTCATGGGACAGTCTGCATACAGTGCAGGAGCTTGGTCATGGTCAGTCAGTCATCCAATCGGGATGCTCACACTCAAGGAGTTGTCCCAGCACAGTCTGGAGGGAATGGAGAGCAGTCAGTCCTGTACAGCCATCATAGATTGTCAGAAGAATTACGGCTCATCAGTCAGGGTTCTGCTGCAAACACTGCCATCTGGTCAGGTAGGTCCAGAGATGTTTTGTCAGTCGGATAAATATCTGGGCCAAGTGATCCGCCCATCCATCAGTCATTCAGGAGGGTGCCAGGAGACAGGTAGGAGCAGCGAGTGAATCACTGTGAGAAGGATTGGCCTGGAAAGCAGAGGGCATAGTGATGGAAGGAAACCCAAAATGATTGGAGATTGTGTGGAACAACATCAGAAGGTATGGTATACTGCTGGACAGGGTGGGATTCGTGGCAGTGGCCTCCACATGGGGAGAATATGGAGGAGTAGGGTTGGAATAAATAAGGTATAATGTATGAGTTCAAATGCTAGAGCGGACAGTTGAAGGCACAGTTCAGCATGGTTGGTCTCTACATGGGATCATGGTGGAAATGGGCTTTTGGGGTATACTGTGAGTTAAAACAGGACATGGAGACTCTGGTAGAGATTACCTAGTGACAGTATGGGGCTCAGTGCTGGTGGCATCCATAGTGAACTGTGTTCCATGCCATCACTTTCCTCTCTCTAGATGCAAAGTGCTTTTAAAAATTGATGGGACAATGCCCAGGGGTGTGTAAAGTCTGTGACACTTTCATGGGCAAAAATGCAGGATCCATGTCTGCTGGATTTTAAGACACTGAAGGAATCTGTTTGTACATTGTAGCTACATTTCATTTGCAACAATTTAACTGCTACAGATGCAGAGTAAAGCTGCTTGGCATCAGATGCTGGTCAAAGGCAATTTACACAACACCACTGATGTTTGCAGATTGAATGTAGGCATCCCAATGATGCCGATGTTTTCATCAATGATGTTACAAAAGGATAATACTGGCCAAAGGTGAACACTATTCATGCAGCTTCCAAGAGTGCTGTGGGAGCCACACCATTCATCATTTGTCATGTGAGAGTTACAATGGTCTGTACTGAATGCAGTGAGAAGCTGAGGATTTGATGTGGCTCTGGGATAGCAAGGATATTGCAACATTCCAGACACCCCCTTCTCAATAATACATGGTAGTCATTGAGTTGGCATGGTCTTTACCAAGTTGGTGCACACTCTGAGTCTGAATGTAAACAGATAATGGATACCTGGTTATTGTGATACAGCATGTCTCACTGTGCAGTGAAGTATACTCAGCCCTCTCCTGCTGGCTATGTCACCAATGACTCTTCTGAGGTCAAAGCACCTCCTTCACTCTTTCTGTTCCCAATGAAGGTCATGTCCACCTTGTTCTGCACCATGTTGCTGTCAGTCACTGGGGCTGCCTTCCAAAGAAATAAAGGTGGATGCCGGAGCCAGGGCAGAAGACACTGGCGAGAATAAGCAGCGCCGAACTCCGTCACAACTGGAACCACTCAGGATGTGCAGGTCATGCAGGAGAGTTCATTTCCTATTGACGAACAAGATCCGGTGCCATTGCAGGCTCTGTAGATCACAGAACACCAGGTGAGAACTGTGCTGGATGCTGGAATGAGACCTGCGGGCTGCAGGAGTTTGGGGGTTGATGGGAAGCAGGGAAGGGGGAGCGGGTGGTCATTCCTCTCCCAGTGACTGAGAAGGTGACAGCCACTGGGAACCTCGATGCAATTGGTTCCTTCCAGGGAGAGACGAGTGAGCTGAGTGGGATCTCTAAGTCGTGCGCCCACCATCGCATCAGGACAGCGACCATGCCATCTAAGCAAGCTCACACACAATCTCATTTTATTCCCCGCTAGCAATCCCAGCAAGCAGGATTTGGAAAAATTCTTGGTAGCCCCGAATATGGGGGAGGGCAGGGGCCATCAACCGCCCACACATGGCACTGAGAGGGATTCATCGACAGATACTCTATTAATGTCCAGGTAATCCATAGCCATTGTTACCACTTCATGTACCCCCTACCCTGGCAGCTGCCAGGACACCTACATCCTGGAGTAGTGTCATGTACCTGCTGTGGTTGACGGTCCAGGTGTTTTACAAGTTTTACTGGGGGAGAAGGGTGACTTTGGCTCATGAGAAAATTATACAACCCCCTGACTGAGGGGAAGGAACAGAGATACAGTACGATCCAGGCTACCAGCAGGACCAGAGTGGAGCAGATGATGGAGCTGGTAAAGAATTGGTTCGGTTTCTAGGATCGTCCTGGGAGAGAGGGTCCCTCCGGTCAGCGTGTGCTGCACCATCCTGGTGTGCAGTGAGGCAATGTGCTCGTTGCTGTGGAACTGAGGAAACAGGAGCACTCTTCCAAGAACGAGGACAACGACATTAGGAAATAGGAAGCTTGCTCTGTCCATGAATCGGGTGTTACAAGCCAGACAGGACCTGATGGACAACCAGTTCTAGTCCATGAACGCTGGGTGAAACACATCAGCATGCACTGCACATGACAGAAAAATCAGGTTTGCATTGTCAGGGTTAACTTCAGCCTCAATTGCTGGAAAAGCTCAGCCAGTCTGGCAGCATCTGTGAAAACTTCAGCCTCTATTGGCTTGGTCTGCTTTCGCTTGTCCGAGTTGTCAATCATAAAATCATAGAATCTCTACAGTGCAGAAGCAAGCCGGTCAACCCATCAAGTCCTCACTGACCATCTGAACCACATTCCACCCAGTCTCAGCCCCCTACCCTATCCCTGTAATCCTGCATTCCCTATGGCTAATCGATCTAATCTGCACATCCCTGAACACAATGGGTAACTTAGCATGGCCAATCCACCTAACATGCACACCTTTGGACTTACAGAAATAAAATGAATTAATTCAGTAAACAAAAGCTCATGTTTCAATTTGTCTGGTAGCTGGCCTTTATGAGATGTTCCTCACCTGGAAAATGTGGATGTCCAGTGGGCACTGAGAACAAGGCAGTGCTCACTTTGAATCTGTTTGTACAGTATGCAGCTGCAGACAGTTAAAGTCTGTGGGTACCAGAGTGACTAGTTTGAGAGAAGGGGTTGGTATGCGTGAGGGCTTCCTGGCTGCTCTGTGATTATGTTGCCGATGAGAGCCAGTGCTGGATTGCCAGTGCTTGGCTGGGTGCACAGCAACCTTTGGAATATGGCAAAGGTGCAAGACATGCACTGAGTGAGTGTCTTGGATCACGGGGTGTATCCAAGCGGTCCTTTTCGGATTCAGTTAGATATAGTTAAGAGAAGACGCGACAACAGCAATTTGCTTAAATGTGGATGTTTACGAAGCAATAATAATGATAATAATATGACTAATAAATGGAAAAGGAAAGAGAAACAACAACAGATCTCGGCCTTTTGCCCATCGGGGACCCCTCGACTGAAGGCTGGTGTGGGGGCTTGGGTCTTTCCTGGCACCGTTTGTGATCTTGGTCCAAGGTGAAGTCCAACTCTCGGAACAAAACTCTCTCTCTCTCTCTCTCTCATACAGTTTAACAAACAGACAGTGCAGAAACAGCTACAGAAGATAAAACTGCTGGTCAGTACTGAAAACCCAGCTGCAGAAAAGCAAGTTGCAACTGCCGTCTTCAGCCCGTAAAGGAATGTTGACAGGACTCTTTCAAGGTCATGCAGCTTGTCAAGTATCATCAACAATTTTAGCCCCTCAGCCCATCCCAGACAATCTATTTCCCATGCAGCTGACGAATGTCATCATTAACTTTCGCCCCTCATCTCATACAATACAGTGAGTGGCAGGATGTTCCATTGGTACGATGCACCCAGAATTAGATGTAGCAGATGCCATGGTACAGGAGAAGTAGTTCAGGAGCTGAGTTTGGTGAGAGATGGCTAGAAAATTTGTTTAATTGCAAATGTCAAACTGCTTCTCCTTTTGCAGATTTTCTGAATGACTCATATCCAGCCAACAAATCTTCAGCGGCAATTCTCGAGGGAATCTTAATTATTTAAATTTTAACTATTGTGCTCTGTGAAATGAAACTGCTTAAATCTTATGTCAGAAGTTTCCAGATGAGAAGGGGCAGGCATATAGCAGCTCTGCTGTCTGTTATTTGTACTTAAAATACTAATTAATCTTTTCCTCATACAAATCCATTTCCTTCTTCATTTTAGCTGCTCTGTAGTTTGTTATTTTTGACTTGAATGAAAACTCCCGGTTGATATCTCGCGTTCAAAAAACTGCTGTACGTGTGAGATAGGGAGAAGGAGGGAGACAGGCAAAAGAGAAGGCTTAGAGGGATATGCTGGAGAAAAAGAGAGCAAAAGAGAGTGTGTGAGAGAGAGAGAGAGAGGACTGATATACCTCCCTCTCTCATATATATATATCCATGGAGAGGGAGGGTGTGTACATATGAAAGTGAGAAAAATGGAATGTGTGAGATGTGAGGTGTGTATGTGACAGTGTGCGCATGTGAGTGAGAGGGAGAGACAGGAAAATAAAATGTTTGAACAAGGAAAATAGGATGTATGATTGAGAAAATGAGGTAGAATTTCCTCAGAGGCTCTTCTGATTTTCCAATGCTCCTTTGGAAAAGCTGTGGGGAAGTAGCTTTAACCGTTTTAACAAAATGCCTCTGGACTTTCCATTGGTCTTCTGCTGAGATAATGCCCAGAAATTGGAAAAATCAGAAATTGTGAGATTAAATGCCAATGGGACCCAGAGAGAAATCAAGAGTGAGCATGGCGCTTGGATATGAGATTCCTCAACCTCAATTTGCATCCTCATTCTATTATCACTTGCCCTGCAAAATAACCAATACCAGGTCTCTGGTCCTCCAAATACCAGAGGAAGTAGAAAATAGGAAGAAATAATGGTGTTTGTGAAAAAGATATACTGATAAGCATAGATTTTAACCTACATGTAAATTGGACAAATCAGATCAGAAAAGTTAATCCAGGAAATGAGTTCAACACATCACTGGAGTAATTGCTTGGAGAAGTACATTTTACAATAAAATAAGGGGAGAGGACATTCTAGATTTGGTGATGTGTGATAAAGCAGGATTAACATAATTGAATTGTGCGTTCAGTTTGAGGGAGAGAAGTTTGCTTCTAAAACCAATGCCTTAAACTTAAATAGGAGTAATTATAAACCTATTTTAAGGCGAAGACAGATTTTTAAACAGTGAAGGAATTAGGAGTTATGATAAGCAGGCGGGTAAGTGGATCTGAGTCCACAAGAAAGATCAGCCATGATCTTATCGAATGGCGGGGCAGACTCAAGAGGCCAGATGGTCTACTCTGCTCTTATTTCTTAAGCTCTAATTAAGAGAGAGCTGACAAATGTAATGCGATTGATGAATAGGTCAGTAGGGATGGAATGGCAGACATGCCAGGACATATTTCATAACACTCAGCAAAGACACATTCCAGTGACAAAGTAAAATACGAGTAGAAGGATATCAATCTAAAGGAGTTAAACTTAACAAAATTAAAAGAAAAAGCATGCAATTCCACAGAAGTTAACAAGAAGGATCTGATCTGATTATGAAAGGAAAATCACATTGGAATTTTTTTTTAGAGTTATTTGAGGAAGCAACAAGCAATGTAGGAAAAAGACAGACCTGTGAATGGGATGTGCTTAGTTTTCCAGAAGGCACTTGATATGGTACTATGTCAAAGGTTACTACATGAAATAAGAGCACATGACATAAAGAGTAATATATTCACATGGATAAAGGATTGGATAGCTGACAGAAAACCAAAGTGTAGGCATAATGTTGTTAATTTGTGATTGTTATTGGGTTGGATAGATGTAATGACCATGACCAATTCCAACCTGTATCCATGACTTGGAAGGGACCAAGTTATAAAAAGAATATAGCTAAGTCATATCAATGGGTAAAATATTGTCAGATGAGATATAATGTTGGGAAATGTGAACTTTTAGCCACTTTGGCAGGAAGCCTGGAGAAACAGCCTACAGATTAAATTGGAGAGATCGCAGAAGTCTGAAATGGTGAGGAACCTGACTGTCCTGGCACATGACTCGGAAAAGGTTAGTTTTCAGATACAAATTAAAATTATGAAAGCTAATAGAATGGTGATATTTATTGCAAGGGAAATATCATATAAAAATAGGGACATTTTGGTACAGTGCCCAGAGCATTGTTAAGGCTACATTTAGAGACCTGTGTATAATTTTGACCTCCTTATTTAAAAAAGGACATAATTGCAGTAGAAGCAGTTCAGAGAAGGTACACCCAATGATATTCCTGGAATGAAAGAGTTGTTATGTGAGGAATGTTTAGAGAGGTTGTGTCTGTATCAAGTACTGTAATGATTATATCAAGGTCAGCCAGGTGGGCCTCATAGAATATGAGTTTCCTGATTGGGGCTGTTAACCTGTCCAATCAGAGAGACTGGCTGTCAGATATAAACAGGAGTCTCAGGCTTGTGGGCTACCCTACACGCTGTCGTCCCAGGGAAGGGGACGGGCTGTCCTAGAGGTGGCCGAAAGGTGTGCCAGGATACCTGTTCACTCTGAGAGCTAACTCTGGGGGAGCTGGACTAGTGTCAAGGACAAATAAAGGGTGACTTGGTGAAGGAATCCTAGTCCCTGTGGAATTATTTCAGTTGCAGTTTAGAAGAATGGGAGGTAATCATAGCGAAACATGTAAGATTCAGATGGGATTTGACAAAGTAGATGCCGAAAGAATGTTTCCCCTTATGGAATTTCTAGAACTAGAAGACATAGATTAGAAGTAAATTTATGTTTCAAACCAAGACGAGGAGAAATGTTTTCCTCTACAGGATCATGTGTTTGAGGCATGGCTACCTGAAGGCTGGGAGCTAACTAAAAAAAAACGACAAATGGTTTGCTCCTGGGAATTTTCATGTCTCCCACACTATTCCAAATGCTGTCAGTCCTTAATATGGAAAAACCTACCTTCTCAATCATGGATCTTATTTTTTTCAAACTATTCAGAGACCAAAAAAGCACCTCCATATAACGTTCACACACCTTCAGATACTTTCCCCAGTGTGTTCATGGTCAGGGATGGGGCCAGATCTGAACAATCCTTTCACACCAAGTGCTGCCACACCCAAAACTCTTTATCCTCAAATATCCTGATAGGTCCCAGAAGGTCAAAACTTAAGGATTCCCCTCACCTCCCAGTAGCCCCGCTACCAAGATTTATTTGAGTTGAGGTAACTTTAAATATTGTCCCAGTACAAAACAAATAAAAGTCATAAGCAAGTACTAGTCTGGGTGAATATTATTTGTCAGCTACAAGATGGAAGGGGGAATAAAGCCATGTAAGTAAATATAAACAACCAATTGCTCCCTCTGTGAATATGATTAGCAGCTGTTTTGAATTTGATTGTTAATTATTTAAATCAAGTTGAATAATGAATATTAAAGTAAGTTGATTTTGAACAGAGATTTGGCCAGTGGATTAAAATGATTAATTTGTCTGTAAAATATTAATCAATTCAAACCAGTGTCCTGTATTGGTATCTTACTGTTACGTTAAGTCATACAGCTAGTATACAGTCCAGAGTAACCTCGATTATCCGGCATTCAATTATCCAAATTTTGGATTATCCAACCAAGATCACAAGGTCCCAATGCTTGGCTAAACTGTGTTATCCGGCATTCGATTATCCGAACATTCAGTTATCCGAACAAAATACTACCCGCCCGTGTCATTCAGATATTCAAGGTTCCTCTATATACCTTGAAGAGGTGTGCTCATGACATTGTCAGTCTATCACATCATGGGACCTGAGGATGTGAAGGCTTGAGATTTCATCTTAACTGGGGCCACTTGCTGATGAAAGTAACCAAATAGTTTATTGTGAGCCCAGAAACAGATGTGCCTATGATTATAGCATGTACATATCTAGAGCTGTCATGAATATCTATTGAATCTTTCAGTGCCATGTTATTCATGTCTAGCAGTATGTCTTGTAACAACATCTTTGCCAAGTCAGATACAAATACCATGCAACAGGCGAATCCCAGACCAAGGTGGCCATTCATGGTGCGTACCAAAAACTGTTCATTAGACTCCAGGTTCTCAATGGCAGACATTTGGAAACTTTATTGAACATCAACAATCACTGGCCTTCAAAGCCTTCAGAAAACTAACAGCACCACCTTCTGTGAATCGATCACTGTCCGTTGAAATACTAGAAGACAGAGCTGCTTAAAATATCAGTTATGCCAAGTTGGAATAAATTAACTAGCAGCCTGCTAGTTTATTTTAAAAATCTCAAAGATTTCTTACAGCATGGGCAAAGAGCTCTCCTGAATAAAATACAACCTTTAAAATACTAGAAAACCATTTGTTTTAAAACTAACCAGGCTTACCCATGTTGGTAAGCCTGGTTAGTTTTGTTGGTTCTGCTGTATGGCCCTATTTCAGTACTAAAGTAGAGGGAATGTCAGCATTCTTAATCTGCCACTGACACAGTCTAGAGGCAGAAACCTGTTACTACAGGTCTGTACGTCTTAAATCAACAGGTTTTGAACTGGTTAATGCCCAGTAAAGAAGGAGCAACAAGAAACATGAAGCGAAAGAGGAGTGAAAGAAGGATAAATAAGAAGGGATAAAAGCAAAACAAGTAGAAGGAAAGGCACAAATAAACCCTGCACTCTACATTAAAAAAAATTAACACAAGCAGCAACAAGAAACAAAGTGAAAGAGAAGTAACAAAAGGAAATCTAAAAGGGGGGTGGGGTGGAAACAAAACAAGTAAAAGAAAGCTAAACTCTGCACTCTACCTCTAAAAAAAAATCAAAAACCTTTCAACAAGAACTGGGAGATAAACACTTAATTGTGGACTGGACTGAAATCACTCTCAGTATACAAATCAATCACTAATTTGATTGATGCATTGATACTGTCACACTGAAATGCCAACACTCTCCCTGAAATCTTTGACATGGTAGATTACAATCGCCCAACGGTGCCAGGATTGCCAGTTCACACAGATTTCAATATAATCAGAATTCATGAGATTCAAACTTCACCCACTGTTGCAGGCTACATGTGACATGATTGAATCTGTAGAAATTCAAGATGTTCTCAGCATTAGTCTGTTACGTTCTGGTAAGATCCAGAGTGAACAGTTAAATTTGGTACCTTCCAAAGATGAGAACAAGCATTCTCCTTGTCCAATACCATTGTCCTAGCATGGCCTGGGAACATTAAGGAAATACCTGATAGCATTTGTTCAATTTGGCCAATGATATGTTTACTGAATTGCAGCTATTCTAGTCACTTATGCTGCCTTATTTTACAGATCAAGTGATAAATAATCCCGAGAAGAGATCTTGCTAAGGGCAAGAAAATGCTTTAAGGAATAAATGCACTGTCTTTTCTGTGTAAGATTAGAAAGAGCCAGAAAAAAATCTGTAAAGCTGTAAAAGATGAGGTCAAGGGACGAATCAACTTTAGGATTAACAAAGTGCAACTCATGTTCTACAGGCGTAAACCCCCAAGAGTCTATTGATGAGTTTGTTGCAAAACGTTGTAGCAATGGGTGTAAATATGACTTCTGTGAAGAACTCTCAGAAAGGCACATTAAACTAGTGATCACCTTTAATACAATTAAAGCCATCTGGAAGGACCTTCTGGGCAAGGAAAAGCGTCAGGCCATTGATAGATGTATATTTGCATGTTGCCTATTGCCAGTAAGATTTACATGCTATTGGTGCAGGCAACACTGTCACAAGGCTCAGTAAGGTGCACCAAACCAACAAGATCTGTAACAGATACATTTCATCGCACCTACACAAAAGCTGTCCAGCTTTTTGTCATGTCTGTAGAACACATGTGGAACCAAAGGGCATTCTGCTAGAGCTTGTCTCATTGGAGTGAAGAAGGGCGAGAGGCAACTTGATAGAGGTGTACAAGACGATGAGAGGCATAGATAAAGTGGATAGCCAGAGACTTTTCCCCAGGATGGATGTGGCTATCATGAGTGGGCATAATTTTAAGGTGATTGCAGGAAGGTTTGGGGGGAAGATGTAACAGATAGGTTCTTTACATAGAGAGTAGTGGGTGCTTGGAATGCACTGCCAGCAGTGGTAATAGAATAGGACACATGAGGGACCCTTGAGCGATACTTGGATAGGCACATGGATGATAGTAAAATGTAAGGTATGTAGGTTAGTTTGATCTTAGAGTACGATAAAAGGTCAGCACAACATTGAGTATAATTTTAAGGTGATTGCAGGAAGGTTTGCGGGGGAGATGTAACAGATAGGTTCTTTACATAGAGAGTAGTGGGTGCTTGGAATGCACTGCCAGCAGTGATAATAGAATAGGACACATGAGGGACCCTTGAGCGACACTTGGATAGGCACATGGATGATAGTAAAATGTAAGGTATGTAGGTTAGTTTGATCTTAGAGTACGATAAAAGGTCAGCACAACATTGAGTACTGAAGGAACTGTACTGTGTTTTAATGTTCTATATTCTATGTTCTATATGTGCATGCACTCTGATTCCACTGATCAAACCAGACACCAGAGCAAAATACAGGCGATCAAGAAATGGACAACACAACAACACTGACAGTAAGGAAACTATTAAGAACATGCAAACATATCAGTAAGGTGCATAGTCTTCCAAGCGAAAGTCAAGTTTCAGAAGATGACCAAGCTTTCCAAATCATTAACCACACACACCCTGAGAACAGTATAAGGCAATCAGGAGTGAAAACAGGCATTAACATCATACCTTTTAAAAAGGAAGGCTGACCATAAGACATAGGAGTGGAAGTAAGGCCATTCGGCCCATCGAGTCCACTCCGCTAAAAGCTGGTGTCTACATATTAACATTTTCCATTCTGAATGACATGCAACTGAGCAAGTGGCACTCTATGGTTCAGTATATGAGAAATCAATCTCAGTGTACAAATCGATCGCTAATTTGATTGATGTATTGATAATGTCACACTAAAATGCCAACACTCTCCCTGAAATCTTTCACATGGGAGCGAACAATCACCCAATGATGCCAGGATTACCAGTCCACACAGATTTCAACATAATCAGAATTCATGAGATTCAAACCTCACCCACCTTTGCAGGCTACATGCGACATGATTGAATCAGTAGAAATTCAAGATGTTGTCAGTATTGGTCTGTTACATTCTGGTCAGATCCAGCATGAGCAGTTGATTGTGGCACCTTTTAAAGATGAAAGCAAGAGTTCTCATTGTCCAACACCATTGTCCTAGCATGGCCTGAGAACATTAAGGAAGCACCTGAGAGCATTTACTCATTTTGGCCATACAGAGATGAACTTGATACATCATAGTAATTTGGATTAATCGACAGTGTGACTCAATTATTCACTGAAAAGCACCTTGTTTAGGATATCCACAACATAGTCACACATTTTTTGTCATCTAAACCGCTCCTACCTTTAACTCATTTATATAGAGTCATAGAGATGTACAGCATGGAAACAGACCCTTCGGTCCAACCCGTCCATACCGACCAGATATCCCAACCCAATCTAGTGCCACCTGCCAGGACCCAGCCCATATCCCTCCACACCCTTTATATTCATATACCCATCCAAATACCTCTTAAATGTTGCAATTGTACCAGCCTCCACCACTTCCTCTGGCAGCTCCTACATCCCAATAGAGAATGCACTACACCCAGGATATCACTATCACATTACACAGGGTCACATGGGTATTGAATGCACAAGAAACCCAGCAGATGAGACTCTGTGCTGGCCAGAGATGAACCATGATATTCAATGAATCATCGACATGAGAGCCATGCCAAAGATTTCAAATTCAGCAGTGGAGACAGCTTTTGAATCCACAAGATGTTCCATCCATTCTCAGATGAAAATAGCAACAGACTTATTCATGGAGCACAGGTCAGATTATGCTCTTGTGACAGATTTCATTTCTAAATTTCTCCATTGTCCAATGACTTAGCAATGCAATGAATGAAACTATTACTGACACAATGACCGCTATTTGCAGTTTATTAGTTTTGACAATAGACTGCAGTTCACTGGTAAACCATTTAAAGACATATGCACTCAGTAGGGATTGATCCACTTATTGTATTTGCTCAAATGGCCTAGCAGGGCATATGGTCCAAACTATTAAATCAATGATCACCAAGTGTAAAGCAACAAAGTGCAATTTTTGCATTGTTGCACTTTCATGCATTATCATGGTGCTTTTCAGTGAATTATGAATTCTCATGAATTATGATCTTGTTGAAACCTGTGTGGACTGGTAATCCTGGCACTGTTGGGTGATTGTTATCTACCATGTGGAAAAGGATTACCATCCCAGCACGACTAATGCTCAGAAGGCAAGTGCAATTGATCTTGCCCAGCAACTAATGAGCCAACCATTCTGAGACAAAGGGCATTCTTCTTCAAAGAATGAGAGAGGTACAAGACCAGCAAGCAGGCAGAGAAGAATGACAACTGAACATTGGGCAGAAAGCATGAATCAGGAGTACAGATACTTGGATAGCAGCAACGTTTGTAGAACATGCAACCACCCAGGATTGCACAAAGTTATCATTGAGCATGGTGATACTTTGCAAAGGAGCAGAAGCCAGCTCAGACCAGCAGTAAAACATAGAAATTATATACAAAGAGAGTGAGGATGAAAGCTCCAACAATGGTGATTGTGTGGTAATGTTGGGTGACAACAGCCAGTAGTGAGACAATCAAGTTGTTAATCAGGGCACAATACATACCTCTCCAAACAGGCTTAAGCTCACCAAATCAGGATGAGTTGTCAAATTTCAAAAACATTACCATGAAGTTTGAAATTTTAAGTTTGCAAGACCTGTTATTCCTTGTCTACAAACCTCCTAATTGACAACATATGCCTATGTACAACCATGTATAATTTGTTGGATTTCTTCTTAATCTTTGGAAAAGTGGATATGCTGTGATCCGGCTCTTGGCTAGTCTGCAGTATAGCTTTAAGAGAAATGCTTGAGATATTATCACTGTATCACAGCACCTGACATGAGGTTTTCAAAGTTTCAGACTCCACCTTAACTGGGGGCACTTGTAGCATAACACACCATTAAATGCATGTTACTCTTTGTAACCGAATCACTATATTAGCTGAGATACTGCAGTGCCTGCAATATATGTTTATATCTGGAGCTGTAATAAACATCTGCTGAATCTTTCACTGCAACATTTCACACATTCTAATCCTTCTGACACAAGAGCTAACGTAATCTTCCCATATCAGCTATAAAATCCTGATGGAGGCAAAGTCTACATCACAGTGGCAGTTCATCTTCTGCACCCCATTGCTGCCACGTTCCAGTAACTCCCTCAAAGTGATGGTAATACCCACCTACATCATTAACTGACAGATCATCAGAATCACCCAGTAAACCAAACATCATACTCAAAACCCCACGGGCAGAGCCATGGCTCAATGTTGCAAATACATGCTGCTAAACGCTATAACTCATTGTTATAACTACCACACATGCTGTACTTCTTTGTACCCTTTCCTTTCGAATAAGTGGTCACAATTAATTGGATGATGAAACAGGATTAAACAAAGCAGCTCAGCATGGTTTTGAAATAAGTCAGAAATGGCAGTCTAATGCCCAAAGTGTCAGGTTTATTCTTATTTTACAACTTACCACGAGGAGTTGATTAATTCAGTGGCTGGATGGCTTGCAGTGCAGAGTGATGCCAACAGCATGGGTTTAATTTCTGCACTGGCTACAGTTACCATGAAAGACTCTCCTTTGCAATCTCTCCCCTCATCTGAGATGTGGTGACTCTTAAGCTAAATCACCACCATTTGTCTCTGTCTAATGACAGAGCAGCCACATGGTCCAGCAGGACAATGGCAACTTTACCTTTATTGTTTATCAGATATTAAATCTAATTTACCAACCACTTTAAATTAGTAGCTCTTTTAGTATAAGTTGTATTACAATCAAGAGTTCCAACATCATTACATAATTTCAAACTACCAAACTCAGTATGATCAACACTATACTCTGTGTCCCTTTGGCATTCCTCACAACTGGGCTGGACTGTGCAATGTTTAGCTACAAACCAGGTCTGCTCCTTTAAGGCTCAGATACTTCCCATGGGGAAGTGAGTCAAATATGCCCTGTAACAATTGTATACTAATTCTTCCAGATCTATTGATTGGCAACTGGTCGAACTCCAGACTGCCCGAAAGGTCATTTCAGAAATTTATTTCAAGCTTTTTGACTTGTGACCGGTTAAGAGCATTATATGGAACGTGTTCAACATTTGTGTGTGTGTGTGTACCAAACAGACTGTGAGGTCTCCAGTGGACATTGCACAGTTGTGGAGTTGCATACTGAAGACAACAGAAGAGGAGACATTAGAGAACAGGGCAACTTACTCAAATGATAGATTCAAGGTTCTCCTATTTCAGATAAACAACCTTATAAATCACAACTGTTTTTCACACAAATGGTGTTTTGCCTCCAGCAGGTAACACAAAGTATATGAAATGCAGCACATAAAAGCTGAATCGCTCATGCGTGTAATAAATAGATATGGTTACCTTCAGTATTTGCTATGTGGGTGAGAAATCATAATGTCTGCTTCACTCTTTCCATTTCAGACCAGGAGACAACTTGATTCAAGTTACACATCATTGGCATTCAGTGTGTGATTTGGTGAGTATGAGGCAATAAATAGGTACAATAATAGAAATCATGTACTAGCAAGGACAACAAACATTCAAGTTAGAAGCAAAGGGAGTTTATATCTTTTAAAATGCACATAGTAGCACAGAGAGTTAAACATATTAAATCCAAATATAACACAGTGCTTTCCAAAATAAGTTAGAAAATGAACACGTCTTAATTTTTGTCTGTTTAATTCTACCTAATTAGGTTTCAGTGCAATGTGACATTGAATCGTTGTGAGAACACATTCTGTGTTTTGTCCATGACATATTGGTTTCTCAGCATCGTACATCCAGATTGAAAAATAGGTTTACTCAGAATTTGACTCACTTTATTTTGATCGTATATTCTATGACAGACATTTTTTGAAAAGTACACTTTTCAGATGAGGGCATTGCTGGCAAAGCCTGAATAATACATTATCTGTTGAATTCCTAGTTGCCCTCAGAAAATGGCAAGGAATTTTCCTCTACAGTGACCCTTCTTCAGAACTGATAGTAGCTAGGAAAAGGTGGTATACATGCTGCAGACCAGGCAACTGCTTCGCAGAACACTTACGTTCAATCCCAAAAATGACCCTGAGTTTCCAGTTGTCATTTCAACACACTATCATGTTCCCTGGTCAACATCTCTCACTCACGCTTGCTGCAGAGCTCCGGGGTTGGGTGAGGTGGGGGGTGGCGGTGGGGGTGGGGGGGGTGGAGGGGGGAGTCAGTGCAAGCTGGAAGAACAGCATCTCATTTTCTGCTTGGGGACTCTGCAGCTTTCAGGACTCAATATCGAGTTTAATAATATTAGGGCCTGAACATCTCCTTCCATGCCCGTTAACCATCCCTCCACCCAGGTCCTGTCATGACACGGGCTGCTTTCTGCACAGCCAATCCATTTTCACCTATTTACAGTCCCCATTAGCAGTACCTTTCTTCCTGGCTTACCACTACCCTCCCTTCACCTACATCACTCTCTTTCTCTCCCTTTGAGTTCTATGGTCACCTGTCATTTACTCTTTTATCTCCCTCACCCCCACCACCAGCACCAATAGTTCTTTGTTCCTTTGATATTATCTCCTTTATGGGAGATAGAAAGGGGCTTTCTAAATTCTAAATCTAATTCCTAAGCCACACTGATGGGCAACTGGGGTCAAACACCTGCCAGAATAGGTCAGGGCATCAGCTTTCCTTCACCAGTGAATCAGCTGGGTTTGTGACCAATCTGATAGTTTCACAGTACCGTTTTACTGATGCAGATACTATATCTTAATTTTCAGAGTTTCTGTATAAGGGATGAGCTAAGCCTATTATTTCAAATAGGAACAAAGGCGGGCATGTTATAGAGGTAACAAGGATCATGACTCACCTACTGAAAAATTGGAGAGAGACCCATGGTGTCTCTTTTTGGAACTGCTCGCCGTATAATGGTCATCTGGCAGTTGAGAGGACAGCAGCAAGCCTTTCACACCATCAGGCCTGCCAGAGTTTTGAAATTCCATCTCATGAGAGGTGCTGATCAATCAGGGGTCAGCTGCTCTATTGCCCAATAGTGCCACTAGGGTTGAGGTGGCTACTCAAGGGAATAGAGCCAATAGAGGACAAGGTTCGTGGAGTGAATCGTGCCAGCATTATGTGATGGTGGAAGGGGCTTTTCAGGGACAAGAGGACAAGAGAGTGTGGAGGTGTCTTGCAGAGGGTCTCCCACTTCATGGACCCTGGATACCTCCATGAGGAATCTCTTCTGGAGATCACAAGCAGCCTGCATAGGTTCGCGTATCATGGGCCTCATATACTGACAGGTCTATTCATTGCTGGATTAATACAAGGAGCTGCTGGAAGATGTCCTTCAATGGGCACTATTTACCCACTTAAGAGTCTCAATTAGTGCCTTCCCCCTGGGAATTTAATCAGGGGGAAGGCACTAATGAGAAACTAGTGCAGTCCCCACCTGCCAAGTCAAAGCTGTACTACCTCTAAACTTGCTACAGGGAGAGATGAAAAATTGCCCATCTTTGTTTGATTGCATTTTGATGGATATCTTTAATGATTTCACTATTTGAATTTCCTTTAGCCCAGCCAAATTGTAGAAGTACATTTGATGTCATCTCAATCCTATTGAATAGCTTGACCAAAGTCAAAAAAATAGGTCAGACAGAATAAGTGGAAGGTCAGCTTTGAACTACCACATAAGGTCAATATTCGAGCCATAGATGCAGCTCTTTGTTTCCAATAATTCCACAGTAGAAAACTTCACCCTAAACTACTGTAGATCTACATTAGAATCAATTTCCCACTTAATCAATCATTTTGACAGTTTATAGTTTCAGCTTTATTTGCATGGATTGATTCCACGACTTCAGTTGAAGTGGAGAAAGATCATCAGAAGGTGAATATTTGAAAACAACATTGAAAAGGGCTTTCCCTTCACTTTATGTTATCTGGATATTGGGTGGATGAAGACACGCTTAAAATGGTAATTTCTACCCCATATGAAGCAATGAAGAAATATCTGGAAGTTACTGGGATTTGACGATGCCATGTTCATCCTTGGAGGTGCCATCACTCTCCCACTGGAGTTCAAGTTGTGGATTTATCATGGAATTTCGGCACTGAAATAGTTTAGTTCATCCAACATTTAGCATGGTATCGACTTTCTCAATAACTAGTGCTGTAATGGGAAAACAGTAACAATTCATTTGAACAGAAGGCTAAAGATTTTCCCTCAGTCAGTCTAATGATGTTAACTCTAAAGGAGGTTTGCTCGCAATCTGCTTTTAATGCAATATAACATGGGTTGTAACTGCTGTCCTATAAGCCTGCTCCAGATCTATTGGCTAAAGACAATAGTGGGCTTTAGTTGCAGTGACAATTGCTTGCATTCATGCATAGGTTCACAGTGAACGCAGATAGGCAAGCAAAAGGAAGTATCCCAACATTAATCACTGTCCTCAGGAGAGGCACAGTAACTGGAAAAGATTAGTGTGGAAGATCAACTTGATGAAAGTAAATCCTCCAGTGCACATCTGACAAAAAATCCATTTACTCCAAATTTAGCAAGGAAAAATGCAACAGACCAATGAGAAGAAAATTCACACTTATCGGCAATTTCAAAGATTTGATGATGTTTTCCCAATACTGCGGTAGCCCCATATCAACTCTATTGAGTTGAGGCCTGAACGGACTTCACCTCTAAACCTGTGTCTGTGAAACAGGGAAACATTAACAGGTTGAACACTTCCTGCAAAGAAGCCAGGGTGACTTCAGACCACTTAGATTATTAGATCTCATCCATCAATAACTAAGTTCTACTGTCTCATTAAGTAAGGCCTGAACCGTGTCTATGATTTTCACACCTATTACATTTCTCAACTTCACTGGTTCTAGCTTTTCTTTGAGATTGCATTGTGAGAAGCACGAAGCATAAACAAAATGTAAATATGTATGCAATGGTTTAAACAGATAAACTATGTTTGAGCTGAATAGTACGAATTCTGTCTGTGGTTGCTCTGTCTTATTGAAAGATCTTAGCTGCATTCTGCAGATTGTCACTTGGCCTGTGTTGTATAAGTAATGTTGCACTCACAATTCAGGAAATAATTGGACAGCCACTTCATTGCTATTGAAAAAGTCCAAGACTTATTTATATGTGAGGAATAACATTTGGTGGAACTTTCTGGTCCCTGGGTGATGGGCCCAGAGTAAAGGTGGCAAGCAAAATAGACAAAGTATATTTGGGGTATTGTTAGGATGGATCCCTTCTCCTGGCAAAACTTCTCAGGGGCAGTCAGGAACGTGCTTCTGGGTGGGATGCTCTTCGAAGGGTCAAATGCAGACTTGATGGGCTGGATGGCCTCCATCTGCACATTCTATGATGATTCTATGCTGGCAAGGAGGTGATTTTCAGTGTTGGGGCTGGTGTAGTTGATTTTTCAGCAGTTTTATCTGGTGGTTGTTGAGCTAGCTTCAAGAGGGACATTGGCATTTGTTTGATAGCCCATCCATTGTATCTGGATGTGGTGGCTGTGTCATTGTATTTCGACAGTGGCCTTACATCTTGCTGCCGTCCAGGTCTTGTGCCTTGTCTTATTGTCTGCCGAGTGGGTGGCTTTGCCTGTCCCACTGACAGCAATAGAGTTGGTAGTAGGAGGAAGACTGCAGATGGCTTTGCAGAATGCTCCCTTGGCCACAAGAGGTCGACTTTGGACTGCACCATCTTGGAAAATGTGCTGAAAATGTGTTGCTGGAAAAGCGCAGCAGGTCAGGCAGCATCCAGGGAACAGGAGAATCGACGTTTCGGGCATAAGCCCTTCTTCAGGAAGAAGAAGGGCTTATGCCCAAAATGTCGATTCTCCTGTTCCATGGATGCTGCCTGACCTGCTGCGCTTTTCCAGCAACACATTTTCAGCTCTGATCTCCAGCATCGGCAGACCTCACTTTTTCCATCTTGGAAAATGTGGCAACTGTCTGGGTGAGAGACAACAGCAAGGGCAAAGGCAAACTAGCAGGAATGGGAAAGTGTTCCGGAGACAGGAAATCAGGTTTGTGCATTATTGAATCTGCTGGTGTACACATTGCTGGAGCTCCATTGAAATCTCTGTGGCTTCAAATTACATCATCAAGGTGAAATGTATGTTGCAACTTATGACAAAATTCAAATAGGTGGAGAAAATTATTTTGTACATTTTCGCCCACAGGATAACAATTTTGCATTCTACTACCTGTTAACTTAATTCTGTAAACATGAGCTTCCAGATGTTGGGGGCCAATTTATCAAAATCCACTCAATAGTAGATTTTCTTGTTACCTGTGAAGGATAAGGAATATTTCTGCAGCTTTGCAGCAATAAATGCCACCAAAGGTTAAACACTGATTGCCGTGACAATGTTTTGTATTGTGTAGCGAGTAATATACATGAAAACAGTGCTGACTATTACGATTTGGAAAATTTAACCACAGCGAAGGCAACCAGCTCAATTAGACTTTGATTTTTGTTTAACTCTAATGTTATATTCAACATTGTACTCACAAGGCGCTGTTGGATGCTGGATGCATATTAAATGTGCCCTGAGAAGACTATAGTCAGTATGTGTAAAAATAGGTGTGCTTCTTGCAGAATTCAGCCTCATTGGCTTTGATGACTATGTTTTCAGTGTTTCATTGGAAAGCATCACATGAAACACCCAGATCAAAATTGCAAACGACTTTTCGTCCTCCCTATCTTTCTTTCTCCATACAACCTGCAGGGTTCCAATGTGTCTAATCATTTCTTTGTGATTTAGATCTCCTTCCCTCCTGCCACTTACATACATACTCAAATCATTTGCTTAAGACGGTCAGCTCTTACATGAATTGAGATCATTCAGAGTGGTTTCAAGGACAGACCATGCAACAATCAAGAGGACTCAGCTTTTTTCTGCAGCTAACTGAGATTTTATGGGTATATTAAACACTATTCCAAAGTTTTTTGTCATTGTGACCCAGTGCTGGAAGGAAACATTGCGAGAGGAAAAGAGGTCTGAGAATGTTGAGTGATAGGTTGGGGCTGGGAATGCTTCCAAGAGATTTAATTTCAACATCAAGCGATGAAAGTTCAGAAGACTATTGATCATAAGCTTGCTATAAACTGTCTTTACCAGTACAACCGTGAGTTGTTCAGTGCTAATGGGATCGGCCACTTTGATGTTTGGGACTTAATGGTTCTATCCTGCACTGCTATAAGACTACCTCCTTAGAATACCCAGTGTCCTTGCTCAAGGTGCTGCATTCACGACTCTACCTTACCCAGGGTTGCTACTGTCTGACTCTAAAGAGCTCTAACAGACCCTTTTATTTACATACAGTTACACAGAAAATAGCCCTATGTAATACAACTCTCTCGTTCAAGTAATTTCGTCCTCTCTTTTCAGCATCCCAATCACATGTGACTGCAGCTATTAGTGTTACAGCACCTTATGCAGTAACATATCATGAATGTATGCTTTCATAATGACAGAAAGTTGGAGGTTGAAAATGAAAGAATAAATGTCCTATGTGCACTCTATCTAAATGCATGACAGAGCACTTTCCTAATATAAGTAGCATTGCCTGTCCTCTGTTGCACTTCAAATGGTGATGGTGAGCTACTGAATGACAAGACTCTCATTCAAAGGAGTTGCTTATTCCTTGGCGCTTGTGTGACTTGCCACTTCACAGACAAGCCTGGATGATTAGTGCATCCATGCACTGATTGCTTTGAAATTATGAATGAAGCTGACCACTGTATAATCACCCACCAGTGTCTCCATCTCTATCATCATGGTGAGTATTGGTGAAGCAGCAGAAGATAGTTGAACCTAGGATGTTGTTTTAAGGGAGTCTTGTGGGTTGCCCTGAGGCTGAGTTGACTGCTCTCCAACAACCACAACTACCTTTGTCTCTACTAGGCAAGACTTAAAATATTGGAGATTGTTTCCTCAATATCTATCAATTTCTGTTTAACTCAGGGTGTTTTTTGAGGTCAAGGATAATTACTCTCCTGCATTCTTATTAGACCTAAAGCTGTCAGGAGCTCTAGAGTTGAGTGGTCCAAGTGGAACACTGATGAAACATTGGGGAAGAGATTTTTGGTGAATATTATCTTTTAATATTGTTATTTGGTGACAATTCTTTCCACTGCTTTGTTACTGATAGAGAACAGAAATCAATCATTTTGGATTTGTCGTGATTTTACTGGAAACGATGCTCTGAAGCATTTTCCATATTATTAGGTGAATGCCAGTGTTGTCGCTATTATGGAACAATTTATTTTGAGTGCAGTTAACTTTTCACCACACATCTTCAGCATTAAAGCCAGAGCAATGTCAGGACCACATCCTTGGCATTGGCTGGTACACTCAGTCATTTCTTGATATCATGAAACTTAAATGAAACGGACAGAGAACTGAGGTCTGTAAAGATGGGGACCTCAAGAGGATGTCAATAGCACCATCCACTTGGCACAATTGCCTGCAGATATATTTGATGCCCTTTGCATTTATATGTTGGGCCTTCCAGAGTATTATCAGTTTATGTAGGCTTCAAAAATATCCAAGGAGAAAGTGAGGTCTGCAGATGCTGGAGATCAGAGCTGAAAATAATTCTCCTGTTCCCTGGATGCTGCCTGACCTGCTGCGCTTTTCCAGCAACACATTTTCAGTTCAAAAATATCCAAGACCATTTAGAATCTTCCTATTCTGTAGACCTGTAACCAATATCTTCAAGGTTTTTCAGTTACCTCTGGACTCTTGTCCTGTTCTAGCTTTTCTTCCCCTTGGAATTCTTCCAAGGTCTTTACCCTGCTTTTAGAGTCTTTCTGTTCTTTATTCTCAATTGCTTCTTTGAAGTCTTACAAATCCTGCCTTCATAGTCTTCTCTTTTCAGACATGTCTGTTTTGATGTAAGATACTAGCTCTGCAGGTTTTGAATGAGTTGCCATTGTACTCTATCTTGTAGTTTAAGCCAATACTGCTGCCTGTACATCGTGGTGTTGGCCTGGATTCTCTCAGATACTGGTTGTCTGCAAAAACACTCTCCCAAAGGCTCTAAGTCAGGCTTTTCAACTTCTTGCATAATGTTACACTCCTTTATTTCCATCGGTACATGATAGGTACTCTAGTGTTGCATTTATGACCTGCCCTATCACATACTCATTCTACTGGTGTCTTCTCTTTTACTAACGTCAGAGTCACGTGACCAGAGTCACCATTGTGATTTACATGAATTCCACTGAAATACAACCACAAGCTTCTGGTCAGCATTTTCACAATGAGGGAGATGTGGAAACTGAACAGGGTATTGATAGCATCCTTCCCATCTTTAAAAGGTAGTGGGATAGGGTAGAAGTGGTGACAGGAATAAGTTCTGGAGGCACACTGGGAAATTTTCAATGAAACAATAGCGGAGTTCTCCAACCTGCAGTAATGGGACTGCAGTCCATGATTCTTCATGGCCAAAGAGAATAGGCATCACCAACTTGGAGGGAATAACTACACCCCCCTCCCTTCCCCTAACCCCAGCTTCCTATCCCCACTAAGGCATTGTAACTTAGACCAGCTATGGAAATGTGTTGCTGGAAAGGCGCAGCAGGTCAGGCAGCATCTAGGGAACAGGAGAATCGACGTTTCGGGCATTAGCCCTTCTTCAGGAATGAGGGAAGTTGGTCCAGCAGGCTAAGATAAAAGATAGGGAGGAGGGACTTGGGGGAGGGGCGTCAGAGGAGATGACCTGGGGGGTGCAGTGAGACTTAGACCAGCTGCCTAGAGGTCCCTGTATCCCACCTGTGTGACTGCAGCTACAAAAGGAGTACTCATAATACCTCCTTGTAAGGCAGATAAAGTGCCAGGAACCAACTCAGAACTTAATTAAACAAGTCTTTCTTTGTTTAACAATTAAAGTACCAAAACACAATATAAAACAGACATTCATTGCACCACTGACTTCTTATTTCATCACACTTTGGTCACAAAAACAGGAAGGCAGATTATTCTCTGAACGGTGGAAGTTTAGGAAAAGGTGGGGTGCCACTAAGACCTGGGTGTCATGGTGAAACAGTCGCTGAAGGTTGGCATGCAGGTGTAGCAGGCAGTGAGGAAAGCTAATGCCCTTCACTGCGAGACGGTTTGAGTATCAGAGTAAGGGTATCTTGCTGCAGTTGTACAGGACCTTGGTGAGGCCATATCTTGAGTAATGCTCGCAGTTGTGGTCTCCTAGTCCGAGGAAGGACATTCTTCCTATTGAGGGAGTCCAGCAAACATTCACCAGACTGATTCCTGGGATGGCAAGACTGATATATGAAGGAAGATTGAATCGACTGGGCTTGTATTCACTGGAATTTAGAAGAATGAAGGGGGTATCTCATAGAAACACAATATTCTGATGGGACTGAACAGGCTAGATGCAGGAAGAATGTTCCTGATGTTGGAGAAATCCAGTAGGGATCACAGTCCAAGAATAAAGAGTAGGCCATTCAGGACTGAGACGAGGAAGAATTCTCTTCCACAGGAGGCTGTTGGGGCCAGTTTGTTAATTATATTCAAGAGAGAGCTGGACACAGCCTTTGCATGGCCAAATGACCTACTCCTGCTCTTATTTTCTACGTTTCTAACTACAACTTTAACTCACTTCATTTAGCATGACTTTACTTGACTTTAACTTAATCCACATTTGATTCTAGCTCTAATTTTAACTTTTTAAGTTGGACTTGAAACAAATACTACCCCGATTAGAGTGAAATGCCGCATGATTCTTTGTTGTCTCCGAAGATGACTTCAAGCAACATACTTCTCAAATGTGGTCTGTGAGGCTTCTTCTGAGAAAGTCCCTTTGTCCGGTTAATTTACCTGAAAATGTGCTTCATTTCCAGAAAGATCTCTGGAACTGAGCCAATGAACTGATCTAAGCCTGATTACATTGTTCAATCCCAGCCAGTGGAGTTTACTGGTTAAGTAAAAACCCCCAAATGTTGTAAATAGTGACGTTCCATGTAACCATGTCAAGTAACAGAGGTGCCAGCATATCCAGAGACACAATGACACTTGCCTTATTTGGTGAACACAAGAAACTGGAGGACACAACATGTTCTGGCTGAAGTTTAATTGAGGTCAGAGTTTAAATTAGTTTGGACAAAATTCCCAGTATGCTTGATTGTAACTCTTGATCAATTTTTGTAGGCGTTTCTGCTGCCAGCCACCTGATCAAACAACTTTGGGCTTCCTTCGGGAAAGGACCAACACACAATGATGGCTCAGATTCTGAAATCAAAGTTTTCAAACGTTGGAGAGAGGACACCTCAAGATGGAGACACATCCTCTCTATATCTCAGCAGAATTGCAGATTGTTGCCACTTTCTTTGGGAGACCGTCACCCTCCTTAATTAAATGGTTACCTAACTTTCTGACCACCAATTGGCAAAATTGAGGGAAATAACCGTAATATGATTGTTTCCCACTCAGTACCAGGTCATGACCTCCACTCAGCCCCTCTGACCCACACTAATACTTTATAACATATCAGGATGGGGAAAGAAAGAGAATTAATATGAGGATAGTCTTGGTACTTAGAATTAGGTTTTTTGCTTGATTGAAGGTTGACCAATGAGACAGTCTGATTGGATTAACAGCCTTTTGCTCATTGCAGCTCATGTGTTCTGCAGCCTTGCCTATTCAGCAGCAAATTGAATCGTCAATGTGTAATAATGGAATTACTTCTGACCATTTGAATAAGAGCTACGGTCCTAAGTGTGGCCTAATGTGCACCCATAATTGTTATCATTCCACAACTGGACTAAGATCCTAATTTTAGCGTGCAATTCCTAAAATTCTCCAACTCCCCACCACTCTCTCTCTCTCCTGCCTTAAGATGCTCCTTAAAAACTGATCTCTATGGCCAAGCTTATGTCCTCAACTGGATTAGTGGTGTGGAAGAGCACAGCAGTTCAGGCAGCATCCGAGGAGCAGTAAAATTGCCTGAAACATCGATTTTACTATACCTCGGATGCTGCCTGAACTGCTGTGCTCTTCCAGCACCACTAATCCAGAATCTGGTTTCCAGCATCTGCAGTCATTATTATGTCCTCAACTGCCAAGGTGTGTTTGATAGCACTATCTTAGGGTTTATGTTAAAGGTTTTCTACAGTGCCTGCTGTTGTTGTCCATTGACCAGTATTACAGTGTAAATTGTGTATGGTTATACATTGAATAAAGTAAGAGTTATTTATTCTCTCATTGTAATTCAGCAAGATGGGAGTGCTGTACATTTACTCATAAGGATGCAATACAATAATCTGCAGAGTTTGTTTCGATTTGCTAGTGGGTGCAATGATTAATATTTATTTCCTGTGAATTGAAATCGTCCATTTGGATCATTTTAAAATGGTAATTGTTTGATGTTCCCGATATGCTGATGTACTTGTATTAACAGATGTGGTTAAAATTCAATAGAGACAGTCGACCACATTACCAAAATGAAATCTATGTCCCAGGTTCAGCATTAAAAAGGAACTCAACCCCACACTTCATAATTTATGCAGCACACAGGCAGTGGCTTAACACAAATATTGGCAGGCAGCCTCTCAGTTCAGTTGTTATTGTACATCACACCTCCATGACGATAGGTCACCAGGAGATTTTCACTTTTTAAAATTAATTTGAAGGATTTGCTGGCTCTCTGTTACACGGACTGATTATTTCTATGTCCAGAACTGGTCAATATTTAATGTTACTAACTCACATAATGCCTGCCCCCAAATCTCTCTGTCTCTCTTTTCTCTCACTCCTCCATTAAGAAATGCTCCTGCGACCTGTTCCTTTGACCAAGTTCTTACTCAGTGGCTCAGTGTTAAAAGTTTCTTTGGTAATGTCCCTATGAAGTGTCTTGGGAAATATCCTCCAAGTCCTGGATGGGCGGAGATGGGACATGACACTAAAGATATGAATTGGATCTTTCAGAAATCCTGAAGTCCTGAGAAGGAGTCAAAGTCTAGGAGAATGGGCAAAGGAGTTGCACATACAATACAATATGGGAAGATGTGAGGTTGTGCACTTTGGTGGAAGAATAGAGGCATAGACTATTTTCCAATGGGAAAAGGCTTCAGAAATCTGAAGCACAAAGGGACTTGGGAGTTCTAGTCCGGGATTCTTTTAAGGTTAACATGCAGGTTCAGTTATTACGGCAATGTTCACATTTATTTTAACAGGGCGAGCATACAAAATCAGAGTCACTGATGCCGTATAAGGTTCTAGTCAGAGCGCATTTGGAATATTGTGAGCAGTTTTTGGGCCACACATCTAAGGAAGGACATGCTGGCATTGGAAGGAGACTCCAGAGGAGGTTCACAAGAATGCTCACAGGAATGAAGGATTTGTCAGATTAGAAGTGGTTAGAATTAGAATCCGTATTGTGTGGACCTATCCTTTGACCCAACAAGTCCACACAATACGGATTCTAGAGTACTCCACTCAAGCCCATTCCCCTCCATTTATCCATGACTTATGCACCTAACCTATACATCCCTGAATACTATGGGCATATTAGCATGGCCAGTTCACCGAACCTGCACATCTTTGGATTGTGGGAGGAAACAGGAGCACTCGGAGGAAACCCACGCAGACATGGGGAGAATGTGCTAACTCCACACAGACAGTCGCCTGAGGCTGGAATTGAATCCGGGTCTCTGGTACTGTGAGGCAGCAGTGCTACCAACTGAGCCACTAACCCTAGGTCTGTGCTCAATGGAGCTCAGAAAGGTGAGGGGGGGACCTGATTAAAACTCTTAAGAGGCCTGGATAGAGTGGACAAGGAGAAGATGTTTCCACTAGTAGAAGAGACAAGATCCCAAGGGCACAGTCTCAGAGTGAAGAGACAACTTTTCAGAATGGAGATGAGAAGGAGTTTCTTCAGCTAGAAGGTGGTGAAACTGTGGAGTCATTGCCACAGAAGGCTGTGGAGGCCAAGTAATTGATTGCATTTAACACAGAGATTGATAGGTCCTTGATTGGTAAGGAGATCAAGGGCTATGGGGAGAAGATTTGAAAGGGACCTGAGGGGCAACCTATTCAGGCAAAAAGTGGTGTGTGTATGTAATGAGCTGCCAGAGGAAGTGGAGGAGGAGGGTACTATCCCAATTCTTAAAAAGGATCTGGATGTGTACATGGATAGAAAGGGTTCAGAAGAATATGGTCCAAATGCTGGCAAATGGGACTGGATCAGTTCAGGATATCTGATTGGCACAGAAGGGTCTATTTCCAAACTGTGTAACTCCATGACTCTGTAGGCCAGGAGATTGAGAAATATATCAGCCAGGATCAAGCGGCAGACCAGACTCAATGGGTCAAAATGGTCTAATTCTGTTCATCTATCATATGGACTTAAGCAGCTACAACGTATCAAAGGAGTCCCAGGTCTAGTGGTGTGTTCATTTAGAATCATGTCATTTTGCTCAACTTTGGGAGCAGTATAATTTTTAATAGAATAGGCCGTTATGTTACAAAACAAAGAACTGTGGAGGCTGGAGATCTGAAACAACTGAGAACAGAAATTGCTGGAGAAACTCAGCTGGTTTGGCAACATCTGTGGATAGAAATAAAAGTTAACAGTTTGACCCTTCTTCAGAACTGAAAACTGGATCTTTATGTGACTCTGGTCCTTCCGTTATAGGAAATATTGTTATTTAGATCCTTGGTCAGACCCCATCTGTGGAATGGTGCATTTAGTTGAGGGTCCCTCAGAAGTATGCATTGGTTTTGGAGATGGAGGGCAGAGATTCACCTCAGTCATGTTTAAAGAAGTTTAAATTGCTGAGGGTGGCTTGCACAATCTTGCCTTGTATCCTCTTGAATATAAGAGTTTGAGAGGTGTCCTGGTTGAGGAGTTTAAAACAGTAAAAGGTAAGTAACTGCAAAAACATACAACGAAGGAATCATGACAAATGTAGATAATCTTAAAATGAGACCACTTAGGATTGAAATCAGGAGTCAATTTCTCACAAAACACAATGGAAACCCAGCCATAAATGCAGGGTACAAGTTGGCTTCTTAATACTGAGATGAATAGCTTTTCTTTTATTAGGCAAAGAATATTGATTTAATATGGATAAATTAAGTTGAGGTAATGATTGGCTATCATATAAAGAAATGCAAGGATAAATTTGAGGAGCTCAATGGCCTATTCCTATTCTTGAAGTTCTTATATTCCAAAGTCATTTTCTCATTTTCGTCCTATGCTATGGCTTGGAAAACTATTTTGTTCTATCAAACCACTCAAAGGAATACCAAGACTATAATGGTTAAAGGAGAAGCCCATAATAAGAAGCAAGTTTCAACCTCATCTATGTTTAAATCTTGCCCCTGATGGGAAGAGTACATGGGAAATTAAGCTCCACGACTGCATGAATTATGACAAGTGTGAAATATGACCAATTCACTCTCCAGGATGATTAATGCTTGGATGTGACCACTATATAGGATAATGGAAACTCACACCAAGTTGCATCAATGAAGAAAAAAACAAAAAAAATACACATTACAACATAGTTATCCCTTAACATAAGGCAAAAAAGATTATGAATTGCTATCATGTAAATTTAAAGTACACCCCCTTTTAATCTAAATACTTTTACATTCACATATTAGATGGAGAGGACAGACAATAGAAGATTTTTTTGGACTATCATAGATGGAATATAAAATCCATGGATCAAATTTCAAACCAAAAGGTGGGGAATGAAATGGCTTTCTCACAATTTTATTTTTGGTCCTTGGTAATGAATTATTGTGGAGAGTCCACTGTTCAGTAGCCAGTCGGTTGGACCTAGGTCTTGATTTGAATTTTTTTTTCCCCTTTTTGGCAAATACTTTGAGTGCTATTACGTTCACTCAGAGCAAGACAGAGAAAGAGGAAAAAAAAATGTTCGCTTGCTAATAGATCTGAAAGTTTGAGTTCCAATTGTTCTCTCTCCACTCATATCAGGAACAGACTTCCACTTACAATCCACAAACTGATTCTGAACAATGGTATTTTCCCCCAAATACATCAAGTGTCTGTGTGTCCCACAAAAGTATCAAATCCAGCTTCAGCAAAAGAACACCACACAGTCCAATTTTCCTTCAAGCTTTGAATAAACCTAACGATCTACGATTCCATTTTCTGAACTGCATTTTCTGAACTGCATTTTCAAATAAAACATATGTAGTCCTTACACTAAATAAATTGAACATTGGTGGGTAATTGTGGCATTGTGATAACGTTTCCAGATGTATTGTCCACAGCCTAATTCCCTGAGGATATGACTTATATCGCACCATAGCAACAGGTGTATTTACATTCAATTAATTAAAGAATCCCAGAATTAAAGTAATGGTGACTAACAATCATTGACTAAAAATCTACCAAGATCAATAATGTCTTTTTTAGGCAGGGAAATTTGCCATTCTTATACAGTCTGACCTATGTTACTCCAGGTCACATGCAAATTTGGTTGTCACTTAACTACCCTCTAGAAAATCTTTAAAAGGTAATTAGTAGTGAGCAATGGCCTTTTCAGTGATGCCCTTGACAGAAATACATATTTTTAAAATAGTACTGAAAATTTTAGACATCACAATTTATCTGCAAGGTTTTTTTGTTTTCTTTATTCACTCATGGGGTATGGACGTCGTTGGCTGGCCAGCATTTATTGCCCATCCCTATTTGCAATTACGAAGGTGGTGGTTAGTTGCCTTCTTGAACCACTGCAGCCCACATGCTTTAGGTTGGTCCAAAATGCCCTTAGGAAGGGAATTCCAAGATGTTGACCCAGGAACAGTGAAGGAACTGCAATATATTTCCAATCAGGATGGTGAGTGGCTTGGAGGGGAACTTGCAAGTGATGGTGTTCCCACATATCTGCTAGCCTTTTCCTTCTAGATGGAAGTGATCAGACAAGATCAACACCATCGTCTGTAAATTCGATTTCCAGTGCTATTGATTATGGAAGAATTGATTGCAGTGGATCTATCCTAGTGGGACTTGAAATGAGATAGATAATAATTCTGATCAACTGAGCTTTAATCTGTTTTAAGTGGGAACGTACTTCATAAATTACTACAGTCCATAATATGGTGCATCTTTATGACTGCAAAATAGTTAAATTAGTGTCATTTTTGCTTAATTTATTGATGTTGAAAAAATTGGGACCATTAAAAATGTGCTAATCCTGAATTTTATACCATATGTTTTGACTTGTAATTTTCTCCAGAGGTGACTGGGTGCCATTTGGAAAGCAGCTAACAGCACTAAAGAATGTTTCAATTGGTTAATGACAGATGCTGATTTGTTTTCCATCACTGTATGCTAAAAGCCTGACTGAACCTTATCCATTTAATTAATTAGCTGCGACAATGTGTTCTTTTAAAAATAATGAATCCAGCTGCACAACTAAGGCCACCTGCAGCTTAATCTTCAACCAAAGCTTGCTAGATAATGGAGCAAATTAAAGAAAAAAAAGATTTGATCCCTGGGAATTTTTCACTCTTGGAAGGGTTCAATGACCCGGGACATTGAATTCAAGTCAGACAGCTCCTTTCTTTCATCAGACTGAAAAGAAGATGAAAGATTAAAGGCTTCAACAAGGTTGAGTACAATAGATGAGGTAGTCATCATTAAATGATGCCAAGCTGGGATATTATAAGCCTGACAAATGCAGAAAAAGAGAGAAAAATGAAGGAAATCCATACTCCTGATTGTTGTGAAGAAATGGGTTTGTGCAGAAGGTGGTGCGTTGAATCAAGTACAATGTGATGGAGAAGATGGGAGGAGGGAGAGATGGAAAAAGATGCTTTTCCTCACTCAGCAAATGAATGGTAGCATGGTGGCTCAGTGGTTAGCACTGCTGCCTCACAGCACCAGGGACCTGGGATCGATTCTAGCTGTGAGCAACTCTCTATGTGGATTTTGTACATTCCCCCCGTGTCTGCAGGGGTTTCTGCCAGATGCTCTGGCTTCCTCACACAGTCCAAAGATGTGCAGGTTAGGTGGATTGGCCAGGCTAAATAGACTGTAGTGTGCAGGCTAGGTGGGTTAGCCTTGGGGATTACAGGGATGGGTCCTCAGGCAACTGTCTGTGTAGAGTTTGCACATTCTCCCCGTGTCTGCGTGGGTTTCCTCCGGGTGCTCCGGTTTCCTCCCACAGTCCAAAATGTGCAGGTTAGCTGAATTGGCCATGCTAAATTGCCCGTAGTGTTAGGTGAAGGGGTAAATGTAGGGGAATGGGTCTGGGTGGGTTGCTCTTCGGAGGGTCGGAGTGGGCTTGTTGGGCCGAAGGGCCTGTTTCCACACTGTAAGAAATCTAAGATATTCAGAAGAGCAATTGAGCAATGGAGGATATGTCTGAAAGGTAAGGATGATGTATGATAGAGGTTTGATTTGTTGGGCTCAATGAGAACCATCCTATTCTAAAATATTGTTTTTTGTCTTTAAGGGAACATGTTGAAAAAAAAGTCATCATAGTCCAGGAGCACTATAAGCTGCTTTCTCATTAGACAGACATGACTAATGGCGAAGTTAACCTGAGGGCCACCAAGCCTCAGACGTGGGATGTTGTTGAGGGGTCCAAGCCATCACAATGACTTCAGCTGTTATTGGAATGCAACCCGCAGGAATTGTTGGTGGTAAGCACAGGTATTAAACCTGTGCTGTGTGGAATTTTCTGCTCTCTTGATGGATGAGAACAACAGCGAGAGAATTGGGAAAATGCAACAAAGCCAGAAAAATCGTATCCTCAATATCTAGAAAAGATTAGATGAGATTCCCTACAGTGTGGAAACAGGCCCTTCAGCCCAACAAGTCCACACCGACCCTCTGAAGAGTAACTCACCCAGACCTATTTCCCTCTGACTAATACAACTAACACTATGGGCAATTTAGCATGGCCAAATCACCTGGCCTGCACATCTTTGGACTTTGGGAGGAAACTCACGCAGATACAGGGAGAATATGCAAACTCCTCACAGACAGTCACCCAAGGCTGGAATCAAATCCGGGCCTCTGGCACTGTGAGGCAGCAGTGCTAACCACTGAGCCAGCATGCTGCCTATAATAATTATGCATTTCTCTTGGGTTTAAATGATGAGTTCTGAATCTTGTTAATGAGTGGCGATGACCTTATTTCCATATACTTGCATCTCATTAATGGTTAATTTTGCCACATTTCCATCCATCTCCTAATTCTTTTCTCCTATCCTGGGAAAGTAGATGATGCTAATTCCTGACATGGAAGTCAAATGGGGGCAGTTAGTCACCACTTGCTTCTCCAGGACTTTATAAACATTTGCCTTCACTACAGTCACCCAAATGCTCCATGGACAGTGTTCCCTTCCATCCTTCGTCCACATGACTGGACATTAGCAAATCATCAGCTTCATCATTTCATCATAGGTATTTTTAGATCAACTCAAATACCATTTAAGCAGTAATTGGTAGAACCCTTAGAAGCATCAATAAGCAGATGGATTTGGGAGTACAAGTGCACAGATCCATGAAAGTGGCAACAAAAGTGAATAAATTAGTCAAGAAGGCATATGGCATGCTTGTCTTCATCTGTCAGGGCTTGGAGTACAAAAATTAGCAAGTAATATTTCAGATGTACAGAACTTTAGTTAGACCATGTCCCAAATATTGTGTGCAGTTCTGATCACCGCACTATCAGAAGGATGTTGAAACATTAGAGAGGGAACAGAAATGGTTTATCAGGATGTTGCCTGGTTCAGAGCATATTAACTATGAGGAGAGATTGGATAAACATGAATTGTTTTCATATGAATGTCAAAGGATGAGGGATGACCTGATAGAAGTATATAAAATTATGAAAGGCACAGATACAATGGATAGGCCATATTTGTTTTGCTAGGATTGAAATGTTAATAACTGGGGGACAAAAGTTTAAGGTAAAAGGGTCTAAAATTCAAGGAGATGTGAGAGGCAGGTGTTTTTACACAGAGGGTGATAAGTACTGCCAGAAGAGGTGTTGGAGGTTGATAAAACAAGAGGCATCTTGACAGATGCATGAATGGGCAGGGAATAGAAGGATACAAACGTGGAGAGGCAGAAGGTTTTTAGTTCAGAAAGGCATCATGTGTCGGTACAGTCTTGGTGGACTGAAGGGTCTGTTTCTGTGCTGTACTGTACTGTTTTTGTTTTAGATTAGATTACATTACAGGCCCTTCAGCCCAACAAGTCCACACCGACCCGCCGAAGCACAACCCACCCATACCCCTACATTTACCCCTTACCTAACACTACGGGCAATTTAGCATGGCCAATTCACCTGACCTGCACATCTTTGGATTGTGCGAGGAAACCGGAGCACCCGGAGGAAACCCACGCAGACTCGGGGAGAACATGTGCAAACTCCACACAGTCAGTCACCTGAGGCGGGAATTGAACCCTGGTCTCTGTCGCTGTGAGGCAGCAGTGCTAACCACTGTGCCACCGTGCCGCCCTTCAGGACTTCAATTTAGAGCTTAGGAACACTAAAAAGTTACATAACTGCTGCTAGTTCACTTTGTGTGCAGGGACACACACATTTCTTATGCATCCGTACAAGATACATCTTTTGGCTCCTGGCTTCATTTCTTAGTGATCATTTTGCATTTACTTGAAGGCTGCAAGCCACTGTGGCATGTGCTGCTTATAGTACCTATCATACGTGGGCAGCTTGTCATGCCTTGGACCATTGAAGAGTCAAAGGGATAGAAACATTGCTGGAACTTTTGAAATTTCCCAAAGCTTTGTATGCCACTGCGCTAAGTCAATGCCACACCTACACCATGCTCCCAACAGTTACGTGGCAACACATCACATGTGCTTCAACCAATCATCCATGTATGAACATCAAAGGGGAGCAGTACGTAGCAGGACAAAGGAGAGTACAGTGAGTTAAGGTAGTCATTTGACTTGTCTGGATAGGCCATGGTCAGTCCTGGAGGTTAATGCATCCAGTAAGAGGATTCCAAGTGCGTCTGAGGGGAGGACATTTTTCTTACAATAACGCAAAGGGAGTGTCACGATCACAGATCATAACTCCAGATCACCCATGGATGGATCAGCTTTCAATTGCAAAGTGCTTTTTTTTTAAAGAAAAGGACACACAGTCAAAGATTGACAGTTAATGTAAACAAGCGGCTACCTGGAGAGAGAGAGAGAGAGTTACACCTGACAAAGTGTTAAAGGCAATTTAAAGCGTGAAAGTGCACTAAAAACCAAAATCTGCAAACTCCTTGGAGTATCTCAGACTGTGAATATGATGGTTAAACAATAACAGCTTGGGTGAGAGACATATTTGCATTTTCCCTTTTGATGGTTAAAAGTGCCTGGAATATACTGCGAGAAGAGGTGGTGGAGGTAGATAAAACAAGAGGCATCGTGACAGATGCATGAACAGGCAGGAAATACAAGGATGCAACCTTGGTCTAGGAACAAGAGTAGGATGTTCAGCCTTGACTGATCAAACAATTCAATGCCCTTTATCCACCCCATCCCCATTACACTGTTTGGTAATCAGAAATCAATCACTCTCTGCCGAAAACATAATCAAAGACTGAGCTTCCACAGCCCTCTCTAGTAGAGAATTCCAAAGTTTCTGATTATATAAAAACCTCACCCCAGACTTAAATGGCATCTCCCTTATGGTTAAACTGTGTCCCATGGTTCTGGATTCTCCAGCCAGTGGAAACATCTTGCCTGGAACAACCCGAGCTACGACAATTAGTATTTTTCAAGTTTCAATGAGATCGTCTTTTATTCTTGAAAACTCTGGAGAATACAGGCCTAGTTTGCCCAATCTCTCTTCAGAGGATGGTCCCACCATCCCAGAAGCAAACCTGGCGAATCTTCTTCACATTATTTGGTAATAAAAGATCTCTTGTTGTTCAAAGTTAAAAATCACACAACACCAGGTTACAGTCCAACAGGTTTATTTGGAAGCACTAGCTTTCGGAGCACTGCTCCTTCATCAGGTGGTTGTGGAGTACACAGTTGTAAGACGCAGAATTTGTAACAAAAGTTTACAGTGTGATTTAACTGAAATTATATATTGAAAAAGACCTTGATTGTTTAAGTCTCTCATCTGTTAGAATGGCCATGTTAGTTTCACTTCTTTCATATATAAATCACAAAACTTTTTTTATAAGTTACATTCTCAGGTTAACTGTAACAATTGGTGTCAGCCCAGATAATGTGTTGAAGGTGTTATTGGTGTCAGCCCAGATAATGTGTTGAAGGTGTTAGCTCCCTGTGTGCTGTTGTCTGTGGAATAATGTTAGACTGATTCTAATCTAAAAAATGAGTTAACAGAGTCTTACATGGATTCTTGCAGTTTTTAAGCAAAGTACAATGTAACTCTGCAAGTACAAATTCATCCCACAAATGTATATGTATATGTGTGCATGTGGGTTTGTGTGTATATGTGTGTCTGGGGTGGGGGGTTGAGTGTATCTGTGAAAGAGAGTGTATATGTGTGTGTGTGAGTGTAAAGGGGTCTACGTCTGTGAGAGGGTGCATGTGTAAGTGTGGGAGTGTTTGTATCTGTAGGAGTGTGTGTGTCAGTGTCTGTGTGAGTGTCTGGGAGAGAGTGTGTATATGCGTGTGTGAGTGTAAAGGGGTCTATGTCTGTGAGAGGGTGCATGTGTGAGAGTGAGAGTGTGTGTGAGTGTCTGTGTGTGTGTAGGAGTGTCTGTGTGTGTGTGTAGTGTAATGGTGGTCACCTGTAATTTGACATGAACCCAAGGTCCCGGTTGAGGCCCTCCCTATGGGTACCAAACCTGTGGTAAGGAGACCAAAACTGCTCACAGGTGCAGTCTAACCAAGCTCCAATACAATCAAAGAAAGACTTCACGATTCCTGTACTCAAATCATCTTGCGATAAAGGCAACATTACATTAGATGTCCTAGAAGCCTGCTGCACCTTCAGTATCTGTTTGACAAGGGTGGGTAGGTTCCTTTTTACATTTACATTTTCCACCTTCTTACCATTGAAGAAATACTCTGCATATCTGTTTTTCCATCAAAGTAGATAATGTCACATTTTTCACATTATACATTTGCCATGTTCTAGCCCAATTTTTATGCCAGTCCAAAACTTCTTGATATCACATCTT
This sequence comes from Chiloscyllium plagiosum, assembly GCF_004010195.1. Lineage (NCBI taxonomy): Eukaryota > Metazoa > Chordata > Chondrichthyes > Orectolobiformes > Hemiscylliidae > Chiloscyllium > Chiloscyllium plagiosum. The sequence continues at coordinate 80,650,345 of NC_057720.1, read as the reverse complement.
ACTCACAACAATTACTCCAAATTACCTTTAAATCATTTTCGTATTTAGAAATATTTCATGTGGCTCCTGCCTCCTGATTATTGATATATATTGTGAACAGCTGGGGCTCAATTACTAATCTTTGCAATATTGTTACGGACTGGGCCAGACCACTCACAACATTCTTAAGAGACAGCCCCAGGCCCTAACTTTGCAATTTGCTTCAGTAAGTGTACAGTGAAAATTACCTGGATTAAGTTAGCTGGTTGACTACTAGATTTTAAAACAGACAAAAATTAATTAACAAAATTACACAATGAAACACAAGTAACAGACTAAAGAACCCTCATGGAACTCAACCTATCCAACTAGACTTAATTATGCTGTTCTGAATATACATAACAGTCATAATAAGCAAACTCCCTTTAAAAGCCAGTGTAAATGAACACATGCTCACAGGTTGAAGTTGAAGGGGAGAAAAGAGAGAGAGAGAGTTTCCACACAGTTCCCTGTTGAACTTCTAACCAGTTCAAGACTGAATTATAACTGCTCAGCTCAGCTAGAGAGCTGACCACTCCTCTTTCTTTACACAGGTCACTTCTAAAACATGACCACTTTGGCCTGAAGTCTCATCTGTTTACATATAAACAAAAGGCCTCTCAAAATTCTTTTCATTGCTGTACCAAACCAGACTGATTGGAGTCCGGCCCAGTTTATTGCCCTTCTGAAAAAAATCAAAGACATAGTCTTTTTGAGCCAAGGAACAGCTTTTAGAAAAAAAAGGGACTAGCTTTGTTACTGTTTCAAAACTGGCTGGTGCGTGTGTTCAGGCTTCTGTACCTTCTCCCCGATGGTAGAGGATGGGATGGATCTTTGAGAATGCTGTTGGCCTTTCCTTGACAGTGGGCCTGGTAGATGGATTCTATAGATGGGAGGTTGGCCTTTGTGATTGTCCGGGCCGAGTTCACCACTCTCTGGAACTGTCTCCGATCTTGAATGGTATAATTGCCATGCCAGGTAGTGATACATCCAGGCAGAATGCTCTCGCTGGCACACCGTTAAAAGTTGGCAAGGATATTTGCCATCATGCCAAATTTCCTCAGCTGCCTGAAGAAGAAGAGATGTTGTTGGGCCTTTGTAACCAGTGCGTCCACATGAAGAGTCCAAGAAAGCTTGTTGTGGATGACCACTCCCAGGAGCTTCATACTCTCCACTCGTTCCACCTCTGTGCTGTTAATGTGTAGGGGGGCATGAATAACATCCCACCGAAAGTCAGTAATGAATTCCTTGGTCTTGCCAGCATTGAGAGCTAGGTTGTTCTCAGTGCACCATTTTTCCAAATCTTCCACCTCCCGTCTGTAGTGTGTTTCGTTGTCATCTGAGATCCGACTGACTGTGGTTGTGTAATCAACGAACTTGTAAATGGCATTAGTCTGGTATTTGGCGACACAGTCATGGGTATACACTGAGTACAGTAGGGGGCTGAGTACGCACCCCTGGGGGGGCTCCAGTGTTGAGTGTTAGAGTGGATGAAATATGTCCCCAGTCTTCACTGGTTGTATCCTGTGGGTCAGGAAACTGAGGATCCAGTTGCAGAGAGTGGGGCTTAGTCTGAGATCACTAAGAGGCAAGTTGCGTAATTCAAGGGACGAAAAGCAGAAAGCTGTGTGAGTAAGGTTCACACGGGTGCACATAGATACAAAGAATCTCACTGGAAAAAGCACATGCAAAAAAATGGGAAAAGGCAAACAATAACATCTATATTTTTCAACATAAAGACTAAATACTGTACCTTGATTACAATTCCATTATTTGCATTTATTCTGCAGTCTATGTACCCAGTTAAAAAAAAGCCAATCTGTCACTCATTCCATTCTCTACATGTCTTGTGTTATGATCCCAGCTGATATTAATATCAGCCCATTCCTGAAGAAGGGCTTATGCCCGAAACGTTGATTCTCCTGTTCCCTGGATGCTGCCTGACCTGCTGCGCTGTTCCAGCAACACATTTCCAGCTCTGATCTCCAGCATCTGCAGACCTCACTTTCTCCTCCAGCTGATATTAATACCCAACAAGTCAGATCCCTGGCTGAAACCAGGCTTGCTGGATCATATTTTGATTTACTTTGATGTTCACAAATTGGTCTGTCACTGAAATATAAATACACAATGGTGCAGATTTTGTATTTACAATAAAACAGAAATTTACTCACAAAAGAAATGGAGATTAAATAAACCAAACTATCTACTTATAACACAAATGTAAACATTATGAAACTCACAGCAAACATATAAATCCATTAATTTAAAAACACTCTTTTACAAATCGAAAAGAGTGGTACCGTGGTATCAGATCCAAAAATACACCATTTATAGTACCCAGAAATACCAGTTACACAGTAGTTACAATTGTCTCTACATTGATGGTTGTGACTTCTGACTAACTTATAGACATTTCCCTAGAGCTATTAAACACCTGCACTTAGATACTTTAATAACCTCTTTAGGGTTTTATCCCACCTTTTCTGGCCAGGGACATTTTACTCTCAGGCAATCTAGTTCACTGTATCCTTCCCTTCTCAAGGGCACTGGGCTATACAGCTATTGTATGCAAGGACTTCACAGGATTGCTCAAAACTCAAGGCCAAGCGAAAAAACACCATTATATCGCTAAGAGATGGATGTTTTCCTTAAGTTGAAAAACCCTCTCCTGACTTTCTAAATAGCTTGTTTATCTTGTTTTATCATGAAATGCTACCAATGCACACATCCCATTAATTCCGAAGTTAAGACCTCAAAATGTTTAGAAAGAAATCACTGTGTCTACAGTAATAATTACAAATTTATTATTAAGTTCAGAACACACAGAAAAACCTATCTCATGCTAATAGAGAATCCAAGAATCAGTGTTGGTAATAAATGATATTAAAACAGATGCAGGATGGTATGATGGCTCAGTGATTAGCACTACTGCCTTACAGTGCCAGGGACCTGGGTTCAATTCCAGCATCGGGCAACTGTCTGTGTGGGTTCCCTCCCACAGTCCAAAGATGTATAGGTTAGGTGGATTGGTCATGATAAATTGCCCATTGTGTTAGATGCATTAGTCAGAGGCAAAAGGGTCTGGGTGGGTTATTCTTCAAAGGGTCAGTGTGGACTTGTTGGGCTGAAGGGCCTGTTTCCATACTGTAGGGAATTTAATCATGTAGATCACACTTAAGTGCAAAGCAAAAATAAGGAAGACAGTATGGCAACATTCAATAAGATTTTTAATTGCAGGACAAGCAGTCTCCTGAGAATGCTGCTAAAAACAGTTGTAACAAGGCAGTCAGGTATCCCTCTGCTATGATCATTAAAATAGAGACTATTGCGACACTGTTTTATTTTATAGATATTTTTATTAGAAATTTAACATTTTTACAAGTTTACAAAAATAAACAAAACTCTCAGATATAAACACACTATAGACTCAGTCTTACTGGGTCGCCGCCATCTTGGATCCCCCCTGCGACACTGTTGATTGGACCTTGCTATGTGTGAATTGGTCAATGCATTTCCTACATTGCAAGAATGACAACATTTGCAAAACACAGCATTGGCTGTAAAAGTGTTTTTGATGTCCTGAGGTCATGAAAGGAGCTGTACAAATGCAACATAGCTTAATCCTTTTCACCTTGTACGTACGTAAATGCAATTTTGAAAACCTGCCCCAGTCAGCAAAATGGAATATTAAACCTCCCTACACTGGATTGCAGTTTTGTTGGTCATGAGTTATCAAAGTTAAAAATCACACAATACCAGGTTATAGTCCAACAGGTTTAATTGGAAGCACACTAGCTTTCGGAGCAACGCTCCTTCATGTGGTGATAGTGGAGGGCTCGATAGTAACACAGAATTTATAGCAAAAATTTGCAGTGTGATATAACTGAAATTATACATTGAAAAACTGATTGTCTGTTAAGCCTTTCATCAGTTAGAATAGAGTGATAGTTTCACTTCTTTCATGTGTAAATCACAAAACCATTTGTTTTAAAGTTGCATTCTCAGGTTAGCTGTTAACAATGGTGATAGCTAGACAATATGTTGAAGGTGTTAGCCCCTTGTGTTCTCTGTCTATGACCTGATGTTTAGATTGATTCTAATCTAAAAAGTGAGATAACAGAGTTTTACATAAATTCATGCAGGTTTTGAGCTCATTCGTCCGTTGTCAGAGCCTTTGCTCCGTTTCCCCAATGTACCATTCCTCCAGACATCCTTGCCTGCAACGTATAAGATAGAGAATGTTGGCTGAGTCACATGAGTACCTGCCATGTACAAGGTGGGAGGTGTTCCCATGCGTAATAGTGGTATCTATGTCCACACTCTGACACATCATGCTTGAATGGGCACCGCACAACAATCAACAGACAGGGAGGGTTCCGTCCCAGTTGGGGAACACTTCAGTGGTCCAGGATATTCAGCCTCGGACCTTCGGGTGACCATCCTCCAAGGTGGACTTCGGGACAGGCAGCAGAGGAAAGTGGCTGAGCAGAGGCTGATAGCTAAGTTTGGTACCCATAGGGAGGGCCTCAACCGGGAACTTGGGTTCATGTCACATTACAGGTGATCACCATTGCACTACACACACACACACA